>NC_064641.1:137416746-137732441 GCF_023864345.2 Schistocerca serialis cubense
TGCACTGAACAAGAGGACGTAACAGGCAAATGCCTAATACTTGGAGGAGGAGGAGGAGGAGGAAGTGCATTACAATGTAGGGAGGGCCATAGCTAGAGGTGACCAGTGGCATATCTTGCAGTGAGAAGTTTCATAAAGGAACTTCTGTATATTGAGCAGACATTTCCATTCGAAGGATATCTGATACTATATAAATGTAGCACGATAATGCCACCCCGATCAAAAATCTGCATGTTGGCATACGTTAATGTGTACCACAAAGAAAAAGCAATGTTGTCAGTAAAAGTAACAACTGTTTAAGACACTCAGGCTTAATCATGAAAGATAATCTGCAAAAGAACCAAATAGTAACTGGTTCTTATTTTGCAACTTTAGAGAGTAGAAGAAGCCACCAAGTTTAATGTTCTTGAACTAGAAGAAGTTGACATCAGTCAATGTGAGCACCAAAAAAATTTTTCAACTTAGAACTGCACGATGCTGAATGTAAATCAATGTTGTGGTGAGATTTACAGTGACATTTTGCAATCACCAACAATGCTCACTCTTAAACTTCTTGGCAGATGAAAACTGCTGGTAGAGCACTTGCCCGCATAAGGTGAGTCTCGGTCCAGCACACAGTTTTAATCTGTCAAGAAGTTTCATATCAGCACACCACTCCGCTGCAGAGTGAAAACTCATTCTGGAATTCTCACTCTGTTACAGGTCCAGGCATACTTTCCTTTTACAATCTTACTCTCAGTGCGCAGAATTCCCATGCCATGGCACACACTACTTTCATGATGACTTGCCAGGTCAGTCATAGGAATCACAGGGCCATTGCTGCTCACTTCTTAAACGAGTTAAGAGAAAAAGACAAACAATGTGTAATGATACAACACTTTTGATTTAAAAAACAAAATCATACAAAATAGTATAGGGAATTTCATCAATACAATGAAACAACACCCAAGATGATTTACTACAGGAAAATACATCGAAATGAGGCACAAGAGCAATATACATACGACATGCTCTGTGTGTCTAGTAGATACTTATTAAAGCAATTACAAGGACACCATTTTAAGACTTGTGATATTTCAAAGATACATGCATCATAATAAAACAAATGGGTACATAATAACTGAAAGTTCTGCATCTGATGACTCTGTGATAGTGGCAGCAGATAAAACACTGAAGAAATGTGTTCAAAAGGCCAAGTTAGGAAAAGCTGATGTACAGTCTAAAGGACTTTTTCTGTAGTCATAACTGTATATGGAGCTTGAATCTTTTATTACACCCTCAAGACAAAACAACAGTTATGCATAAGTAAAAAAAGGGCACAAATCATTCCAATGGTTGAAAAAGTTATACTGACTGACTGACGAAGCAAGTTGGGATCTCTTTACGTCCTCTCTTGTTTCTCCCTCTGCCTCCTTAAATTCATTTTATTTTCATTTTTGCCTCATTACCATTAACATACATGAGTATAATCTGCATTTCCATAAAAGAGAAAAGTTGGCCCTCAGTTTTAAAGAATATAGCACCAGATCTCAAAAATGGTTCATATGGCTCTGAGCTCTATGGGACTTAACTTCTTAGGTCATCAGTCCCCTAGAACTTAGAACTACTTAAACCTAACTAGCCTAAGGACATCACACACATCCAAGCCCGAGGCAGGATTCGAACCTGCGACCATAGTAGTCCCGCGGTTCCGGACTGCAGTGCCCAGAACCGCACGGCCACCGCGGCCAGCAGCACCAGATCTAATTTTGTGCTTAGTTTTGTATGTGTCATCAATTTCCTAATTTATTTTGACCATTCCTAGTTAATATCTTTTGTTATAGGATGAAATCAGTAATTGTTTCGTGACCTAAATTCTATTGTTGACTTATAAACAAATATAAATTCTGTAATAATTCTAAACAATTGGAAGAAGGACTGCTAGGATTCTTTAAGTATTTATTTGGCTCCATTCATAAAATATTAGTAAAACCAGCCCTTATTTAATTCCAATTATTTATTTGGTTAGATAAACAACAATGCATCAACTTAACCATGAAATAAGTGTATCATCAAAAGGCTGTGTGTTAAAACAATGACAGTGTCTGTTCAATTTATTTGAAAGACTGTGAACTGTGTGGTTAGGTTTTTACTGCTCATAGATGTTCAACAGTTAACTGTTGTAACAGTATGCTGACGTCCCCCCCCAATTTTTCAGCAAGTACAACAACAAAGCACATCAACACCGAGGACTATCAATGAAGAAATAAAGCAGGCGACTGTCACAACTTTTTCTGGGAATTGAAGGATAGAACAGTACTTGCTCTTATTAAATTATATTATTTGTCTATTTGCATAGTTACTTGAAGCTGTAAAAATCAAGATTAATGTGTAAATGGGTGCTCTTCCACCACAACACTATCCTATTTCACTAACTAGTAGTTGCAATGGCAAAAGAGCATTAACCAGAATTCAAAAAGGTTCCCTATCTCCCATACATGTTTCAAAAATTTCCACATGTAACATTTTCCTGTTTCCCAATATACATGGTGAATCACCTAAAACTTGCACTGCAGATATTGCGGAAATGGGAAGTGCTATTGATGTGTGGTTTCCACAGAATGGATTGATAGTCAGGGCTCTTACTGTTAGCCAATGAACAGATTCTGCCTATCATTACCAAGTGTATTTTTTGAGCAAACATACACTTTTTTAAATGGAACAATACCTACTGACATTAACAAACTTAAAATAGGGTAAATAACAATATCAGTGGCATCTGTTGCAAGATTCTATTGCGAGTTGCCTACAAAATGAGTGTATTTTGAAAAGTTTCCACATTGACACTTGTTTGTGCCGTTCAAACTGCTAAGTTGCTAGGTAAGATGATGATATGTTTGCTTAGAGTGTGCTTGTGTGTTCCTTGAGTGCACTGTGACTTGCTAGTCAGTGTGAGACAGACCAAGCAGTAGGTTGAGAGTGGACAATGGGATTTACCAGCGCAGAAAAAGCCAACATGCCCAAAGTGTATGGAGTGTGTCGGTACCCCAACATATATCAATCATCTTGCCAATTATTTATTAATCTCTTCAACCAGTTACATAAAAGTTGTAGTATAACACCTAGACCATGTAGCCGAAGGAAACAAGTGATGACAGAAGAGGAGGAAATTAATGTTCTTGCTGCTGTTGCAGCCAATCGACATGTAAGCTCCCATGCAATCACCCGAGGAAGTGGCACAAATCAGGCAAGTGTCCTAAGTATTCTCCATCAACAAAGGTTCCATCGCTGGCACATCTCTCTCTTATCAAGAGCTGCATGGAAACTATTACAAGAATTGTGTTAACTTCTGTACCTGGACATTATAACAGGATACTCCTGATGTCTCACGTATCTTGTTTAGTAATGAAGCCACATTTAGCAATCATGGACATGTAACTGCTAAAACACACACTACAGGACTGCTGACAAATCCTGTTGGCTTTATCAGATGGACCGTCAGTGTCCACAGAGTGTAAATGTGCGGTATGGGATAGTGAACCATCAGTTCATAGAACTGCTTTTCATAGACAGAGAACTGAATGCAAGCATGTCTTCCTCTGCAGACTAGAACAAACCTGTGGTACCAATGTTATGGCTGTCCACCCCATAGTGCACAAAGTACTACAGCATGTTTTCATGAATTGTTTCCAAATCGTTGTATCAGACGCAGAGGATCTGTATCTTGGCCAGCCGTTTCCTGGATTTGATGCCTGTAGACTTTTCTCTGTGGCGAAATCTGAAAGATGCTGTCTACAAGGACGTACCAATTACAGCCAATGATATACAATGACGCATTATTGCAGTCTGCTCAGACATCTCTGCTGAAATGCTAGCACAAGTGCAGTAGTCATTCCATACCAAACTCTGAGCGCGTATTGCTACTTCCGGTGGTCATTTTGAACTTAACCTGTGATGGTCAATTGTCTCGTTACTGGTCAGAATCCATATAACTAGTGTATGCACTAGTGTTGTTAGTTAGTGTTTGCTACCACATATACTGTACAAGTGTCAGTGTGGAAACTTTTCAAAATACAGTATCTCGTAAACAGCTCACACTAGAATCCTGCAACAAACACCACTGACATTCTAATTTACACTACTTTTTGTTTGTAACTGTCAAAAGACATTGTTCCATTAGAAAAAAAACCCTTATGTCTGCACAAAAAATACACTTTCTAAGTATTATTACAATCTACCGACTGGCTAACAATATAAGCCACTGACTACCAATTTATTCTGTGAAAACCACACATCAATAGCACTTTCCATTTCCGCAATATCTGCGGTGCAAACTTGAAGTGTTCACCCTGTATCTAATGTTTGTAGTGAACAAACTTCTTTTCTGAGAGCAGAGAAAATGGAATTTGATTGTATAAATGCTTTGAGATCAATTTTCACATAAATTTATTTATCTGCAAAAAATTATTTCTTAATAGACTTTGTAGTCTGTTATCATAAGACTTTTCTTTCTCTTCTTTGAAACTGAAGTTATAGTGACTGATGTGTCAAATAACATGCTAGCAGAAGAATAGATATACAACAACACACAAAAACTTGAAGGCCTGCTGTTCTTTCAATTAAGTAACAGTAAAACACAAGGAAGAGAGATGCCATGTACTGTTCATTGCTCTACCGCATGGCAGAGCAGACAATGTGGACCACTGATCCTTTTATAACGATACTAAGAGGGCATGCAGCTTTACTGTATGATTACATGATGATGGCGTCCTCTTGGGTAAAATATTCCGGAGGTAAAATAGTCCCCCATTCGGATCTCCGGGCGGGGACTACTCAAGAGGATGTCGTTATCAGGAGAAAGAAAACTGGCGTTCTACGGATCGGAGCGTGGAATGTCAGATCCCTTAATCGGGCAGGTAGGTTAGAAAATTTAAAAAGGGAAATGGATAGGTTGAAGTTAGATATAGTGGGAATTAGTGAAGTTCGGTGGCAGGAGGAACAAGACTTCTGGTCAGGTGACTACAGGGTTATAAACACAAAATCAAATAGGGGTAATGCAGGAGTAGGTTTAATAATGAATAGGAAAATAGGAATGCGGGTAAGCTACTACAAACAGCATAGTGAACGCATTATTGTGGCCAAGATAGATACGAAGCCCACACCTACTACAGTAGTACAAGTTTATATGCCAACTAGCTCTGCAGATGACGAAGAAATTGAAGAAATGTATGATGAAATAAAAGAAATTATTCAGATAGTGAAGGGAGACGAAAATTTAATAGTCATGGGTGACTGGAATTCGAGTGTAGGAAAAGGGAGAGAAGGAAACATAGTAGGTGAATATGGATTGGGGGACAGAAATGAAAGAGGAAGCCGCCTGGTAGAATTTTGCACAGAGCACAACATAATCATAACTAACACTTGGTTTAAGAATCATGAAAGAAGGTTGTATACATGGAAGAACCCTGGAGATACTAAAAGGTATCAGATAGATTATATAATGGTAAGACAGAGATTTAGGAACCAGGTTATAAATTGTAAGACATTTCCAGGGGCAGATGTGGACTCTGACCACAATCTATTGGTTATGACCTGTAGATTAAAACTGAAGAAACTGCAAAAAGGTGGGAATTTAAGGAGATGGGACCTGGATAAACTGAAAGAACCAGAGGTTGTACAGAGATTCAGGGAGAGCATAAGGGAGCAATTGACAGGAATGGGGGAAATAAATACAGTAGAAGAAGAATGGGTAGCTTTGAGGGATGAAGTAGTGAAGGCAGCAGAGGATCAAGTAGGTAAAAAGACGAGGGCTAGTAGAAATCCTTGGGTAACAGAAGAAATATTGAATTTAATTGATGAAAGGAGAAAATATAAAAATGCAGTAAGTGAAACAGGAAAAAAGGAATACAAACGTCTCAAAAATGAGATCGACAGGAAGTGCAAAATGGCTAAGCAGGCATGGCTAGAGGACAAATGTAAGGATGTAAAGGCCTATCTCACTAGGGGTAAGATAGATACCGCCTACAGGAAAATTAAAGAGACCTTTGGAGATAAGAGAACCACATGTATGAACATCAAGAGCTCAGATGGAAACCCAGTTCTAAGCAAAGAAGGGAAAGCAGAAAGGTGGAAGGAGTATGTAGAGGGTCTATACAAGGGCGATGTACTTGAGGACAATGTTATGGAAATGGAAGAGGATGTAGATGAAGATGAAATGGGAGATACGATACTGCGTGAAGAGTTTGACAGAGCACTGAAAGACCTGAGTCGAAACAAGGCCCCCGGAGTAGACAATATTCCATTGGAACTACTGACGGCCGTGGGAGAGCCAGTCCTGACAAAACTCTACCATCTGGTGAGCAAGATGTATGAAACAGGCAAAATACCCTCAGACTTCAAGAAGAATATAATAATTCCAATCCCAAAGAAAGCAGGTGTTGACAGATGTGAAAATTACCGAACTATCAGCTTAATAAGTCACAGCTGCAAAATACTAACACGAATTCTTTACAGACGAATGGAAAAACTAGTAGAAGCCAACCTCGGGGAAGATCAGTTTGGATTCCGTAGAAATGTTGGAACACGTGAGGCAATACTGACCTTACGACTTATCTTAGAAGAAAGATTAAGGAAAGGCAAACCTACGTTTCTAGCATTTGTAGACTTAGAGAAAGCTTTTGACAATGTTGACTGGAATACTCTCTTTCAAATTCTGAAGGTGGCAGGGGTAAAATACAGGGAGCGAAAGGCTATTTACAATTTGTACAGAAACCAGATGGCAGTTATAAGAGTCGAGGGACATGAAAGGGAAGCAGTGGTTGGGAAGGGAGTAAGACAGGGTTGTAGCCTCTCCCCGATGTTGTTCAATCTGTATATTGAGCAAGCAGTAAAGGAAACAAAAGAAAAATTTGGGGTAGGTATTAAAATTCATGGAGAAGAAATAAAAACTTTGAGGTTCGCCGATGACATTGTAATTCTGTCAGAGACAGCAAAGGACTTGGAAGAGCAGTTGAATGGAATGGACAGTGTCTTGAAAGGAGGATATAAGATGAACATCAACAAAAGCAAAACAAGGATAATGGAATGTAGTCTAATTAAGTCGGGTGATGCTGAGGGAATTAGATTAGGAAATGAGGCACTTAAAGTAGTAAAGGAGTTTTGCTATTTGGGGAGCAAAATAACTGATGATGGTCGAAGTAGAGAGGATATAAAATGTAGGCTGGCAATGGCAAGGAAAGCGTTTCTGAAGAAGAGAAATTTGTTAACATCCAGTATTGATTTAAGTGTCAGGAAGTCATTTCTGAAAGTATTCGTATGGAGTGTAGCCATGTATGGAAGTGAAACATGGACGATAAATAGTTTGGACAAGAAGAGAATAGAAGCTTTCGAAATGTGGTGCTACAGAAGAATGCTGAAGATTAGATGGGTAGATCACATAACTAATGAGGAAGTATTGAATAGGATTGGGGAGAAGAGAAGTTTGTGGCACAACTTGACCAGAAGAAGGGATCGGTTGGTAGGACATGTTCTGAGGCATCAAGGGATCACCAATTTAGTATTGGAGGGCAGCGTGGAGGGTAAAAATCGTAGAGGGAGACCAAGAGATGAATACACTAAGCAGATTCAGAAGGATGTAGGTTGCAGTAGGTACTGGGAGATGAAAAAGCTTGCACAGGATAGAGTAGCATGGAGAGCTGCATCAAACCAGTCTCAGGACTGAAGACCACAACAACAACAAGAGAAGATGAATGGTCGGTTGGTTGGTTTGGGGTATACAGGGACCAAACTACAGGATCATCAGTCCCTTTTTCCTGACGCCAGAAAGGCTCAAGGTACAAAACACTCAACACCACACCTAAAAAGAAAATGAACTGAATGAACAAAAAATGTGGAAAACATACACCACAAGGAAAAGTAGAAAAAGGTATTAAAACCATAGAGCAGATGGTCTGGGCTGGCTGATCACAATAATAAAAGAGGATGAGCCAGCCACTCTGCAACACATTAAAATGTCCACCCCAAAAAGACAAGGCGAGATGAACGCATGTAGGGAAAAGACGACAACCAAGACAAACAAATGCACAGAAAGTGTGACAGATTTAAAATGGAGGGAGGGTGGCGACCTGAGAAGGTTAAGTGTTCACCATTAAATGGTACGATAAAAAAAAAATAAAATAAAAAAAATAATAAAAAAAAAACACTCATGATTAAAACATAAAACTAAATCTGCTGTTGAGACATTGTTGCCCAACACCGAAGGTAGGATGTTGGGAAGGTTAAAAGTCCGCCACCAAGTGGCTAAAAGTGGGCAGTCCGACAAAATGTGGACGAAAGTCATATGAGAGCCACAGTGACCCCAAGGTGGGTCCTTGTGACAGAGGAGGTAGCCATGTGTTAGCCACGTGTGGCCAATGGGGAGCCGGCAGAGAACCACAGAGTCCTGCGAGAGGCCCGCATGGATGTCTTCCACACATTCATTGTCTCCTTAAGGGCATGCAGTTTGTTGTGCGTACTGAGATTATGCCATTCCATCTCCCAAAGCTGAAAAACCTTGTGGCATACTAATGATCACAGGTCAGTTACAGGGATGTTGATCTTCAGAAGCGGTTTCCGTGTAGCCTGTTTGGCCAGCCTGTCGGCAAGGTCATTTCCTGGGATTCCGATGTGGCCTGCGGTACACACAAACACCATTGAACGACTGGATTGTTCCAGGGCATAGATGGAATCCTGGATGGTCGCTACCAAAGGTTGGCAGGGGTACCACTGGCCGATAGCTTGTAGGCTGCTCAAGGAGTCAGTACAGAAAAGAAACAACTCACCAGGCCACGACCAGATGCACTCAAGAGCACGAGAAATGGCCGCCAGCTCTTCAGTGAAAACACTGCAGCCATCTGGCCAGGAGTCCTGTTCAATATGTCCTCCATGAACATATGCGAAGCCAACGTGACTATCAGACATCGAGCCGTCAATGTAAACCACTTCATGGTCCCGGTACATGTCAAGAAGCCCTGACCTGGGCCTCTGATGCGTTAGATGAACTGCCGTGGATGGGGAAAGGAGACGGTAATTCAGATATGCAGGAGAACTATGAACATGTGCAATGTAACTGGCGAGCAGTTGTGCACGCCTAACCTTCAATGGAGGGACTCCGCCCTCCACCAGGATGCTGGTCACAGGAGTTGTCCCAAAAGCTCCTGTTGCCAGTCAAATGCCACAATAGTACACTGGGTCGAGTAAACGAATGCTGAGGACGCCACCGAACCATAAACCAGACTCCCACAGTCAAGGTGGGATTGAACAAGGGCTCTGTAGAGCTGCAGCAGCGTAGATCAATCTGCACCCTAGTAGTTGCTGCCAGCACTTCACCTTCAGCCGATGAATATGAGGAAGCCATGTCAATCGGGCATCCACCTAGGTTATATGGACTCCCTAAGGTCCATACTCTCTTTCAAATTCTAAAGGTGGCAGGGGTAAAATACAGGGAGCGAAAGGCTATTTACAATTTGTACAGAAACCAGATGGCAGTTATAAGAGTCGAGGGACATGAAAGGGAAGCAGTGGTTGGGAAGGGAGTAAGACAGGATTGTAGCCTCTCCCCGGTGTTGTTCAATCTGTATATTGAGCAAGCAGTAAAGGAAACAAAAGAAAAATTCGGAGTAGGTATTAAAATTCATGGAGAAGAAATAAAAACTTTGAGGTTTGCCGATGACATTGTAATTCTGTCGAAGACAGCAAAGGACTTGGAAGAGCAGTTGAATGGAATGGACAGTGTCTTGAAAGGAGGATATAAGATGAACATCAACAAAAGCAAAACAAGGATAATGGAATGTAGTCTAATTAAGTCGGGTGATGCTGAGGGAATTAGATTAGGAAATGAGGCACTTAAAGTAGTAAAGGAGTTTTGCTATTTGGGGAGCAAAATAACTGATGATGGTCGAAGTAGAGAGGATATAAAATGTAGGCTGGCAATGGCAAGGAAAGCGTTTCTGAAGAAGAGAAATTTGTTAACATCCAGTATAGATTTAAGTGTCAGGAAGTCATTTCTGAAAGTATTCGTATGGAGTGTAGCCATGTATGGAAGTGAAACATGGACGATAAATAGTTTGGACAAGAAGAGAATAGAAGCTTTCGAAATGTGGTGCTACAGAAGAATGCTGAAGATTAGATGGGTAGATCACATAACTAATGAGGAAGTATTGAATAGGATTGGGGAGAAGAGAAGTTTGTGGCACAACTTGACCAGAAGAAGGGATCGGTTGGTAGGACATGTTCTGAGGCATCAAGGGATCACCAATTTAGTATTGGAGGGCAGCGTGGAGGGTAAAAATCGTAGAGGGAGACCAAGAGATGAATACACTAAGCAGATTCAGAAGGATGTAGGTTGCAGTAGGTACTGGGAGATGAAAAAGCTTGCACAGGATAGATTAGCATGGAGAGCTGCATCAAACCAGTCTCAGGACTGAAGACCACAACAACAACAACAACAACAACAACAAGGTCCATAAAGAGGCTGTCCCGTTGAGGCCTATAGTTTTTAATATTGATGCTACGACGTATCGTGCAGCTAAACATCTTGCTAGTTTGTTGAGCCCACTAGTAGGTAGGTGTGAACACCACATTAAGAACTCTGCAGATTTCTTACATCGATTGCAGGGATTGCATTTGAATGATTCTGATATTATAGTCAGTTTTGATGTGGTTTCTCTTTTCACTCGCGTTCCTCTCTCTGATTCGTTGCAGCTAATTGAGGTTAAGTTTGGTGTCAAGTTAACAAATTTGTTTCAACATGTGCTGACTTCCACTTTCTTTTTATTCAATGGTCAGTACTACAAACAGACTGATGGAGTTGCTATGGGAAGCCCGTTGTCACCTATTGTGGCCAATTTGTTTATGGAGGACTTTGAGGAAGGCGCATTGGAGTCAGCAGCCTTGAAACCTGCGTGTTTTTTTTAGATATGTAGACAATACTCCTGTCGAAATATCGGCGCTGGTCAACGACGTCACCCGGCAACAAACCCCGTAAGTTATTTGAACATTCTATACGCAGTCTCCTTCACACATCAGCTACACTTTCCCACAATTATCCCCATAAATCAAAGTCAATTATTCATCTTTCCTACAAACAGCCTTATGTGCTTGTTTCATTTCATATCACTGTGCAAGGTACAAAGCTATGCCTAGATATGTAGTTGATGTGACTGTGTCAAGCAGCACACCACTAAAATTGTATCTGAACATTACAGGATTGTTTAAATTGACAGCAAGATGACATTTTCCCTGGGGCACTCCTTGTCTCTGATGAACGCCTGCCGTACAGGACAATGACCGAGTTCAATTACTTAAGGAATCTTCAAGCCACTTACATGTATGGGAACTCATTCAGTGAGCTCCAATCTATGTCAACAGTCTGCAGCGAGGAATTTGGAATCTACCAGTTGCCCTTCCTTCTTGGTTTGCTGGATATCTTGTGAGGAAAAGACAAGCTGAGTTCTGCATGAGTGATTCTTTTTAAATCCATGCTGATTTGTGGGCAGAAGCTTTTTTGTCTCCAGAAAATTTATCGGACTGGCTTGAGCTGGCGGAGATGGTGGTCATATTTGCATGAGGTATGCTTGTTTCTGCGACTCTGTGTGTGTGTGTGTGCGTGCGTGCGTGCGTGCGTGCGTGCGCGCGCGCGCGCGCGCGCGCGCGCGCACGCGCACGTCCCCCCCCCCCTCTGAAAACAGCTTTGGCCAAAAGCTAAATTTGTAACAGTGCTTTCAATGTGCCTGCCCAAAATTCAACACATCATCTTTACTGTTAGTAGTTATCTATCCCTTTCATAATATTGTTGATATTCCGATCTAGTTTTTCCATTTCTTGAAAATGTATTATATCTGAACCTAAAATAAGCCCAAGGATTCTGCATGAAGCCAATGTTGAGAATAGTCGTATGTAATTTTGCGAGTCCATCCTTTTACTCTTCTTATATGCAGGAGTAATCTACGCTTTTTCCAGTCACTTCGAACTTCGTGCTAGACCAAATATTTGTGAGAAATGCAAGCTAAGGGGCCAATGCAAGAGAGTACACTCTGTAAAAGCAAAGTGAGATTCCATCCAGACCTGGAGACTTTTCTTTGAACTCTTTCAGTTACTTCTCAATGCCAAGGATACCTCTTTCCAGGTCCTTCATATGGAAGTCTGTGCATCAGTCAAACTATAGTATGTCTGTACGATCCTCTTGTGTGAATGTTTTTTTTTAAGTGAAATTTGAAACTTCGCTTTCCCTTTCACTGTCTTCTACTGCCACAACAGAGCGGTCAGCAAGTGACTGTATAGAAGCCTTTGGCCTGCTTAGTGATTTTTATAGCACCATAATTTTCTCAGATTCTTGGCAAGATCTTTCGCTATGGTAAAATAGTGAAAACTTTTGTAATCTTTTAACAGACACACAAATTTTTACTAACTTTTGCCTGTCAACAAAGAACCAACAGTGCAACAATATCTGCTTTCTCAGCATTTTGTGAATTTTCTTGTTAAACTTCAATACCTATGTGCCTCCTCTCTCCAATAAAAGGCTTCTCTGAAGTCACTGAAAACAGCAGAAGTCATTCCTGTGCACAAGAAGGGAGGACGGGGATGGGATATGACAAGAACAACTGTAGGCCAACTGCCATTTCATCTAGCACATCAAAAGTTCTGGAGAAAATGATGTACAAAAAAACTGATTTCATTTATAGAAAAGAATGATATACTATTTGCATCTCAGCATGGATTCGGGAGGGCAAAATTAGCAAAGACAGCAAGGTCTGAATGTTTTAATAGTACATTAACTCTTTGGATAATGTACGATTAACAACACTGATATTTTTAGATTTGTCAAAAGCTTTTGACATGGTCAAGCCCGAAAAATTGCTTACTAATATTGAACATTATGGCACATGAGGCCTTTCAGACATATGGATTATTCCTGGACAATCATAAACAAGTGATCACACCAAGGTGCAGAGATCATAAGTGCAAAGCAGTCACTGAAGCACTGAGAAATATGCTACAATCAAATATGCTCTACCTTAGGGCTTCATTGTGGGGAAACCTGCTCTTTCTACTCTATACTAATGACCTGAATGTAAATACTGATGCATACAAAACAGTCTTACTTGCTAATGATATGACAGTACTACTAAAATGTGAGAACAGCAAGGAATGGAATCAGTCGATAAATTGTCCCATAAAGCATTTTTGATGTTGGGCAGACCATAATCAGTTAATTTTTGGAACCAATAAGACTGCCACAATGAACTTTCATACCAAACAAAATAAGAATCAACATAAACAAAATGTCTTATTTAAGGATGGTCAAGTGTAAGGTAGCACTGTAACAAAATTCCTCAGTGTTTCACTGCAAGACAATTTGAAATGGATTAAACATACGGAGGTCACTAACTGTGAGCCAAGTCAAAGGCGTTATCATCTAAAACATAGAAGTCATGCACCAATATGGAAACTTCGTGCTTACTTTGTTTATATCCAGTCACACCTCAACCTTGGAGTAACATTCTGGGAAACACTCCTCCAGCACTCAATACATTTAAATTTCAGAGGAAGGCTATTAGAATACGAATTGGAAGTACAATAAGTAAATCATGTGAACCCTTATATAAGAGAAACTACTTTATACAAAAATGTCAGAAGTGCCCACTCCATGTGGCAATGGAAATTTGTGGCAAATGCAATTTCAAAATAAAAGCTATCCAGGGCACAAAGTTCTTTAAATGATCCTTACAGACGTATTTACAGGATACTTTCCACTAAGTGAATGAATACATGTGTTTATAAATTGCTCAACATCACACAGTTACTTGTTTTTCACGTGTACTAACTAAGTTTATCTAATGTATACAACTTTGGCTTCAAAATTACATACAATTCAATTTGTGCACAAAAACAATATACATGGCTATTCCAGTACTTGTAACAAAACATGCTACCATAGGTTGTTGTTGTTGTTGTGGTCTTCAGCCCTGAGACTGGTTTGATGCAGCTCTCCATGCTAATCTATCCTGTGCAAGCTTTTTCATCTCCCAGTACCTACTGCAACCTACATCCTTCTGAATCTGCTTAGTGTATTCATCTCTTGGTCTCCCTCTATGATTTTTACCCTCCACGCTCCCCTCCAATACTAAATTGGTGATCCCTTGATGCCTCAGAACATGTCCTACCAACCGATCCCTTCTTCTGGTCAAGTTGCTGTTGAGAGGCCAGACAAACGTGTGGTTCCTGAAGAGGGGCAGCAGCCTTTTCAGTAGTTGCAAGGGCAACAGTCTGGATGATTGACTGATCTGGCCTTGTAACAATAACCAAAACGGCATTGCCGTGCCGGTACTGCGAACGGCTGAAAGCAAGGGGAAACTACAGCCGTAATTTTTCCCGAGGGCATGCAGCTTTACTGTATGATTACATGATGATGGCGTCCTCTTGGGTAAAATATTCCGGAGGTAAAATAGTCCCCCATTCGGATCTCCGGGCGGGGACTACTCAAGAGGATGTCGTTATCAGGAGAAAGAAAACTGGCGTTCTACGGATCGGAGCGTGGAATGGCAGATCCCTTAATCGGGCAGGTAGGTTAGAAAATTTAAAAAGGGAAATGGATAGGTTGAAGCTAGATATAGTGGGAATTAGTGAAGTTCGGTGGCAGGAGGAACAAGACTTCTGGTCAGGAGACTACAGGATTATAAACACAAAATCAAATAGGGGTAATGCAGGAGTAGGTTTAATAATGAATAGGAAAATAGGAATGCGGGTAAGCTACTACAAACAGCATAGTGAACGCATTATTGTGGCCAAGATAGATACGAAGCCCACACCTACTACAGTAGTACAAGTTTATATGCCAACTAGCTCTGCAGATGACAAAGAAATTGAAGAAATGTATGATGAAATAAAAGAAATTATTCAGATTGTGAAGGGAGACGAAAATTTAATAGTCATGGGTGACTGGAATTCGAGTGTAGGAAAAGGGAGAGAAGGAAACGTAGTAGGTGAATATGGATTGGGGGACAGAAATGAAAGAGGAAGCCACTTGGTAGAATTTTGCACAGAGCACAACATAATCATAACTAACACTTGGTTTAAGAATCATGAAAGAAGGTTGTATACATGGAAGAACCCTGGAGATACTAAAAGGTATCAGATAGATTATATAATGGTAAGACAGAGATTTAGGAAACAGGTTTTAAATTGTAAGACATTTCCAGGGGCAGATGTGGACTCTGACCACAATCTATTGGTTATGACCTGTAGATTAAAACTGAAGAAACTGCAAAAAGGTGGGAATTTAAGGAGATGGGACCTGGATAAACTAAAAGAACCAGAGGTTGTACAGAGATTCAGGGAGAGCATAAGGGAGCAATTGACAGGAATGGGGGAAATAAATACAGTAGAAGAAGAATGGGTAGCTTTGAGGGATGAAGTAGTGAAGGCAGCAGAGGATCAAGTAGGTAAAAAGACGAGGGCTAGTAGAAATCCTTGGGTAACAGAAGAAATATTGAATTTAATTGATGAAAGGAGAAAATATAAAAATGCAGTAAGTGGAACAGGCAAAAAGGAATACAAACGTCTCAAAAATGAGATCGACAGGAAGTGCAAAATGGCTAAGCAGGGATGGCTAGAGGACAAATGTAAGGATGTAGAGGCCTATCTCACTAGGGGTAAGATAGATACCGCCTACAGGAAAATTAAAGAGACCTTTGGAGATAAGAGAACCACTTGTATGAATATCAAGAGCTCAGATGGAAACCCAGTTCTAAGCAAAGAAGGGAAAGCAGAAAGGTGGAAGGAGTATATAGAGGGTCTATACAAGGGCGATGTACTTGAGGACAATATTATGGAAATGGAAGAGGATGTAGATGAAGATGAAATGGGAGATATGATACTGCGTGAAGAGTTTGACAGAGCACTGAAAGACCTGAGTCGAAACAAAGCCCCCGGAGTAGACAATATTCCATTGGAACTACTGACGGCCGTGGGAGAGCCAGTCCTGACAAAACTCTACCATCTGGTGAGGAAGATGTATGAGACAGGCGAAATACCCTCAGACTTCAAGAAGAATATAATAATTCCAATCCCAGGAAATGAGGCACTTAAAGTAGTAAAGGAGTTTTGCTATTTGGGGAGCAAAATAACTGATGATGGTCGAAGTAGAGAGGATATAAAATTTAGGCTGGCAATGGCAAGGAAAGCGTTTCTGAAGAAGAGAAATTTGTTAACATCCAGTATTGATTTAAGTGTCAGGAAGTCATTTCTGAAAGTATTTGTATGGAGTGTAGCCATGTATGGAAGTGAAACATGGACGATAAATAGTTTGGACAAGAAGAGAATAGAAGCTTTCGAAATGTGGTGCTACAGAAGAATGCTGAAGATTAGATGGGTAGATCACATAACTAATGAGGAAGTATTGAATAGGATTGGGGAGAAGAGAAGTTTGTGGCGCAACCATAGGTAGAAGAGCAAATAAATAAGCAAACTAAGAGCCATAGCCCAAATAAAGAAATGTGTACATACGCTTTTATATCATAATCTACAAATGTGTTGTTATATATTGTTTATACTAATGTAGCCACTGTGTTTTATGGCACTTTTATGTTTCACAGCTGCTGACTGACATGTTTTGGCACAATATCTGTGCAGAATTTGATGCATATTTTCATTTATTAACTGTTAAAGGCAAACATTTTTTGAAACTTCCTGGCAGATTACAACTCTGTGGTGGACTGGGACACCTGTGTCTTTCGCAAGCTAGTGTTCTACCAGCTGAGAAACCCAAGTACAACTCGCAACCCATCCTCAGAGCTTCACTTCAAACAGTACCTCATCTTGCACCTTCCAAAATTCACAGAAGTTCTCCAGAGAAACTCGCAGGAAGTTTTATATCAGTGCACACTCCACTTCAAAGTGAAAAATTCATTCTGGAAGCAACCCCTGGCTGTTGCTACGCCATGTCTCCACAATATCCAAGAATGCTTGTCCAGCAAGTTCCACAGGAGAACTTTTGTAAAGTCTGAAATGTATGAGGTACTGGTGGAAGTAAAACTGTGAGAAAGGGTAATGAGTCGTGCATAGGTAGCTAAGTTGGTAGAGCACCTTATTGCAAATGACAAAGGTCCTGTGTTCGAGTCTTTGTCTAGCACACACTGTTGCAGAATGAAAACTTCATTCTATTAACATTTTTTGTCATTTCAAGTAACTTATCTTCAGGTAAAAAAAATCCTGTGCAAATAACATTTTGTTGTCATCAGTCCATATCTTTGTTGAAACACATTAAAACATTTATGGATTTCAATAAATCAGCAGACAAATGGTACAAAGTACATCCTGAAGCTCAGTAAATGAACCTTCACATTACATGATTTCAGGGAGTGGGAGGAGGGGGGGGGAGGGGGGGGAAGGGGGGGAAGGGGGGGGCAGATGGCACATGAAGTTATCTACAATAACAAAGATTCTCATAATCCCCATTTAAGAGAAGTAGCAACACAAATGAACCTTCCATTCACATTTACCCCAATCCCAAAGTCACAAACTGAAACACACACTTCAGAACACAGCAATAAACTGAATTAAATATACACTAACTACAATAAATAGAGTACAGCATTATTCACAAACTAAGTTTAATGCATGAAGTTTACGACAAAACATACCTTGGTGTCAGAGGGCTAACATTATTGCACAGAATACTGCCTCTAAACCGTGACTGCTTCCCTCTTGAGTTTGAAAGTGCTCCTATACCAGACAGAGCTGAGCACAAAGTGTTATGTACCAACGGACTGTCATCTGGTGTAAATACCTTAACACTCGTCAACGCAGTATTAAAGCAGTTGGAATTTTGTACAGGAGTGCTAAAATATTAAATTTTAAATTACCAGACTAATAAACTTATCACTGCATTTTGTTCTAAATATTAAAGAAACATTAAGAAAAAAAACATACAAAACAATGGTAAAAATAAAATCTGACAGGTGCCACAATGAATTTCTCAGGGAAAAATATGAAATACATAGGATACAAGGCAATTATTATGACACAACCTGTTTTATTTTACTTTACTTACAAAATATTTTCGGTTGTGAGCTCTGCAACATCCATGTACTAATTTATACTTACGTGACAAACCCTATTTTTAGGGCTATATTTTAATTTTGACAAATGGATCTATGCAGACATTTGTAATAACAGCGATGATACATCAGTCCATACTAATGTAAAATTGCCACCTTCTGAAGAAGACAAATTTAAATTTGTTGAAACCTAGGTAAAGAATTCTTTATCCATTGCAACTGGTCGGCTGTTTATAATTTTATTACATGGAACCGTTGCTGTTGTGCAGCTATGTTTAAAATACTAAAATATTTTCTATTACACTCTACAGCTTTCAAAAATGCACAGAAAACAATTTTCACCCTAGTTTTTTGGGACATTGTTTAAGCTTTCATCCAATAAACATCTGCTATTCTTTTTTTCATTTTTGGGAGCAAAGCCAAGCCATTAGGCAACACCATGACTGCAGGGAGTGAGCTGCTTACTGCATCTAGAATGTTGTTGCTATTAGATAATTATCTAAGGGTTTTTACCACAGTCCAGTGAGTTTAAACACTTTGCAATCTGAGGCAGCAAGTACTGTCCCACACACTATTCATGACTGTTCTTCGAGTTTCCACTCCTGACCGATAAAAGCAGTCACTATTTTCTCATTGACATACTCTGATTTCATGTAGTGAGAAACAATAGTTCTTAAACTTATTATAAGCACTTCTTTGCACTTAAAGGTGCTATGCAGTACCTGCTCTACTGTCAAGCTGTACTATACCCACAAAGAAAAATCCTTTGTCACTTTAATTTATACTGTAACATGGTGTAACTGCAGGGAAAAGGGGGAGGGGGGGGGGAGGAGGAAACAGGTACAGGATCTCATACAAATAGTGGAATAACCTCACGTATCCATTCTACAGTAGGTTTTGTACTGTAGAAATATTCTTTTCCCACACTGGTGGAGATCGGGAGTGTACTTGATGATTAAATTATCCCTTTGAGACTGAACCACCTGAACATTCAAGATTGATGTGTAGAATCTTCTTTGAATATTAGCATTTTTTAAACCATTAACATTAAGCTCCAAGTCACCTAGTTTTTATTATTTTGAAAGAAATTTTTAATCCCGAGTATACTTGGGCAACTAAAAACAGACTTTGAAAAAGTAAAACCTCACTTATATCCATTTCAGCACTGATAGTTAAGTGTCTGCCACTCAAAAGCATCCATACCTAAATTTGTAGCATTGCTATTGTGTTTTAGTTTGGTGGTTGGCACTAAATATTGTCTTTACTGTGTGTAGATTTGGATACTTGACGATGACATACACATTTTCAGACTCTATCCTGTATATCATTCAGACAATGCTTCCAAAAGTGGGTGTCTATAATGATCCTGAGTTTGACATTGAATTTAGAGGCTAAGAAAGTGAAGAAGAAAGTGATGTTACTTCAAAGGGGACTGAAAGTCATGCAAGTTCGTCAGATGACTGGCAAGTGCTTCCCAGTGCTACTGGATGAGTACGTCTACTGTGCTCCAGCCAGATCCTCCAACATATCTGTTGAAGAAATCACTGATGTATATTGTTTCACTTCATATCTACACAGAAAATTGTTTACTCAAACACCACTGCACGATTAACTCGGGATTTTATTAAAGATGATCTTCAAATGTTTGTAACTCATTATTTTGAGCTTTTAAAACTATCTTTATATGCCTATATGTAATTTCATTCATTAAGGGACATTAACCAAAAAATACTAATTTTTAGAACACTATTTGTAAAAAAAAGTTTTATGAATAAGTTAAGGGATTAAGTAGTGACCTCAGTCCAAGGAAAACCACACTACAGGACTACACACTGTTCCTCTTTCCACCGAGGCAATTTCTCTCAAGACTAAATGATATAAAACTATGAAAAAGTCTGGTAAGAACATGACTGATGGCTACAGTGTCAGTCTGAACATATGCATAATCACTTCATGTTTTGTCCATTTGAAGACTCATTCAGAGAACTTCAACATCATCTGCACAGGAGAAACTAACAGAATCATAACATAATTAGGAAAGGTGGTGAAGAGAGGAATAATGATTAATTACAAGACAAGCAAAAATACACACAAAAATTGGATAAGTATATGTGCAAACTTTTCGTAAAATAAAACTCTGCGGCTAAATGGATTTATTTATGATGTAAGAAGGCAAAGACGAGATGAACTCAAAGTTAGCAGAGAGATATCCCTGACAATTTCTTTTTTCAAGCAGTTTTCTTTAATACATCTATAAGCTGTGCACCTTACAAGAAGAAGCTCGACACCAATTTGTTTCCCTTACAATTTTAATGGGCATCTGCTATAGGTTCACATCTTTTCATAATGATGCACTAAACTGCCAAATTCTCCATCCATAGAAATTGTGTGCTTGCTACCTATACAAGTTTCAGAATGTGTACCATTAGTCTGCTTTTCAAGTTTGTTAATTTACAAAATTTGCCCCTGAAAATATCTTCCTACTTAGCATGTAGAAAAATACATCATCTTGCAAGTAGTAATTGTTTAACTTTTGGAATTTGTGGGTACCATATATCTGTTAAGATGAAAACTAGATACACAAGTTAACCAGGATTCCACCAGCATGATGGAAACAGCAGAGGGGATGAAATGGAGAGCAAGTGCCACGTTATATAAGTATTACTGCACAGGAGGCAACACTGATGTACTATATTAGGAAGATTAAAAAAAAAAGAACTGTCAAATTTATATCCGTCAATTTCTAACAACATTCAATAATAAGTTAGCAAAATTCAAAAATGTGGAATGGAACATGGCTATTAACTACCAGTTCATTGAGATAAGATGTATACCACTGTAGAGTGGGTCAGCAGATCAGAAGCAAAACACAAAATTAAAAGCGAGAATACTGAAAAACTTCCCTAGGCACTTTTTTTTACTTTTTTATTTTTTTACTTACACACACACACACACACACACACACACACACACACACACACACACACACAGTGTAATTTGTTTATTTTACCATGTACGCTGTCTCAACTTTCAAGAGTTACTACATGATGCAATTATTAATATAAATGAGAATTTTAAGGTAGCCATTTTATAACCAGGAAAGTTGGTCACTGGGATGTTTTGAGAACTGGGTTTTAGTCCATTACAACACTCCTCAGAAAAGTCACTCTATAGAAGTTTTCAAAATAACATATTAGTACACATTTCAACAGTGTGACACACTTTACGGTAAGGAGCTCACCACACGTCAGTCGCTCTTGTCCTGACGTCTGGGTAACATGCCGTTCTGTTTAAGCCTTTCCAAACTTAGCCATGTCTCCTTTTAATGGAGGAATTAATATTTTTGAATCTACAAACAGTCATTTACTTTTATAACTTTCTATTAACAGCACTCTTTATTTCACCTACTGGTACTGGCCAGCAGTTCAGTTCCGTAACTTAATTACATAGTAATTTATGAATACATAAGCCATGAAATGTTAAAACTGTAATTTTACAAAATGAAAATTATTGACATTTATGTTAATCTTTATGGAAGATGTTAAATTCCACAATGGGAAACTATATAAGTTAACATAAAATCAAACACTGGACAATATAAATAAGTCACAATTATAGTTACCTGTTTACTGTATTTTGTTGCACCTCATTTGGGGTGGTGTTGGAATTATTAGAGGAAAGAGTGTTTCCACCAAATGATGTACCAAAGCCATATTCACAAGTGGTACGATGGCTACTGCCAGTACACATAATAAAACTGTCCAGATTTGAAACCTGAAATGTTCTTAGGGGATCTGGTTTCTCCCCACAATTACACAGTTCCTCAAAAGAATGCCAAAGGAATGGATTGAGTTTTAGAGCCCGTCGCAAAGCCTCTGCAGCTTTGGAGCCTCGTTCTGTTTGCAAACATATTTTTGCAAGGATCTGGAGAGCAAAACAAGAGTGTTCCCCAAATTCTGATATTATTTCTTCAAGATTTCTGGATCTAGATGGATCTCCGCCTGTTAGAATAGATTCTGCTTCAGACAGCCTATGGAGAGAAAACACAAAACACATTCAACTATTCTTATCCTAGAATATATGACAGTAATAAATATACCACACACAAAACCACACAAAAAAAATTACTACGATAAACACTGGAATAAATAGGCAACCACTCGCCATACAGGAACTGTTCTTGGTGCTTAGGTACCAAGAACACCTAAGCACCAGGAACAGTTCCTGGTGCTTAGGTATAGCAGAAAGGTTATGAACTTGCATTTCAGTAATACCACTATTTGTATTACAATAATTACAGTTATCATATGGGTCTTATAAAGAGATTTACTTTATAGTTAAATCTGAGGAACCTTTAATGGATACAAGTATTGCAACTAGTTTAGTAATACATACACTTTGCTCTGTAGCCCCAGCAACACATTGGCTTTTTTGCACATCAATATATACCACAAGATTCCTTGTTTTGGAATTCAGACGGTATACTGTGATAATCACAGCTAAAAAAAAAAGAAACCATACTTACTTTATCTAAGATTAAACCAGCAGAGCCTTTATTGGTGCCTGCATGTATCAAATATGATCATAACTTTTTGTGTGTGTGTGTGTGTGTGTGTGTGTGTGTGTGTGAGAGAGAGAGAGAGAGAGAGAGAGAGAGAGAGAGTGTCTTATTGTATGACATCAGAAGCCTTTAATTATGATTCAATTAAACAACTTTTCTTAACATTTTAGACTGCCTTGAAAACCAAACTACGCAACTGATAAGGACCTTTTCACACAGGAGATGATGCTTCTTGATACAGTTAGCCACTTCCTGTGGCCAGTCTTCAGTGCACAGACCCAAAGTCCCAATCATAGATGAACTGTCACCTGTCTGTTATGTTACAGAACTATTCAGTAACAAAATGTTTCCCTTTGAAAAAATAGTAGTGGACACTGCAGATGTCATTATGAAGAAGTGCTCAATTGCTGCCTGTCTAGAGTAAGACGCCTTACAGAATTTACATTTGACTTATTGTCGAGTAAGGTAGGCTATTCCTGTTTGGGTGCCTGCTCATGGGCAGCCAGCTGCCCATCGACACAGATGGACTGGGATATACCCAAGCAGCTGATGCAGGGACAGTCAGGCAGCCAGGCCATAGTCTATGCAATCATACTCTACTGGGGAATGCCCATGGACAGGGGTGGTCAAGTGGCTTGCACAAGTGCGAGACGCGCGCAATGGGGCTGCCTCACAGACAGCCTGCACCTGCTCCCAAGCGAGCCAAGGGGTGCCTTTGCCCCATGAGGAAGGACTGGAACAGCCTGCAATAAGGGCTGGATTTTTCACAGGCCTATCAACATATCACTCCTGTTTGCAGAAGACTTAATATGGTGGGCTGTGCTTCAAAATGATGTTTTCACTCAAGACTGAATAAAATTTAAGACATACTGCAGAGCAGATGCAAAATCTGGCTCTGTTACAAATTGCAGCTCGAATGGGAAGAAAACTATTAGTAAGACTTTACTGGCATTTTTTATCAACCCTTTTTGTCATCACCTACAACAGAAAGATCTGCAGTACAATGCACAAGTCATACATGTTTGTACAGTATGCATCTTGCTAAAGATTAATAAAAATTATTACAAGTCAGTACCAAATGTGGTGGGAAGATGTCCAAACCATGTTATAAACTCTACATATTTCATTCCAAGCTTCAGCCTATTTTCATTTTTTGACACTGTAAGGTACAGGGCTCTCCCACAGTACTGACCTACTTCACTTCTGTAATGAAACTTTCTGTGTTGAATAAAGTCGCTGTTTTCTATACAGTCAAGAAACGTACAGAAAACCTTTAGTGTGCACTACTGAGAAACAGCAGGCAAAGTTGCTTGCTGACTTGACATTGTGTACTGAAACTGTGTGTGAAGAGTGTACCATTGGCAGGAAGTGGCTCGCAGCCTGAAGGCTTGTATTTTGAGCAGCAGAAATTTACCTGACAAGCTACACAACAGCTACAGTGAGCTGCAACCCTTGTGCGAAAGTACGCATAAGGATAAGGTTCAATGTAAAGCAAACTGATTCAGTTTTCTGCATCTAGATACGTGGCCTCTTAACTAAATCGACACCCAATACAGTCACTTCATTTCTAATTTTTTTTACATTATATTCATATTTTCGCATTTGTAATTAATGCACCTGAAATGCACTTATATGTTCACAATCTGGTGGTGCTGCCACTCAATCGTCTAGTAATACCAAGTATCTGACATAACTGTTAAAATTTTTGTCTCTTCTCAGTTATAACAACACACCAGTGGTAGCGACAGTGCAGTATTTTAGGTAACCTTGTACACTTATGTACTTGTCTCTTTCATATGTACGATAAACCAGCACCCCACCCCTCTAATTCCCCGAAAAACCAAACTTCTTTACATAAAACAGCTTCCAATGTGTAATTACAAGCAAGTTTGTGTGTTCAATAACTGATGTTGATGTTGAGAGTGTAAAATCTATATGCTTGATGCTGAAATTTTGCTGCAGTTGGACGTCAGTAAGTGCTCTCATTCTCTAATACTGGGAGAATATAGGCTGGGTAGTTTGTGCACTACGAGTTACACTGCCTCAAGAGACACACAGCTTCTTCTAAGTTTCATTCTCGATCTATGTGTTAAACCTTTAATATAAGATCATAACTCGTACTGAGCAGATTATGACAGCATTTTAAATTTGGTCAATAATTATATGAAATACTGAAAATTAAATTTTTATTTTTCCTGGAAGCTATGAGGAAGGCAACCTGCAACTGGGACTGGGTGAACATTTTAGCTGTTAAGTAATATAAATAGCTTAGATGAGAGGAAATAACTAATGTTTTCATTTCTCTTTATTCCAGCTGTAAATCTGCAGATGGCCCAATTCAGCTGACCCCAGTCATAAGTCACAGAGAACAGAATGTCAACCACAGGACTTCTTCACAAGTGTACATTTTATAAAATACACTGACACATTTGTATACTGTTGGCTGGCTGATTGATTAGTTGGTTGGAAGTTTAAGGATCCAAACAGTAGATAAAAACATATAAGTCAGGTTGGAGAGCAGGTGAGGGCTCCCCAGAACTTGTCTAAGAGAGGCACCTCCCTCACATCTGGTACCTGCCAACACAAAGCAGGGATAGGTCAGCAACAGAATAAATAGGTCCTTCTAGATAGCTGTAGAGGTGGTCTGTAATAGTAAAAGTCAAAAGATTAAAAAATAGTGAACATCAGTGGACTGAAAATAGTAAATTCAGATGCGAGAAATAACCAGGTTGGTAGGTGGCTGCATAAGTGTTCCCAGGGACACAGAGTTCAACAGGTGGTGCTCCTCCCACAACTGTTCACTCTTGTTCATTGGAGTGCTATACGAAAAAAGTAGTGTGCTGCAGAGAAAAGTACTAACTAAATCTAACAGCAATTAAAAATACAGTAAAAGAGGGATGACTGGATGGCTGATGGAGGATGCACGATTGAGTGAACCCACCCCCCTGACCCCACAAGTGATGAATAATGACAACCTTTTTTTTCCTCCCAAAGGAGAGACAGTTCTTGGGAAGCATTCAAATCTGTACAAAAAGATGGCCAGAGCCTCACGGCCACTGGCTGACAACTTTGGGTTTTTCGCTGTGAAAAACATCCACTGTGGGATTGAGGGCACTTCCCATAGGCAGCACACAGCCAAAACTGTAGTCAACTGGTTTGATGGCTACTGTCAGTGGTCCCAGTGCCGCCAAAGGAGCAGGCACCTACTCATTAGAATATGCAGGCAGGTAACTGCTCAGGCATGAACAGAGTGACCCTTTCATAGTCGGAGGACTACCGCAGAGTGGGCACCTGATGATCCCCCACATGGTCTGACTACCTTGTTAGTTATTGGGAGACCTCAAGCATACGGGTCGCACTTCTGTAACAATTTTCCAACAATTGGAAGCCATACCTGGACACGAAGAACAAATATGAGTCAACCAAAATGTGTTTCGGAAAATAAAGCTTGGGAAAAACCAGCAGGAAGAGCCATGATCTATGTCCTATAAACAAGCAAGGCCGAATTATGAATCTGCCCTAGAGACAAAGTCTATGGAAAAATACAGTCAGTGAGTAAGACTGCAGCAGAGGAAAGGACCGCAACAGCTCAAGGCCAATAGCTGTCATGCATCTACTCACAGGAGAGAGGAAGGTGTGCCAGGGCATGGGAGGGAGGCAAAGGAGTGCAGGAGTGTGGTGCATGGGCAGAGAGGAGTGCAACCACGGAAGGGGGTGCTAAGGTCTGGGTGGGGTATTCACATTGGTGGAGAGATGCGTGCAGGTATGGGGCAGCGAGTAGCGAGTCAGAGAAATGGAGACGGGTCATGAATGGCACAGAGCGAGATGGTGGCCATAGCTGGCACACAGAGGGAAAGGGACAGAGTGAGGTGAGGGCAGCAGCAGTTGCAGTGGGCGACTGCAGAGCTGTGAGGGTGGCGGGTGTGCACGATGGTGGGGAGGATTGGTCGGTTGGTTGATTCAGGAGAGTGGACGAAACAGTGAGGCTACTGGTCCCAAGAGATTTGAGAAGCATGGAGAGGGAAGTTGACCACACCCTTCATCAGGAACCATCCAGGCATTTACATGAAGTGATTTAGGGAAATCACAAAAAACATAAATGAGGATGGCCAGATGTGGGTTTGAACCTTTATCTTCCCAAATGCAAGTTCAGTCCGTTTACCACTGCGTCACCTGGCTCGATGGTGGGGGACCGACACACACGGGTGATTGGCACACAAACTGGTGGGTGGGGTGGCAGGTGCAAATGGGTGGGGGGAGAAGTCAGATGCACACTGTTGGATGGAGGGGAGAAGCAGAGGTAAATGGATGGGGGAGAGGGTCAGACAAAAATGGGTGGATGAGGTGGGGGGGGGGGGGCAGATGCAGACCTGTGGGTGGGGTGGCGCTGACTGGTGGGGGAACCGAGTGCTGACTGGTGGGGGTTGGGCTCAGAGTGGTGGGTGGCAGACAAACAAGGACTGGTAGGACTGGTGTGGGGGAGGCAAAAACTGGTGAACGGGACAGACACACACTTGCTGGGGCGGGGACAGGCACTGATTGATTGAGGGGGGCGAATGCAGACTGGTGGCACTGGTAGGGGGACAGATGTAGACACAGCAGGCTGCTGGCAGATGGGAAGGAGCTGGGGGGGGGGGGGGGGGGGGACACTGCTAGGGTGGTGCAGACAGCTGGAGGGGAACAAAGACTGCCAGCAGGGCAAAGCTGCTGGGGCGGTGGGGGGGGGGGGGGGGGGTGAGCAGCGCAACAGGGTGTGCGGGGGTAGGAGCCGGCACAGACGAGCAGGCAGTGGGACTGGCGCAGACAGGCAGGGATGGGGACAGGCGAAAACTGGCGGAGGTGGCAGGCCGACTGCAGACTGGTGATGGGAGGGTGCAGACTGGTGGGGGTTTGGATGGGTGTAGCTTGGCAGGGAGTGAGGTGAGGGCGGGTGAAGATTGGCAATAGAGTGGGTAGAGGGGGACGAGTTTGGATACAGACTGATGGGGGGCAAGGGGCTGGTGCAGATTGGCGGGCGGTGGGGGAAAGTTGCAGGCTGGCAGGCAGCAGATGCAGACTGGAGGGAGACAGTGTGGGTGCAGCGTGGTGGGGAGGGGTGGGGACAGCTGGGTGCAGCCTGGTGGGGGGTGGGGGGGTGGGAAGCTGGGTGCAGACTGATTGGGGGGGGGGGGGTGAGGAGTGGGTGCAGACTGATTGGGGAGGATGAGGAGTGGATGCACACTGGGATAATGGGTTGGGGGCTGGCCACACATTGGGGGGGGGGGGGGGGGGGGCAGTGGACAACGACTTCCAGTTGTTCTGCGGGTGCAGGTTGGCGGGTATGCATCCAGGCGGGCAGGGACGGGTGAGGGTCGGAGGGGGTGAGAGGCCAAGGGGCAGAGGGGGTCAGAGAGGTTTAGGCGATGAGGGGCGAGGGGGTCGGAGAGGTTGAGGCGACGAGGGGCGATGGGGTCGGAGGGGGTGAGGCGACGAGGGGCGATGGGGTCGGAGGGGGTGAGGCGCCGAGGGGCAATGGGGTCGGAGGGGGTGAGGCGCCGAGAGGCAATGGGGTCGGAGGGGGTGAGGCGCCGAGGGGCAATGGGGTCGGAGGGGGTGAGGCGCCGAGGGGCGATAGGGGCGGAGGGGGTGACGCGACGAGGGGCGAGTAAGGTGCCGGGGAGTGGGTGATGCGTCGAGGGGCGAGGAGGGGTGAGGGTGGCGAGGAGGGGTGTGGGTTGCGCGGAGGGGGACGGGTGTGTGGGTGGAGGGGCGGGGCAGAGGAGCCGAGGGGGGCGGGGAGATAGCCGAGGGGGGCGTGGCAGAGGATCAATGGGGGGGGGGGATAGGAACCGGGGGGGGGGGGCAGAGGAGCCGAGGGGGGAGGGAGAGTGGCGCCGAGGCGGGAGGGGGCGCGGCGCCAATCGGGGGTAGGGGGCGCGGCGCCAATCGGGGGGTAGGGGGCGCGGCGCCAATGGGGGGTGGGGGCGCGGCGCCAATGGGGGGTGGGGGCGCGGCGCCAATGGGGGGTGGGGGCGCGGCGCCAAGGGGGTAGGGAGCGCGGCGCCATGGGGGGTAGGGAGCGCGGCGCCAAGGGGGGGAGGGAGCGCGGCGCCAAGGGGGGGAGGGAGCGCGGCGCCAAGGGGGGGAGGGAGCGCGGCGCCAAGGGGGGGAGGGAGCGCGGCGCCAAGGGGGGGAGGGAGCGCGGCGCCAAGGGGGGGAGGGAGCGCGGCGCCAAGGGGGGGAGGGAGCGCGGCGCCAAGGGGGGGAGGGAGCGCGGCGCCAAGGGGGGGAGGGAGCGCGGCGCCAAGGGGGGGAGGGAGCGCGGCGCCAAGGGGGGGAGGGAGCGCGGCGCCAAGGGGGGGAGGGGGGATGGGGAAAGGTGCCAAGGGGGGGAGGGGGTATAGGTCATGGCGCCAAGGGGGGGAGGGTGTATAGGTCATGGCGCCAAGGGGGGAGGGGGTATGGGTCATGGCGCCAAGGAGGAGAGGGGAGGGGTCATGGCGCCAAGGGGGAGGGGCGCGGCGTTTGGCGCCAAGGGGGAGGGGGGTGGGGCGTGACGCCAAGGGAGAGGGGGTGGGGCGTGGCGCCAAGGAGGAGGGGGGAGGGGTCATGGCGCCAAGGGGGGACATGTCACTGCGCCAAGGGGGGACATGTCACAGCACCAAGGGGGGACATGTCACGGCACCAAGGGGGGACATGTCACGGCACCAAGGGGGGACATGTCACGGCACCAAGGGGGGACATGTCACGGCACCAAGGGGGGACATGTCACGGCACCAAGGGGGGACATGTCACGGCGCCAAGGGGGGGGGCGGGTCACGGCGCCAAGGGGGGGGGCGGGTCACGGCGCCAAGGGGGGGGCGGGTCACGGCGCCAAGGGGGGGGCGGGTCACGGCGCCAAGGGGGGGGCGGGTCACGGCGCCAAGGGGGGGGCGGGTCACGGCGCCAAGGGGGAAGGAGGCTTGGTGCCATGCCAAGGTTGAGGCACGGAGGGGGTAGGCGCTGAGGGGGAGGGAAGAGGCGCCGAGGGGGAGGGAAGAGGCGCCGAGGGGGAGGGAAGAGGCGCCGAGGGGGAGGGAAGAGGCGCCGAGGGGGAGGGAAGAGGCGCCAAGGGGGAGGGAAGAGGCGCCGAGGGGGAGGGAAGAGGCGCCGAGGGGGAGGGGGTGGCGCCAATGGGGGGAGGGGGGAGGCGCCAATGGTGGGAGGGGGCCGGCGCCAACGGGGGGCGGAGGAGGCGCCAACGGGGGGAGGGGGGAGGCGTCAACGGGGGGAGGGGGGAGGCGCCAACGGGGGGAGGGGGGAGGCGCCAACGGGGGGAGGGGGGAGGCGCCAACGGGGGCAGGGGGGAGGCGCCAACGGGGGCAGGGGGGAGGCGCCAACGGGGGCAGGGGGGAGGCGCTAAGAGGGGAGGGGAGGGGGGAAGGCTTTAAGAGGGGAGGGGAGAGATTGAAGAGGGTTGGGGAGAGACACATTAGTTAACTTCAGCTGACAACTAGAGTTCACTTCTACCTGTTATGCAATTAAATTTGTTAATAATAAAATAAACTTCCACTAATACTTTAATTGATAGTAAACACATCTACTCTGTGGTGCAATAAATGGAGAAAAGACATGTAACATCTTTTACATATTCTAAGCATGTCACAACAGGTTACAGTAATAAATATTTCATATACAAGCAAGGAAAAATATACATAAAAATGAAGGAAACGAGAGTAGAATTTAACAATAAGGATTTTATAGATAGAGCACAGTATAAGATTGCACAAGACTGGAAAAATAATTGACGAGGTCTTTTTCAAAGGGGCCACCACGCCATTTAAATTTGCACAATTTAGGGGAACCCCAAGAAGCCTTCACCTGTGTGCCTGGACAAGTTTTTTAATTCCAGTCCTAATGAGAGTACCACAACAACAGTTTCAACAACATACTCTTCAATAGAGTGTTTACACACATGGCAGTCTAAACATAATACCAGAAGAAAGATCTCAACAGTATCAAAAAATAAGCCAAATCTGTCATTCTCAAGAATTCACAGACGGCTTTCAATTCTTTCTTGTAAGCTTTCCATAATACGAGGTGCATTCAGGTTCTAAGGCCTCCAATTTTTTTTCTCCGGACTGGAAAGAGAAACATGCACATTGTTTTAAAATGAGGCCGCGTTCATTGTCAATACATCCCAGAGATGGCAGCACCGTACGGCAGATGGAATTTTACCGCCAACGGCGAGAATGGGAACTGTTTTAAATACTTAAAATGGCGACGTTTTCCTTACTTGAACAGCGTGCAATCATTCGTTTTCTGAATTTGCGTGGTGTGAAACCAACTGAAATTCATCAACAGTTGAAGGAGACATGTGGTGATGGAGTTACGGATGTGTCGAAAGTGCGTTCATGGGTGCAATAGTTTAATGAAGGCAGAACATCGTGTGACAAAAAACCGAAACAACCTCGGGCTCACACAAGCCGGTCTGACGACATGATCGAGTAAGTGGAGAGAACTGTTTTGGGGGATCGCCGAATGACTGTTGAACAGATCGCCTCCAGAGTTGGCATTTCCGTGGGTTCTGTGCACACAATCCTGCATGACGACCTGAAAATGCGAAAAGTGTCACCCAGGTGGGTGCCAAGAATGCTGACGGACGACCACATGGCTGCCCGTGTGGCATGTTGCCAAGCAATGTTGACGCGCAACGACAGCATGAATGGGACTTTCTTTTCGTCGGTTGTGACAATGGATGAGACGTGGATGCCATTTTTCAATCCAGAAACAAAGCGCCAGTCAGCTCAATGGAAGCACACAGATTCACCGCCACCAAAAAAATGTCGGGTAACCGCCAGTGCTGAAAAAAATGATGGTGTCCATGTTCTGGGACAGCAAGGGCGTAATCCTTACCCATTGTGTTCCAAAGGGCACTACGGTAACAGGTGCATCCTACAAAAATGTTTTGAAGAACAAATTCCTTCCTGCACTGCAACAAAAACGTCCGAGAAGGGCTGCGCGTGTGCTGTTTCACCAAGACAACGCACCCGCACATCAAGCTAACGTTACGCAACAGTTTCTTCGTGATAACAACTTTGAAGTGATTCCTCATGCTCCCTACTCACCTGACCTGGCTCCTAGTGACTTTTGGCTTTTTCCAACAACGAAAGACACACTCCGTGGCCGCACATTCACCAGCTGTGCTGCTATTGCCTCAGCTATTTTCCAGTGGTCAAAACAGACTCCTAAAGAAGCCTTCGCCACTGCCATGGAATCATGGCGTCAGTGTTGTGAAAAATGTGTACGTCTGCAGGGCGATTACGTCGAGAAGTAACGCCAGTTTCATCGATTTCGGGTGAGTAGTTAATTAGAAAAAAAATTGGAGGCCTTAGAACTTGAATGCACCTCGTATTTATGATGATTTACTGGAGCTGCGTGAGCCCAGATATCTTTTGCACATCTTAAATGAAATGCACAAATCCATCTGACTTATTAATTACCTTCCACCATACAATTCACATTAATCTGTAGAACTGTGAGGAGTCACAGGTAACCTATCGAGACACAACAAATTTCAATATGTAACTACAAAGAGCTGCTAACATTAAGAAAATATATCAACCACTCTTTCATGTTTATTTTATTCAATTCAAACAAAAAATTTATTTCTGTGGTTCAAAGCTATAGACATTCCAATGAGACATTTTACTCCCCTAAAGTAATACATCAAGCAGTTTAACATTCTTTCCAAAATTCAGAATCCTGAGTGACTATTTACTTACTTTTGAAGATCAAGGCAGCATTTTGCCATAAGGAATTTACATTTTGCAGAAGTTGGTCCTTTCCTCCTTAACACTGAATATGCCTGACCAGTTTTCCCTGAGCGATAATAGCATGTTGCTAGCAGGAACAGTGCTTCATCTGAATCCACTGTAAAACAACACATATTATGGGGGCTTTCTTAAAACATTAAGGCTACATATATTTCATGACATAAAATTACAGAATGTGAAGAAAAACATGGTATAATATCAGTTGATGGAGTCACTATCACTTTGCATCCTTAAGTTAAGTGTTCTTACTTTTAATTCTTGTTTCATTGGTCAACCCATTTATTAAGGGACTGTGTGGATTTTTTAATACAACACCTGGAGATAGACACATTTTCCAAATGAGACTTAATGCATCATAAATAAGTTATCTGTGAGAAGATGAAATATATATGTGCTTCCAATATAATTACTAGTCATGGTAGTTTTTAAAAAATAATGGGTGAACTTTATTGACGGTGCAGTGTATATGAAGAATAAGATCTAAAGACGTAATTAAATACACAATATCAATGGTGAAATTTTCAAATTTTATTACTGTGAAAAATAAAATGAAGAAAATTATAAATATATACTGTACATGTAAACAGCATGAGAAAATTGATTTGTAATGATTTCAAGATGCTCAGCTTGCTGTTATCCTTGTCCTTTTTTTGAATACATTCCAATGAATCTGACACATGCACAAAAGTTTTGTTTCTCAATCTGCTGTGAAAGTCTTCCATCACTAAGTCTCTATGCAGTATTGATAGCTAGAAGGCACAGAGAACTCTACGAGAAGTCGTGGACTTACAGGCTGCCACTGACAAAATGTCTGTATCAGGAAACACTCCTCCCAGGATATGGGGAATTATTGGAAGATAATCAGAAATATGGGTCACTTCCAAAGAAAGGAATCTCATTTGTCCTAGACAGAAAGAGAGCTTTCAAAATTCAACAATTTCTGAGACAGACATTTAATCATTACAAGATTGTTTACTACAGTGCTTAGAAGTGATGTGTAGTGCCCAGAATTTTATGTAATTATACATTATTTCCCTTCAAATGGAAGTGTAAATCTTTAGCAATTGCCAAACACATATTATTGTTTTCGACAAGTTGTGTCTTAGCCATTCAATGAAAAGAGGTGTTAGACTATGGCCAATGCGCTATTTCTATGGAATACAGGATGATGATGGAATAAATGCTTTTGTACCTCCATCGGCTCAATAACAACACAGTGAACAAGTGAGCCGATCCAACTTTTTGAAATAATTGCATTAGTGAAGTACTTCCTGGAACTGAGGCCATCCTCAACAAAAGGCTAACCACGAATCTAATCTACGAACAGAAGTAAGAGCAGTTCTGGGGATTCCACAGCCTGCTAATGCTGAACCCCCCCCCCTCCACACACACAAACCGGTACGCGAATGACGTAAATGTAAGTCCTCAGAGACCTGCAAATTGCTTATTTGTGGGTAACACATAAAAATGAAATGTATGTGCTTTCAATGTCAACCAGAATAAAGTATTACCTGCCTTGCCTAATCTAGTTGTAACTTGCCATTCACCTATGTTGATTGGTTATCTTATTCCTTTTGAATTTTATAAGAATTTAATCATCATTTCAAAATAAGTTACAAGGTAGTTTTGAAAAAATGTCAAAAAAATAGTTTTATTGAATATTTTTAGCATTTATTTTGTAACAATTGGACTTTAATTTTTCCTAAATTGTTAATACAGGGTGTATACGCGGACAAGGAGAGAAAATTCCCGGATTTTTCCTGGATCTCCCAGTTAAAAATACATTTTCTCCCAGGTGAAAATACGCTATTGCCATGTTAAGTGACAGTATACTTTCCCTCGGAACTGTAAAACTTATCCCTTGATAGGATATGATTTTATACAGAATAGTAGAATTTCCCGGCACTTTGGAAAACGATAGTCAAGGGGAAAAAAGATCTTTCATATGCAGCAACATGTACGCTGACACTGCATATTTTCGTATTACTAAAGTATAAATATGAATTCCATCAACAGGAAAAGTTAATGGTTTAAATTAATATACATAGTGTTGCTACAAGAAAAGCAAAGCTTTCGCATATATTTGTCTCGAAGATTAATAAACTACAAGAGAAGCTAAGTTTTCACTTACAGGCCCATAATGTTGATCCGTTTAGCGCATATTACACTTTAATATACACCACACAAATACGCCAGCAAAATTTTTAATACCAACATAAATCTCTGATCTTCTGGGCTCAAAATTCTTCTAAATAGCTCGTCACCAAAGATTTGATTTTTAAAAAAGAGACCAAACACTCTGTGATTTGAGAAATCCATCGTACATTCTCGCACATAGTTCATCTTGCGTAAAAGGAAATTTACTTTGAAAATAACGCTTTTCTAACAACCACTCGCAATATTTTCCCATGACCTGTTAGATTCATTTCAGCAGCTGTCAGAGAGCGCCGGGTAAGAGACGGCATCGCGCTTGCGCAGCTACGGTGATGTAGGAAGCCCATTATGTTCGTACGTGTAAAACATTAAAAGAGCTTACATTATGTCATAAAAGAAACAAGACATCAGAGGATACTCCAAGAGCGTCAGAATTTCGTGAACCACACTAAAATGCATAGTTCGTCTTACAGTGCACATTTGTATGTCCAGATTCTCAATGACGTAGGCCTCGACCAGATATGAAGCATTTCAGTGTGGTTTTTGGGACGTAAATTTTCTTGGAGTACCTGTACTGTATTATTTCATGTTTGGTTCTTTATTATGGCATAATGCCATACGTGCTAGAAGATAAAAACGTGCACCTGAAATGCAGCGAACAGTTGAAACTAGCCAATAGTGTGGAATAAATTGACTGCCTCAGCAGGAAAGCTTAATAAAAGCCAAATTTATTTATCAAACCGACAAAAATAACTTCATTGTTCTGCAAGGCGATTAATGCTTGACTGTCAGAAAGGTGGAAATAAAATAAAATCTGAAACTAGTACATAGTTTAGCCTTCCGTAATTATGTGAATGTATTTTAATTCACTTGATAGCTCCCAGCCTCAGAAATCCGTCTTGTTTTCATATGACGTGAGAGCAGTAAACAAAAAAGAAACAGAAAAATCATTAAATGTAAAAACGAGTCGTGTGGAGACTACCCCCTACCCCCCCCCCCCCCCCCCCAAACTATAACTCAGACTGCTCTGCACATCAGAACGTCAAAAATTAGGAAAAATTACTTTTCAAAAATAAGTTCATTTTGTAGTGTACATCTTTCCGAAGAGTCTGATACATAAAAGATATATCTTCGAGGATATGTAGGACAGGTTATTTGGTCTTAAGTGTGCAGTGAGGTGCCACGCATCTTCAAACAACATTGTTATATCGTACGTCACTATGTTTTGCTCTGTGGAACTCAAACGTGTATGTCCTGTAGCGCCTCTCCTGCTCCCAATCGGCCGGTCTGACATCCTGCCCAATCCCCCCCCCCCCCCCCCCCTATTCTTTGTAAAAAAAAAAAAACCTCACAATTAATACTGGATAGGATTATTTGTAACCAGGAGAACAAGAACTCTTCAGAAAAACTGGACTCTCTATTGCCTATTAGCTAATAACTTGCTCTTCTGTGTGACATAAAAACTAAATAAATCCTTAGGTCCTGGCGATTTTTCTGTCTAATCTTGCTACAGCTTTACATGGCGTGCTTTCCTTTCTGCGAAAGGACTATTACCTTATCAAAGTTCATCAAACGTTTTGCTACATGAAAAATTAAAAGGTCGTTGTCTAATACAGAAAAAGCTGTTAATACAAATAGTACCCAAGACTGGTGTGGTTTCTCGATCTGATTACATATATGTTGTCACTGTGTGCTGGAGAAAACAAAATAGGCCTTTCTAATATTTCAGAAATTGTAACACAGGCCAAATAAGCGAGATTGTTTTGACAATAATGATCATTTTTATAATATGTCAGAATATAATTCACGAAGTACTAATACGAAATACCTATTTGGCCTACTACAAGCAAAAAGCTTTATGTTAGGAAATAGTTTCACATTCACAAGACCAAAAACTAGTAGAACGAAATTTTAGTATAAATTAGGAATCGTCATATTCTTCCATAATTTGTGTGATGTCCCCGCTTCTTCTCCTTCCTCGTTGGTAACAAACAGTCTTGTCATCACTAATTCTGTAACTATTCCTACCACTGTCAAAACTCATTCTCCGGAAAATTTCACTAACCCTGCCACAATCACTGGTTTAGTTATCCAGCGATTATTCTCCGGTTAGGCGTTATTACGTGTTCGTACAACACGTTTTCCGCGCTACTCTCAGAATGGAACTTTAGCGGCTGCTAGCCAGGGACTACAACTGGCCCTGTAGCGATCTGGTCAAAAGATTTCTGTCACAACTTCACTTTCTTGGATACACCGAGACGATAATATGTAATCTTTCTTACCTGTTAGTCATTTATTTCCACTCTGGTAGTCTAAATCTATGGATTTCGCTAGTAATTATAACAAGGCTGAACATTCGCAAACCGAATCAACCACATGAACAAGCAGCACTTGGCATTCACCGGTTCGGCTTTATTTCGCTCAGCTCGTATAGCCCTGTCCCGTTTTGTCTGCAGGAAAGTTTATTTCTAGATGTGACGAGGATTCCCCTGGCAGAGACATCAAGTACACTATGCACGCATTCAAAAATCAACTTAGAATGTGTTCAAAAACCAGCAAGGGTTCGTTTCAAAATGATATGAATAATCGATAGAACGACGTGCGCTGGATGCTGGGTGCTTTATGAAACACTTCCCCCCCCCCCCCCCTTAAGAATATGAATTTGCCCCTGCCCCCGAAATCGCCGCCTGGTTCAGGTACCCCAGTTTGCCCTCACTCCCCACTAGATCCGGGCCTGCTGCACATGCATGCATCTAACAGCTTGGGTGCACCAGTAAAATTTTTCCGGGTATCATGTGGCTGGTTGCTGCTACTGCTGCTTACACAGCCAACAGCCACATTGCTGTAGCCAGAAGCAGGAGAAGACACTACTCGTATGCGAATCAACTGCGCGTGTGCACAAGCCCACTCGTAACTGATTAAATGAGTCTAATGTAAACAGTTGTGACGTCATGCTCATCAAAGGCAATTTGTTGTTATGAAGCATTGCATAGTCTTCCAAAAGCCTTTGACATACTTTGCTGTTGGCACACGCTTGTACGAGCACTGTGTTATTTTATATGGCGCATTTTCTTTGCAATTTAAGTTTTATTTTTGTTTTTTTTTCTCTCATTCATGTTTTAATGCTGTAGTATTATTCTGCAGTAAAGGGATACAGTAATATCCTTTGTTAGAGTAACAGTTCTTACCACTGAAAATTACAAAAATTTAACTGAAAACTAAAACAATGAAAAATTCCCGGAATTCTAAAAAATTCCCGGATTTTTCTCGGTTTTCTCCCAGGTGAAAAAATTCCCAGGTTTTCCCCGGATCTCCCGGGTCGTATACACCATGTAATAAAAGTGTATATTTTAAACAATTGTACTTCACTGTTTCCTAAAATATTGAAAAAAATAAACACTGTACTTACAAAATGAGTTGGGGCAAAAAGATCTGACATTGCAGTGCTAGTACTGCAGGTTGTTGACTGAAGGTTAAGAAATTGTCGCTTGTTATCACAAGAGTATATGCTTCTTAGTAACAGAATCCTTACAAATAAAAGCCAATGGGTTTTATCTGTTATTAGAAGCTCAGTTCTTCCATAACATTTTTGAATCTATTAACTTTACCTTGCAATATGGAAGCCATTTACTATGTGTCCTCTCTAACACTTTTCTATCTATTATAGTTTACTATTTAGATGCTAACAAGGAGGAAGAGAACACATTCTTTTGTTAAGATTTAAATTTCCACATCAGACTTTCCACCATGTGAAGTTGTCGGTACTGAATCATCTAATAGTGTCATGTCTTATTTTCTTCCCTTTGTTGTTGCTCTACCTTTCTTTCTCCTTGATGAGGGTCATGTTTTTGTGACTGGAAGGTTTGTTTTTGTTTTCCTCTGAAGCAATCACTAATTAATATGTTTAAATTTATACTTCTCTTCAGCAGTTCAGGTCTAACAGTAAGCATTTTTTCTGCTTTCATTTGTTTATTTACACTGCCCTTTGTAATACCCACACAATCTTTTTGGTTTGGGTGTTAGTTTACACCTACTGACCACACAATTCCTTGGAAGTTCGTTGTATCCTTCCAACCCCAGAGCCTCACTAACCAGCCCATTCTTTTGTTGACTACCCCCAAACTCTCCTTTTCTGCTCCCTGATGAAGGAATTATCATTACTTTCAAAGGTTAGGATAGTGTGTATACTTTTATATGTGTGTATCGGCAGTACTAAAATTTCACCTCCTGGAAGTGAACACTGGCCAGGGAATTTCTGTTTCAAAGTTTTATAGTTTGGTGAATTTTCCTTTTGATAAAATGTTCCAATGTAATCAGTAAAGCATATCCAGATAATATGGATTGCAGCACTGATTAGCCTGCTTGTCAACTCTGGATTTACCACAGTCCCATAAGGCAATCATTGTCCGACCTTCCTGGAGAGTTTACTAAAAATGTCTGCTTTGCAACTTTATGTTTGTTTCTGTTTTCCTTTTTTGATGATGATTAGTTATTGGATTGTGTGATATTGGATTTGATTGATCAGTTAAAGGGAGCAAACTACATGGTCAGTCCCTCCGTCTGCATTTCCGACTCCCATCCTGAGCCACTGGTGTGGGAGTTGGATCTCCTTACCAAGAAAAAGGACACAGTAGTTTGGATGTCCAGTGGAAGGGTGAATGTGTATCAGCACTGCAATTCTTGGAACCTGATCTGTAGTGGAGGGACCCCATCCTCTGCAGGTAGGCTGTCCACAGGGCCAGTTTGAAAAGCAACTGCTGCAAGACAGACCACAAATGGTATATCAGGTTCAGCATCCGCAATCCTGAAGACAATGCTGAGCCATATGTCAGACTCCCATAATCAGGATGAATAGGGCCACAGCTTCATCAAATCGTAAAATTGTAGAGTGGTCTGCACCCCAACTGGTATGACTGAGGTAGCTGAGAGTATTAAGATGTGACCCGCACTTTCGCAGCAAAGTTTGCAAAGATGGGGAAGCCACATCAATCGGGCATCGACGACCAGTCCCAGAAAGCGATAAGACTCCACCAAATTGAGCAACTGGTTGTAGAAGTGGATTTCTGGATGTGGATGGACAGTGCGATGACGACAGAAGTGTATGAAGAACATCTTTCCAACTGACAAAACGGACACTAGGCGTGAGAGCCCAGGACTGCACCTTTCGTATGGCACTGTGCAGTCGGTGTTCAGCAACACCCACAATGGAGGAGCAACAGTAAATACAAAAACTGTCAACATATAGGGAGGGTGACACTCTAGACGTCACTGCTGCAGCTAGACCATTGACAGCCACTAGAAAAAGAAGTACTCTCAACAGAGAGCCCTGTAGGATCCCACTGCCTCGTATATGGGGTGGTACTGTGGGAAGCACCAACCTGAATCTGGAAAGTACAGTGTGACAAAAAGTTCCAAACAAAAATCAGGAGCAGGTCCTGGAGATCACACTCAAGTACGGTAACAAGGATGCGACAATGCCATGTGGTGTTGTAAGCCTTTAGTAAGTCACAGAGCACAGCAATAAGGTGTTGATGGCAGGCGAGAGCTTGTCAGATAGCAGGTTCCAAGCAGACCAAATTGTCAGCAGTAGAATGCCCTTCATAAAAAATACCCTGGGATGGAACCAAAAGACCACGAGATTCAAGGTACCATCACATCTGCCAGTTCACTATATGTTCAAGCAACTCGCAGAGAACATTAGTGAGACTAAATGGGCAATAGCTGTTCATCTCTATGTGGTATTTACTCGGTCCCAGTGTGATCACTCTTTCTTGACACTGAGATGGGAACTCAATCCCACTCCAAATATGGTTGGAAATGGCAAGTGCGTGACATTGGCATTCCACTGACAGGTGTTTGAGCATTTTGCTGTGAGTGCAGTCTGGCCCTGGAGCTGTGTCAGGGCACACAGCTAGGCCACTGAAGAATTTCCACTTATTGAAGCATTATCTGGCTCCAGATGCCATACCGTGAAAGTTAAGAACATTTGCTCCACCCGCTGTTTGAGGACAGGAAAAGTCAGCAGGTAATTTTCAGACACTGAGGCTCGAGAATGATGCAGAGCAAAATGTTCGGCGACAGCACGGGGGTCAATGCAACCAACAGCATTCACGGAGACATCAGGTTCACTTGTGGTGACTGGTGTCCTTAGAGGCACTGAACCTTTCCCAAAAACAAGCGAACGGGAGGGGGGGGGGGGGGGGTTCACGGTCCAAAGGTAGCGACCTACCATCCCTAGCATTATTGTTTCTGTCATTTCATTAGGTAGTGGGCTCAGGCATGGAGCCATTTAATAGTAACGAGGTGCTCCATTGATGGATGTCGTTCTTAGCAGTGGAGAGCCCATCTGCAATCTCTAATGGCCACTGCAATTTCTGAAATCCACCAATGTAGGGCGCAAAACTGCTAAGGTCATTAGCGCCAGTATCACAACATAAGAAAAAACAAATACTAAAAAAAACCTGAAGGGAAAAAGGCAAAAACCCAATCAAGCAACTTTGAAAGAGTAGCAGCTAAGGACAAGGTTGACCTTAGGGAAAATTTCTCAAAACACCGTTGAGTTGGCAGATGTCCACGTGAGGGGGCTGAGAGAGTGAAGTGAGGGGTGGGGGGGATCAAATTTCCTTCGACATGCTGCTGCGGCAAATAAAAAGCAAGACGCGATCGACAGAAAGCATATCATCTGCTAAAAATCTGACAAAATAGAGGCAAACACAGACATAATTGTTAACAGTCAAAAAATGGGCGACAGATCAGAAAGTGGCACAATGTCAAAGGATGAGAGTAGAATGCACAGAGGGGGGCACGGTTGCCACTTAATAAATGGTGGTGACTCATGACTAAACCAACAGTTTCCTATACGCACTCAGAATAAAATGACCCCCCTTGGAGCGTGAGGACCAAGAGTAAGTTGATCACGTTATTGGGAGATGTTTAATGTCCCGGGAGTTTGTTATCCTGGAGAAAAGATCATTGTGTACTCCAAAGAGATACTACATGCTGACAGAGAGCAACACAAACATCAACCAATGGAATGGAATAACTAGCAGGCTGAGGGAAGAGAGCTGCAGCCTTTGCAGCAGCATTAGCAGCCTCATTCTCTGGCATGCCAATGTTACCAGGTACCCACTGCAACATCATGTTGGCTCACCCCACAGTAAGCGAATGGAAGCATTCTTGAATCTGTTTTACTATAGGAAGGACTGAGTACAGTGTACAAAGGCTCTAAAGAGCACTGAGAGAATCTGAACAGATGATACAGTTTGAAGGCCATTTCGCCGGCTGTACTGGGGGCCAGATAAAGCGTAAAGAGCTCTGCAGTAAAAATCGAGCACTGGTCAAGAAGCCAAAATTGAAAAGGATCATCACCAAGCACATGCAACACCATGATCAATCTTGGAACTGTCAGTGTAGACAAAGACGATGTCCCCAAGCCATGTGTGAAGTGCAAGAAACTCACTGCGACACATCAGGCCAGTAGTGTCCTTAGGAAGCGAAGAGTACAAAATGAACATGTATCCCAGCATGAAACCTGGGTGTTGAAGAGCTTGCATCCATGCGTAAAGCAAAGCTGTCAAAGCAGTAAATGAACGCGAACTCCAGGAAGCAACAGAGAAGACACGTGCAGCCCATACTGGTGCTCAAGGGAATTGTCAAAGAATGGGCCGTAGTACAGGTGACCGGGTGTAGAAGACAGATGGCTTGCATAATGACCAAAGAGAAAATCCCGCCGGTATGACAACGGTAAGTCAGCAACATCAGCATAAAGATTCTCATCAGGAACAGTAGAGAGGGCATCAGTGGCTAAACATATCCCATAATGGTGAATTGTGTTAAGATGACGTAAGGTAGACAGATGGGATGAATATACGATACATCCACAATCCAGTTTTGAACGGACAAGGGGCCTGTATAAACAGATTAGGATGGTCCGATCCACTTCCAACGAGGCACCGTTGGAAGCTCAGTCGGTAGCTCAGTTGGTAGAGCACTTGCCCGCAAAAGGCAAAGGTCCCGAGTTCGAGTCTCGGTCGGGCACACAGTTTTAATCTGCCAGGAAGTTTCATATCAGCGCACACTCCGCTGCAGAGTGAAAATCTCATTCTGGAAACATCCCCCAGGCTGTGGCTAAGCCATGTCTCCGCAATATCCTTTCTTTCAGGAGTGCTAGTTCTGCAAGGTTCGCAGGAGAGCTTCTGTAAAGTTTGGAAGGTAGGAGACGAGGTACTGGCAGAAGTAAAGCTGTGAGTACCGGGCGTGAGTCGTGCTTCGGTAGCTCAGTTGGTAGAGCACTTGCCCGCAAAAGGCAAAGGTCCCGAGTTCGAGTCTCGGTCGGGCACACAGTTTTAATCTGCCAGGAAGTTTCATAGCAGCGCACACTCTGCTGCAGAGTGAAAATCTCATTCTGGAAACATCCCCCAGGCTGTGGCTAAGCCATGTCTCCGCAATATCCTTTCTTTCAGGAGTGCTAGTTCTGCAAGGTTCGCAGGAGAGCTTCTGTAAAGTTTGGAAGGTAGGAGACGAGGTACTGGCAGAAGTAAAGCTGTGAGTACCGGGCGTGAGTCGTGCTTCGGTAGCTCAGTTGGTAGAGCACTTGCCCGCAAAAGGCAGAGGTCCCGAGTTCGAGTCTCGGTCGGGCACACAGTTTTAATCTGCCAGGAAGTTTCATAGCAGCGAACACTCTGCTGCAGAGTGAAAATCTCATTCTGGAAACATCCCCCAGGCTGTGGCTAAGCCATGTCTCCGCAATATCCTTTCTTTCAGGAGTGCTAGTTCTGCAAGGTTCGCAGGAGAGCTTCTGTAAAGTTTGGAAGGTAGGAGACGAGGTACTGGCAGAAGTAAAGCTGTGAGTACCGGGCGTGAGTCGTGCTTCGGTAGCTCAGTTGGTAGAGCACTTGCCCGCGAAAGGCAAAGGTCCCGAGTTCGAGTCTCGGTCGGGCACACAGTTTTAATCTGCCAGGAAGTTTCAGTTAAGATAGCATTTGTAAGGTATTCTACCTGGTCATTAATGCAGGGGAAACGGTGTTCATCAAAAGTGGCCAGGTTTCCAAAGTTGACTGGCAGCTCTACTACTTAGTAGAGCTGCCAGTCAACTTTGGAAACCTGTCGGTTGGAAGCACAGATGGGACAGGCATTACCAAATGAATGACACAAGGTTGTGTTGGAGGGAACGAACCACCTGTGATGACGAGCACGTTGGTCGGTTGGTTTGGAGAGTAATGCGAATAAACTACAAGGTTATCAGCCTCTTTTTCCAGATTAAAATCATATACCAAAATAATCCTATCACCGGAAACCTGGAGAAGGAACAAAGTGTCTCAAATTGTGTGTAACCAAACTGAAATAAAAAACAAAAGTGGCAAGCCAAAATTGAAAACATTAACTCAAAGGGAAAAGCAGTAGATGGTGTTAAAATAATAATAGTGGACGGCCTGGGCTGGCTGATCCTGAGAATAAAAAAGGATGAGCCAGCCACTCTGCAACACACTAGAAACTCCAGCCTAAACACGCAAGAAAAGAGAAATACAGACGGTGAAAAGACAAACACCAAGTCCCACAGACAGCACCAGAAGGCGTAGGGAAGAGTTGAAATGAAGATAGAAAGAGGGCCTGGGAGATAAGGCCAGGCGCCCACCCTTAAAATGAGTGATTAAAACCCCTCCCTCTTGAATAAAACTTCAAACTAGATCAGCTGTGGAGGCATTGTCACCAAACACCATGGGTAGTGTGCCAGGGTGGTTAAAACACCGCCTCAGGATGGCTAGACAGGGACAGCCCTGAGCCAGCTAAGGACTACTGAACTTCATTTTCTGGGGGTGGTATGGTTGTGCCATTCGGTATTCCAGATCTTGAAAACTTTATGGCGTAATACCGATCGGAGAACAGTTTCCGGTGTACCGATGTCCAGAGTCAGTTTAACGGTAGCCCGTTTAGCCACCCTGTTAGCAAGTTCATCTCCCGGGATTCCGACATGACTTGAGGTCCAGATGAAGGCCACCAAATATCCAAGTTGTTCAGGGGCATAAATGGACTCCTGGAGAGTCATTACGAAAGGATGGCATGGGTAGTGCTAGTAGGCTGTTTAAGAAGTCACTACAGAAGAGGAAGGACTCACCAGCACAAGAGAGGATATGCTCAAGAGTGTGAGAGATGGCTACTAACTTTGCAGTGAAAACACTGCAGCCATCTGGCAGGAGTGCTGTTCAGTATGTCCACCATGTGCATCAGCGAAGACTGCAGGACTATTTACCATCAAGCCATCAGTGCAGACTACTTCTGAGGCCTGGAATGCGCCAAGAATACAGAAGAATTGGCAGTGGAGGGCTTCAGGATGAACTGAGTCTTTTGGGCCTTGTGATAGGTCCAGACGAAGCTGTGGCCGAGGTATGGACCATGGACGTGTGCGTGAGTGGACCTGGAGGAGAGGTGGTAGAAGGAAAGATTCGAGCTCAGTGAGAAAGAGAGAGACATGGACTGCAACTGACGACAAGCAAGCTGAACAGTATAGATTGAAAGGTCCAAGTGGGAAAAGGAGAATGAGGAACAGGAAAGAAATGGGGGTGCACCTGTGTTCAAACAGATTAGATTGATCTGCTTGAAGATATCTGCTAGGAGAGAGCCTCTCTGACAGGGGCATGGAGAGCCCAAAGGGGATGGTGGACACTGAAGATGTCGAGCAGCAAAAAGGGAGTAGGAAATTCAGCAATAAGTTTCAAAATGTCTGCCCTGGTGGCAGCAGAAAACGAGTGTGCATAGACGTTGCAAAGATAGAACGTGAAACCAGGAAGGGAAAGATGGACAGCAACAGCTTGAAGCTGGGTGAGGAAGGAAATGATGTGACTATAGACATCGTCTCGAGTGAACAACACGATTCCCCCATGAACTGGCATCAAAATAGACTGAAGCGAAGTGTGGGACGTGAAAGCGATCATGAGGGCATTATTGTTTCCTGGTGGCAAAAAACAACTGGACACTATGATTACTGCATGTAATTCAACCTTAGTCAATCCAACGTCGCAAATGTTCCAGTGGAGAATAACTGTATCTGATGAGATACAGTAGATGGGTGCCAGAATTCGAATGTGTACAACGACCAGGTTCAGAGGCTGGAGGATCCTGATCTATTCGCCTTCGGTTGGCCAGCGGACTGGTTGATGGCGATGCATCCCAGTGACGCAAAGGTCGGCCAGGTGAGGGGATTGCATGGTGACACCATTGAAGAATAATACGAAGGTGAAAAAGGGAAAGACTGCTAAGAACTTTGGCGTTTGTCAGGCACAGACCCAGACGTTGGCTGGCTAGATGTCCACAATCATCACAAGAATATTCCATTTTGGATTTCCGTGCTTCTGTTTGCAAGGCATGTGATTTCGATGGTGCAGGCGATGGTTTGTTGGCATGTTGTGCATCAATAGCAGGTGAAGAGGAGAGTGTGATCTTGGAGCTGGACAATTTCACACATGTGGTACTAAACTGGAAGTCACAAGTCTGCGTAGCCATGTCTTTTGTAGGTCAGGTTGTAGCAAGAATTGTAATATAATTGCCAGAGACTGATGTACAAGGTTTGCAAGTATCCCAACATTTTACAAGCAATGTGCATAGGACCCTTTTCCTTCACCTTCACGACTCTCTCAAGAGGTAGATCGGACAGTAACGGGAGGTAGCACTATGATCACCCTTGCACCTGATACAGTGAGGGGAAGGAGGTGGACACACACCCTCATGAGCGTCCCTGCTGCAGGTTATCCATTTGGTTGCATTTTTACAATATTCACAGGTGTGGTTGTAGAGTTAACATTCATAGTAACGCGTGGGATTCGAGATATGTGGTCCGACAATAATAGCTTCATAGCCAGATTTAATTTTTGATGGAAGTACTACATCATCAAATGTGAGGAACAGAGTGCAGGTTGACACTGATTCTTTATCAACATGGTGAACTGCAGTCACTGCCTTGTCAGACAGCTTGTTTTCTCAGCCTTGGACACACCATCAAGCTGCCGGCTGTACAGGACTCCACTGGAGGAATTCAGTGTTCAAAATGGCTCTGAGCACTATGGGACTTAACATCTGAGGTCATCAGTCCCCTAGAACTTAGGGCGACTTAAACCTAACTAGCCTAAGGAGATCACACACATCCATGCCCAAGGCAGGATTCGAACCTGCAACCGTAGCGGTCTCGCGGTTCCAGACTGACGCGCCTAGAACCGCTCGGCCACACCGGCCGCCCGAGGAATTCAGTGTGTTGTGATTCTACTTTAACAGGACAGCTGTGGAGAAGTGTTGCACTAAGCAGTTTCTGTGCTTGGAAAGCACTATCTATCTCCAAAATCAAGGTCCCATTACACAACCGAGAGCTGGACTTCACTGGACCAGCAATAAAATCTACACACTTCTGAATAACAAATCAATTAACTGTCATGAAATTGTGACTTTCTTCCATGCATGGACACCACAAGGTATCAGGGTCTAACTGGGCGAGGTGTCAATTCTTTCATCTCAACCTATTTACACTTTTGAGATGAGGAACTCATCACGGAGAAATCCCCCACGATTGCCAATGTCTTCGATGGTGTGCTCCTTCCTGCTCTTCCTCTCAAGAGGGGACTCACCCGCCTTAAGTGATGATCCACACCTCTGGTCACACCTCCTGGACTCCACACAGAGGGATCAATTGGCATAGGCGAAGGTACCTGCTCGAGCAATCATACCTCCTTGGGTCTGGCATTTACCAGGGGGTACGTATGAGCCATACTTGTTGACCTGGGACAGAGATTATGCATTACCCAGCCACTTTTCAAGCACCAAACGCACGAGCCGGCCTTCAGGAATGCACATGGAGGAAGAAGAAAGAAAAGACAAAAAGAGAACTTCAAACACCAAAGCAGAGGAAGGGTAAGAAAAGGTAGGACAGGAAAAGGAAGATGGATGGACAGGACAAATCCATACACAGTTTTACCAAGAACTTTGGTTTCCAGAAGAAGGCATACAACATGGTCCCCAAGGGAGAGGAAAAGAATAGCAAGGAGATAGACATGCAGCATAGAAAGGGAAATAGCACTGCAAAGGCTGGTGCCCCTTGGTAGCCAAGCAAGCACTCACCAAAGAGTGGTGAGCTCCATAGGGGGAGGGGGGGGGGGGGGGGGGGGGATCCCGTAATTGCTAAGTCTGCTGCCAAAAGAATGGCAGTAGTTGTGCTTTGGATGGGGACGCAATGACATCTCCACATGGCGGGCTGTCAAGGTCGACGGCAGAGGCGAAGGCATCCTGGTCAGCATTGTTGGAGAGCCCACCTGGGTGGAGGAAGAGACAGGTCAATGTAAAATCATCACTGCCACAGAGGTCATCATGGACTCACCATTCGATGGAGGGGAGGAGACCAAGGCTGCAAATGGAAAGATCAATGACCAAATAAGATCCATATGCCACACTGAAGTGTGTGGGGACACTGGTCTTCAAGAGACAAAGACCAAGTTTGCAGGCAAAGTTTCAATGGCTTCACCGCAGCCAGTTCCACCACACGATGGGCTGCTGGCATTAAAGTCATCCAAATTGAGGAAGGATGGGGGTAGCTGGAAAATCGGTGCAGGCCACACTTTCTGAGGCACTTAAGCATCGGGAGGGAGATTTATACTACAGACTGTAAAATCTACATAAGTCCTCAAACAAACAGCCACAGCTTCCAAAGTCACACCAAGTGACATGTTTGCTGCAGACAGAGTCCAGAACGTACACACAAAATCTGCCCTATGCTGTCATGGATAGCTTGAGTCTTAAAATATCCTGATATGTGCCAAAGGTAGGAGTTCGCTATGCTGGGAACCAATTTTCCTGGGCAGCAATGCAGAAAGCAAGAGAAAAGCATAAGAGCCATTGTAGCTCAGCCAGATGGTGGAAAAACTGCTACAATTCCACTGGAGTATCACTTTATCAGTATCCTGTGGAGGCATGAAGCTACCAAGGAGGCAGCTAATGCCCCATGGTTGCCTAACAGAACTGGTTCTGAGGATATAGCATCAATACACATTGGTTCTGAAGCAGGTTGTTTGGGGGGTTACATATGGCGCAGGGCCATCAGGACCTCCACCTCAGGTACAGTTGATACGTGGGATCTGTGGCCTGGGACCATATGGCCTCCTCCTTTGAGGTCTTCTTTATGTCCCTGTTCTCCTTGGGTGCTTTTGATGTTCGCGAGAGCTCACCCGCCCTAGCCTAATGGGCAGGAGGAGGAATGCGAAGCCCTACGACCAGCAGCCTGTGAGTTGTTCTGCCACTGGCTGGTGCCCAGTTGCAGAGCAGCAGAATCCTGGGAGATGAGCTCCCCGAACGTCTCCTCCTAGTGAGACACAATGGAGGAGGGTGTACTTTCTCCAGCTGGGGCTTGGCTGGCTGGCTGGTTTAAAGGCGTGAGAAGGGACCAAACTACAAGGTCATCCGTCCCTTGTTCCTAATAAAACAATGCCACAAGTGTGAGAATAAAACGGACGAAACATATAACACAAAACAGAAAGAAAGGAAAAGCCATAGAAATGAAGGGAAGGCAACGAATACGGAAAGGACCAAAAGAGGGCAAGAAAATAACAGAGAGATGCTAGAAACAGAAGGGAGTAAAACATGAAAGCGGATTACAGTGGATGGCCAACCAAGAGAATAAAAAGGGGAAGCCAGCCACTCTGCAACACATTAAAACCTCCACCCTAAAAGCACTAGGGTGCAGGACACGGAGGGACAAAGGCCATGCACTAAAACCTACATAGAAGTATAAAACCCATTCTCACGGATGAATAGTAAAACTAAAGCTGCTGTGAAGGCATTGTCACCGAACACCGAAGGCAGGGTGCTGGGAAAGTGAAAAGTCTGCCGCAGAGTGGCTAAAAGTGGGCAGTCCAGCATGAGGTAGACGATTGCCATTTGGGAGCCACAGAGACACTGTGGTGGATCCTCGCGACGGTGTAGGTAATCATGCGTTAGCCACATATGGCCAATGTGGAGCTGGCAGATGACAACTGATTCCCTGCGAGAGGCCTGGATGGAAGACTTCCACACATTCATAGTCTCCTTAATGACACACAGTTTGTTGTGCATGCTGTTATGCCATTCCGTTTTCCAAAGCCGGAAAACCCTGCGGTGTAAGACAGAACGCAGGTCAGCTTCAGAGATGCCTATCTCCAGAAGCAGTTTCCGCATCGCCTGCTTGGCCAGCCTGACAGCAAGTTCGTTGCCGGGGATTCCTACGTGTCCTGGGGTCCACACAAACACCACGCAACAGTGGGACTGTTCCAGGACATAGATGGACTCCTGAATGGACGCTACCAGAGGGTGGCGAGGGTAGCACTGGTCAATAGCTTGCACGCTGCTTAATGAGTCAGTACACGGGAGAAATGACTCGCCAGAGCATGAGCACGAGATATGGCCGCCAGCTCTGCAGTGAAAACACAGCAGCCAACTGGCAAGGAGTGCTGCTCAACATGTCCTCCATGAACATACGCGAAGCCTACGTGACCATCAGCCATCGAGCCGTCTGTGTAAACCACTTCAGAGCCCCAGAACATGTCAAGAATTGAGAGGAAGTGACAGTGGAGAGCGGCGGGGTTAACGGAGTCCTTTGGGCCATGCAAAAGGTCCAGACTAAGCTGCAGCCGTGACGTACACCATGGTGGCATATATGAATGGACCGCAAGTAGAGATGGTAAAGGGAAGGACTCCAGTTCGGAGAGAAGGGACTGCACACAAACTGCAATCGTTAGCCCCAATCTGGGCCGCCGATGCGGGAGATGGACTGCCGCAGGCAGGAAAAGGAGACGGTAATTCAAATGCTCAGGGGAACTATGAATGTGTGCTGCGTAACTAGTGAGCAGTTGCACACGTCTGATCTGCAGAGGAGGGACACCAGCCTCTACCAGTACCGGACTCATCCTAAAAGCTCCTGTAGCTAATTGAACCCCACAGTGGTACACAGGGTCGAGTAAATGCAATGCTCAAGGCGCTGCCAAACCATAAACCACACTCCCATAGTCAATTCAGGATTGGACATAGGCTCTGTAGAGCTGCAGCAGTGTACAGCGATCTGCACCCCAACTGATGTTGCTCAGGCAACAGAGGGCATTTAGGTGCTGCCAGCACTTCTGCTTAAGCTGATGAAGATGATAGAGCCAAGTCAATCGAGCATCGGAAACCATTCCTAGGAATTGATACAGCTGAAAACTGGAAGCCGTGGGCTAGAGCCCATGACTGCACCTTGTGGATGGCTCCCTGGAGGTGCCGCTCAGCAACCACAGTACTGGAGCAGCAGTACAAAATGCAGAAGTTGTCTGCATACAGAGAAGGTGAGACGGAGAGCCCAACTGCTGCTGCTAGACCATTAATGGCCACTAAAAATAGACACACACTCAATACAGAGCCCTGAGGGACTCCACTCTCCTGGATATGGATGGAACTATGGGAGTCACTAACTTGGACACGGAAAGTACCAAGCGACAGGAAGTTTTGGATAAAAATCGGGAGTGGTCGTCGGAGACCCCACTCATACAATGTGGCAAGGATATGACAACGTCAAGTCGTGTCGTATGATTTACGTAAGTCAAAAAAGACAGTAATCGGGTGCTGCCATCTGGAAAAGGCTGTTTGGATGGCAGACTCAATGGACACAAGATTATCAGTGGTAGAGCGACCCTGGCAGAAGCTGCCCTGACATGGAGCCAGCAAGCCACGTGACTCCAGGACCCAACCCAACCGCCGACACACCATATGTTCCAGCAGCTTAGAAAGAATGTTGGTGAGGCTGATGGGCTGATAGTTATCCACATCAAGTGGGTTTTTACCGGGTTTGAGCACCGGAATGATGGTGCTCTCCCACCATTGCAATGGAAAGGCGCCACCGCACCAGATCCGGTTGAAGATGACGAGAAGATGTCTCTTGTAGTCAGATGTGAGATGTTTAATCATCTGGCTGTGGATGCAATCAGGCCCAGGAGCTGTGTCGGGGCAATGTGCAAGGGCACTGAGGAGCTCCCACTCTGTAAATGAGGCGTTATAGGATTCACTGTAGCATGAACTGAATGAGAGGGCGTTCCCTTCCAGCCGCCGTTTGAGTGTGCGAAAGGCTGGGGAGTAATTCTCCGATGCAGAGGCTCGAGCAAAGTGCTCGGCAATCGCTTTTGTGTCGGTACATAACTCGCCATTTGTGGCAACACCGGGGGCATCTGTTGCAGCCTGGTACCTGAAAAGACATTTGATCTTTGCTCAGACTTGGGAAGGTGATGTGTGGCACCCAAAGGTGGAGACGTATTTCTCCCAACACTCCTCCTTTCGTTGTTTGATAAGATAGCGAACACGGGCACAGAGCCGTTTAAAGGCTATGAGGTGCTCCAGGGAAGGGTGCCGCTTATGCCGCTGTAGAGCTCGCCGACACTTCCGGCGACCACCAAGGGACTGCCTTATGCCTCGGGCACCCTAAAGAGCAAGCGATCGCATTTCTGCCACAGAAACAATTGTGCTAGTCACCTGTGCAACCATCACATCGATGTTACCGTATGGGGGGGATTCAGCGGTGACAGCAGAGGTGAAAGTTCCCCAGTCCGCCTTGTTCAAAGCCCATCTAGGCAGGTGTTCGAGTGCCTGACACTGGGGCAGTGACAGGAAGATGGGAAAGTGGTCACTACACCACAAGTCATCATGTGCTCTCTAGTGGATAGATGGGAGAAGTCCTGGGCTGCAAATTGATAAATCAATGGCCGAGTAACTATGTGTGGCGGCCCCAGTATTTAAGAGGCAGAGGTCGAACTGCGACAGTAAGGTTTCAACATCTCTGCATCGGCCAGTAAGCATGGTACCACCTCACAAGGGGTTATGGGCATTAAAATCTCCCAGAAGTAGGAAAGGTTTAGGGAGTTGATCAATCAGTGCAGCTAATACATTCAGGGGTACTGCAGCATCTGGAGGAAGATATACATTGCAGGCAGTTATTTCCTGCATCATTCTTATTCTGACAGCCACAGCTTCATGAAGGGTTTGAAGGGACACATGTTCACTACAGACTGAGTTTAGGACATAAACGCAAACTCCATCTCACACTTGATTGTAGTCTCTACGGTTTCTGTAATATCCCTTATAGCCGCGAAGGGCAGGGGGTCCGCATTGCTGGGAACCAGGTTTCCTGGAGGGCAATGCAGATAACAGCTTTACAGTTGCCGTAGCTCAGCCAGGTGATGGAATAAACCGCCTCAATTCCACTGGAGGATGACATCAAAGACTGGGGAGGCATGGAACATTCAATGAGGCAGTTTACACCTCAGAGTCACCTGCTGCCACCGATTTATTGCCTGAGCAGTCTATATCCATTGTGTCTGAGGGTCTGGTGAGATCGAGGTCCTCAGCGGACTCATCTTCTCCACCCTATCTTCACTCGCAGAGCTTGTAGGTAGCGGTGGTGTGGGTGTCACCGCTATTTCCTTGGTCTTAGGGGTTTTCATTTTGGATTTCTCTTACTGCTCCCTGGGTTTCCCTGGCTGGGAGGACTTCACTCAATCTCTGGGACTGGGGATGGGCATGAAGCCGTACAACCAGCTGTTTTTGGGCTCTTCAGCCATTGGCGGGTGTCGTCTTTCCCATATGAAGAAACCTGCTAGCGAGAGAAGCCGAAGAAGACTTACGCTTCTCCAGCTTAGAATTGGGGACGGATGTCCCCAATGGTTGGGGAGGGATTGGCAGGGGGGGGGGGGTTTGCTCATGAAGTAGGTGGTGCAGGAGCAACAGGGAGGGAAATGCCCCCCACCATCAAGGGGGCAGGTGTAGTCTCCCGGCTCTGAGAGGTGACCTGAGTTGGCAGAGCTGATGGTGCCAGAACTGTTGTAGCGGTGGCATAAGACAATGTCATACGCTCAGGATGTAGACGTTCAAATTTTCTCTTAGCCTCAGTGTATGTCAGTCTGTCCAGGGTCTTGTATTCCACCATTTTCCTTTCTTTCTGCGATAGATACACTGGGGATACACTATCACCTTGACATTTTCAGGCTCAGAGCCCCCTTCTAATGCCAAGGTTAAGGCTCCACCATCAACAGTATCATACTTTGCTCCCTGCTGGACATGACAGACAAATGCACACCCTGTCGTTCCAAATTGGAATGTAACCCAGAGCTGGTTCTGGGTTGGGGTTGGGTTGATTTGGGGAGGAGACCAAACTGCAAGGTCATTGGTCTCATTAGATTAGGGAAGGATAGGGAAGGAAGTCGGCCGTGCCCTTTCAAAAGAACCATCCTGGCATTTGCCTGAAGCGATTTATGGAAATCATGGAAAACCTAAATCAGGATGGCCGGACGTGGGATTGAACCGTCGTCCTGCCAAATGTGAGTCCAGTGTGCTAACCACTGCGCGCACCTCACTAGATAGGACCGTAACCCATCATTAGTCTGCAAAAGGAGGTCAAGGTGGAAGGTAATACCCCTGTACCATATTGAGTCTGTTATAGGGGGTGATAGTTAACAGTAATGTCACCCAGCTTGTCACAGATGAATAGAGCCTTCAACAGAGCAGGAGATGCTGTTTTAATCAGAACTTAACCACTCTTCATTTTCAAAATCACTGCTACTAAACCAGATCTGTCCTCAAGGCGTTCAACAAAGAATAATGGCTTTGTGGCCAAAAAGGAATCCGCATTTGTCCTAGAACATACCAGCTATTGTGGGCAGTATGCCTAACCTTGTTCATTGGCCCTACATTCCTCCCAAACCATAGCCAGGGAAGGAAACATTGTGAGGTCATACCTCTCCACACTGTAGTAATCCAGTCCTTCAGAAGAGACTGTCAAGGCCATGTGGCCACCAATGAAAGGAAGTTTGAGCCGTCTCATCTGCAAGTAATCTGCCTTGGGCAGGTTCTCATGGGTGCCACCCATACACAGCAATGGCTATGGCTATGTGGTCAGTTAACCATTGCCTAGAATCCCCGTGCCCCAGCCACAATGGGTACATATCCTTGGCATCATACGTCCGAAGTATGCAGTGCAGATGCCAACAGTGTGATCCCTGCATGATCAGGGGGCTACTTCCTTGCAGATACTTGACAATGCCCCATCAAAGAGGAGACTACCATATTGGTTCGGGGTATATTACTTTTGCAAGAAAGAAAGCGTGCAGAGACAGAAATGCACAAAAGGTGAAATGTACACTACGCTGGGCGACCTTCCCCCTGCGATGCGTGATTCTGTAAAATTTGGAAGAGGAAGGGTATGTCAAACCCAACAATGTGGACCATGCAGTGAAGGATGAAAAATTGAATAAAGTTCCGGGACAGAGGGAGGGGGGGGAGGGAGAGAGAGAGAGAGAGAGAGAGAGAGAGAGAGAGAGAGAGAGAGAGAGAGAGAGACGAACAAGTGTCCAATATCAAACCAAATCCAAGAATGGTTATCATCAAGAAGATCATCCAACAGAAAGGCAGAAGGGAAAGAAAAATAGTCAAAGGAGGGACTTGCAGCTTGGAAAGAGAAGCAACAATGCAAGGGCTGGGGCCATGTTTTGGCCAAGAACATAGTCAGAAAAGAACAGCGAGCTCCCTGGGGAGATTGTGTGAGAAATAAGGACCGTATTTATGGCCCACAAGTAATCTGCGTTCAACAGTCACGACTTGCATATGGCTTCCAAGCTGACTGAAATGAGTCTTCACTAGTGACACATCAACAACAGAGCATGAAAGACCATGACAATATATTCTGTTGTATACATGAACAATTCACAACAACAAGTTATGTTTCTTGCAAACTCCCTTCTCTTTCCAAAATTCTTTAATTTGAAAGTCAATCCCTGCCACTTATTCAATGTACTCTGTCAATGTGATACAATATCTTTCTTAACATTAAGTATGCGCTGGAACACACCAGTAGTGGAGTACTACACACTACATTCTGCTTCCAAGATTCTGGGGACCTTGTGGGATAATCTCCAACAAGAGGGGTTGGAAATTCAGACGGGAAGGACAGCCAACAGTTTGACATTAACACCACTAGTGGTGGAGTACCAGTTCAGTTGCGTCAGTACAGTGGAGGAAATCTGTCAACCTTGTGAAAAGGACCCCACTGACTTTTTTTATGCAATATAGGAACCACCCCATCTGAATGCAGGTACAAACACACACACACCACACACACACACACACACTGTGCAGCTATAATGTGCCTGTGCTAGCTGACTACATTGTGTCGACACTGCAGTTCATGGGGGGGGGGGGGGGGGGGGGGGGGGGGAAGGTGGAAGGATTAGGGAAGGGTGACAACATTTGGCATTTGGGAGAGAGAGACAACTGGTACACAGGATAGGGAAATAGCATCAGTGGTTTGTCATGGCAACTGCCAGGCGAAGCTGTGTGCAATGCACAGTGACATGGAGAAGAAGTGAGAATACAGAGGAAGGGAAAATGCAGAGAAGACTGTGTGGTTTTAGGATGATTGAAGTTAGGATCCTGGGGATGGATGGTAGCAGGTACGGACATGTTGGGAAGAATACAGTTGGCAATGGTCGTGAAGCAGCCATTGAAATCCAACATGTTGCAAGCAGCAGCATCAGCTGCTATTGTGTGGCCAATTCTGCTCTTGGCCAGTTTGGCAGTGACCATTCACAGCTGGTTAGTTGTCATGCTTGTATAAAGTGCTGTGCAGAAATTACAACAGAGCTGATATATGATAGGACTGATTTAATAGGTGAACATATCTATACACAACCCCAACCCTCCAACCACCACAAAAGAACAAACCCCCTCCACTGCCCAATACCATCCTGAACTGGAACAACACAATCATATGCTTCACTGTGCCTGGAAATATGAAACACTGGACCCACAACCCGTCTTACTCATTCCAAGTGGTATTCCTCTGCTCACTCAATCTATGTATCTTCCTAATCAATTCTATCGCAACACCCACTCCTAATCCCTTGGTACTTGGGTCATGCTCCTATGGAAGATCCAGGTAAAGGTCGGCCTGATGCACCCATCCTGCACATCAAACTCTAGTCCAGTCACAAGTTTATCCTATTCTACAAGAGATGTGATGGCAAGAAACATCAAATACCAACTTTGCTGTAATTTCTGTACAGCATTTTAAGTGGGCATGATCAACTATGTCCATCAATTCCTATGCCCCAACCCACAATCACCTCCATCCCTTCACCACAATCCACATCCTGCTTGTTGTCTACTCGCAGCCTTCTCTCAGCAGTCTCCCTTTAACCTCTGTTCTATTTTGCCCTCCGAAACCACTCCTCTATGCCAATGTGTGTTGTGCACAATTCCTTACCTGTGGCCAGAATGAGCCAGTAGTCTACATTCCTGTCCCATGCACCTGCTGCCTGCCTCTCCCTCCCAGCAATCAGTCACTCCTCTGTAAACCTCCCTACCATTCCTGACCTCCTGCCTCCAATCGTACATTCCACTCTATAAATCCCCATTTGAGATGCAGTGTCAGTGTAGTCAGCTAGCACAATGTACTGTCCACACAAACTAAGTGAACATTCAACACAGTAGTTGATGTGAGTGATCACAAAGGCATTTCCCATTTATGGTCACTCCCACCTATCACTATATGCCGAGTGTGTATCAATTTAGTTTACCGAACAGTAGTTGTACAGAGTGCAGAGAGGTGTGTGTGTGTGTGTGTGTGTGTGTTTGTGTGTGTGTGTGAGAGAGAGAGAGAGAGAGAGAGAGAGAGAGAGAGAGAGAGAGAGAGAGAGAGAGAGAGAGTGTGCGCACGCTTGTTTGGGGCTCTCCTTAAACTATACTTTAATGTACCCAAGAGAGCACACTGCCATTATATCTCTCATATTTGGTTGGTTGATTTTGGGGTTTGATGGGGGCTAAACATCAACGTCATCAGTCCCCTGTTCCAAACTGATACACTTGCAAAGGGCCTATACAGTAAAAGCGTAACCTCTGCACTCAGAGGGAGGGAACACCAAGGGGCACAGAGCAAAAATGAACACCGCAATAACACAAAACACAGGACACTTAAAAGGAGCAGAGCAAATAGTTGACTAGAGTAAAACAGACTACAGTGGTTGATGGATCAGGTAAAAGGTCAACTACAAACGAAGAACCTCCAGCTGGAAAGCGTTGATAGAGGTACCAACACAACTTGTTACCATAAAAGACACTATTTTGGTATCCACGTCACAATTAAAAGTCGCTGGAGTGGGTGTAGCCTGAGAAATCACGCGAGAGTGCCCACACTAGAGCGAGTGATAAAACGCAGCTGCACAGATAAAACGTAAAACTGAGTCAGTTATAGAGGCATCGTCACCTAGAATTAAAGGAAGTGCAGCTGGTAAATTAAAGGACTGCCGCAAGGGGGCAGTCCATCAGAAGATGGACCACTGTCAGCCCTGCATCACAGCGACACTTGGGCGGGTTCTCAAGATGAAGGAGATAGCTGTGGGTCAACTGTGTATGTCCAATTCGGAGACGGCAGAGACCAACGGAGTCCCTACGCGTGCCCCTCAAGGATGAGTTCCATATGGCCGTGGATGACTTGACAATGCGGAGCTTATTTGGCATGTTCAAGACAGACCATTCAGAGCTCCAAACATCGTGGACCTTGCGATGTAGGGCTGACCGGAGGTCTCTTTCCACGAGACCAAGCTCCTGGGGTGGCGAAGTGGTGGCCTGTTTGGCCAACCGATCAACACGTTCGTTTCTTGGAAAGCCGATGTGGCTCGGGGTCCACACAGACGTCGCTGAACGACCACACTTGGCGAGAGCAAAAACAGCATCTTTAATACCGTGCACCAAAGGGTCCCGAGAAAAACACTGGTCGAGTGCTTGCAATCTACTCAGGGAGTCACTGCATATGACAAATGACTCCCCAGGGCAGGAGGAAAGGTGAGCGAGTGCACGATAAAGAGCAACCAGCTCCGCAGTGAAAATACTGCTCCCACAAGGCAGGGAATGCTGCTCAATGTAGTCACCGTGGATAAAAGCAAACCCAGTGCGTCCATCGACCACAGAACCATCGGTGTAGACTACATCTGCATCGCAAAACGAGGCAAGAAGAGCCAGGAATTGTTGACGAAGACTGGCAGGTGGAACGGAGGACTTGGAGTCGCAGGACAAATCCAAGCAAAGCCGCAAGCGAGGGAGGGACCAAGGAGGGGTAGTAGAGGAGGGCCGGACGGATGGAGGAAGGGGAAAGGACTCGAGTGACGAGAGACAGGAACGAATGTGGACTGCGATCGGGAGACCCGACCTAGGCCGCCGTCGTGGGGAGGGGAGTGCAGAAGATGGAAAAAGGAGCCTGTGGTTTGGGTGGTCGGGTGAGGCAATGACGCGGGTGATATATGACACAAGCAACTGTTGTCGGCGGAAACGTAGGGGAGGAATTCCAGCTTCTACAAGAAGGCTGGGTCACCGGACTAGTGTGGAAGGCACCTGTCCCCAGTCTGATGCAACAATAGAGAATCGAGTTGAGGATCTGAAACGTTGAAGGTGCTGCTGAGCCGTACACCACGATCCCATAGTCGAGACGGGACTGGACTAAGGCCTTATAGAGCTGTAGGAGGGTTGTTCGTGCAGCCCCCCAAACGGTGTGGCTGAGGCAGTGACGGATGTTGAGGTGAGGTGCCGCCAGCACTGTTGTTTAAGCTCGCGAAGATGCAGTGCCCAAGTGAGCTGAGCATCAAACAGCATGTCAAGGAAGCGATGTGTCTCCTCAATACAAAGGAGTTCATTGGCAAGGTAGAGCTCTGGATGGAGGTGGACCGTTTGACGACGACATAAATGCATCACTTGGGTCTTAGAGGCAGAGAACTGAAAACTATGGTTGGACGCCCAAAAATGTGCCTTACGGATATCTCCCTGCAGCCGCCATTGAGCGACACTGCTTGGGGAACTGTAATAAAGACAAAAGTCATCAGCATATAGAGAGGAACTGACCGATGAGCCCACCACAGTCACAAGACCGTTAATCGCCACCAAAAAGAGTGGAACACTGAGAACCGAGCCCTGTGGGACACCGTTCTCCTGAATATGAGCAGAGCTAAAATAAGTGCCAACTCTAACCCGAAAGGAGCGATGGAGAGAAAATTCTGTAGAAAAATCGGAAAAGGACCCCGTAAGCCCCATTCGTGAAGCGTAGGAAGGATACGATGGCGCCGGGTGGTATTGTACACCTTCCGAAGATCAAAGAAAACAGCAACTAGATGTTCTCGCCGAGTAAACTAAACTGTCAATCAATCACTGAGTTGCCCTGACGGAAGGCCCCCCTGTTGCTGTGTTCGTTCTTTCCGCGTGTTATATGAGATTGGAATAATAAAGAATTGTGAAGGTGGTTCAATGAACCCTCTGCCAGGCACTTAAATGTGATTTGCAGAGCATCCATGTAGATTTAGATGATCAGTAACACAGTACAGTAACATGGACTGCCACCATTGATGTGCAGAGCTCGTACCCTCCACGATTCCCTAATGCTCTGCCTCTGGAAATGTCTTCCTAGGCGACGTGGTCTATAGCATGTAAACAACCACACTACTGTGCTTATACACACAAAGCAACCTAACAAATAGTGTCACATTACCATCATACTTTATTTTAATGATTTTTTCCACTCCCTTTATTAGTCTTAACTAACTCTGGCCAAACAATTTGGGTTACTTTATCCAGAATGTGAACCATACTGAAATGGATGACAGTCATTACCATATAATCCATGTTCTTCAATAACAAAACTATTGGAATTACCATACAATGCATGTTCATCAACAGCAGAACTATTGGAATGTAGAATTCTGTGCTAAATAATGGTATACCAAACACAAGTGATCATTTAATTAATTACAGTAACAATGAATGTCAGGCTGCACTAGACTACCACAACCACTTACTTAAATATGTTAAGAAAATTTATCAGCCTGCAATAATAAACAGGAAATGTTCAACACTGCTTCCAACTGGATACATGTAATCTTTTAGCTTGTCATGGAAAAAATGCCGTTCAGAATATGATTCATAACGAAAATATTGCCTAAATGGGCAATGGGTAGAAGACACTGCCACACCCCATCCATCCCCATCTGCAGCTCTTTGTTTGCAGTAACAGATCCATCTGTAATGAAGTCAATGCTTAAGTTATGCTAGAAAGTAAAAGTCTGGATGTGAGTTGGCAAAGCCAACAAATGGGATTACAAAATAAAGACTGTGCCAACAGATCAATCTGTAGTGCAGTCTGAGCCCTAATTGTATTTTCCTTGATACTGACTCCACAATTGTTTCTAAATTGCTAAACTTGCAAGGTAAAGTAAAAAATAATGAATTATACATTTCAGACACCCCTGAAGGGATCACTTAATTATGAAAATTACTGAGGGTGTTGCCCATCGGGCAACTCTTACTGACGCAGAAATAAGTATTTTACCAATGAAAATTTCATTAAAAAAATGTTGCAAATATATAAAGGCCATCAACAATGACGTTTGCCAATGTGTGTCAAAACTGATTGTGGGCAGCTTACACAACATTTTTGTGATCACTGGCACATAGAACACAGTACCATGCGTAACTCAAAGGAAGAGCAACCCTGCAATGTCAGGTTGGAGAAATACACAAACTGGATCCCATCATTGACAAAACTAATATAACCATTACTTTCAGAGCAATAAATGTCAGTTTGACAAAGAATATGATCAAGCGAAATTTAGAATGTAGCAAAGAACACCAGATTAACGCAAAAGGTATATAAACCTACTGCAATAGTCCGAGATCAGCAGTTGGATGAATAATGGTATTTTTGCAGCCTTACAGCTGTTGCATCAATGATTCTTGCATAAATTATTGTCCAAATGCAACAACGCAATATTATGCCTGTGTTCCACCCTACATCACTTCTAAAATTAGACAGTATTACCAATAAAGGGATACAAAAGGAATTTCATCACTGTTACAGGTTCATAACTGCAGTTAATTACTGGGTGGATTAAACTAGCCACAGTACACAATTGTCGAAATTAAAGCTTCAAAGCGATTACTCCCGTATTTTATAGACGGTGAACAAATTAAATAACCCTCAAGAATGCACTGTCACTGACTCTGCGAGGCATTCGAAACATTTTTATACACAAAGATCACTGGGAAACAGTCGACCATCGGATCGTCGGCGTGTATGTGTGCACTAAAAGCATATCACGATGCGTTGCACAAAACAGAACACAAAACACAACAGCATAATCCGCATCTTCCAGGATAGCACAATAATCATTCAGTCGGATCATACCTTCTGCGGAAAGACGTTCCGCAAGAAATGTCGCATCCGCATATGCGTAGTGATCTAGGCAATGCCATATAGCAGCCTGAAACAAAACAGTAAGATATTAATCTAGAACGCGAAAACAAAAACAACGTAACCCAATTTTCATTATTAGAGAATGAATGTAAAATTCAATGTTTCACTTACTTATCTACCTCGACAGACAACTACTAATAACTATTATTTACATACATATACCGAATGAATAACTATAAATAAAAAAACAAACATATTAAATGCAACTGGTAATCCATGCATCATTTTTGTCTACCTGTACTGGTTCTTGAATGTACATCTCCCAGAATGAAGACTGAATTGGTGCCTTACTTGTATACGGGGTTACGTTTGTTTTATCAAGCAAGACACCTAAGATTATTTAATTGTACATTATTTCCTAATAACGACTTCCATATTAAAGATTTACACAGATGGCACTGCCAGCACAGTTAATACACTAATGGTTTAAAATCTATCGAAACATAGTTATCGACAATCGAACGATACAAGCAAAGTTACTAAACTTTTCAGTCGCAAAGCTTACCACAAAGAAGATTACCTTCCCCCTTGCGAATTATGCAAAGATCTTAAAACCTAAATTGTAAAATGTAAAGGGACCCTCAAACGTTCCATATTATTGTCAAACCGTCAATATATTGACCGTCTGAGGGTGCATATTGACATATTGTCAGTAATAAAAGTTCTGATGGCCGGCCCTCAAAATATTCTCAGTATGTCAATACAAACCCAACATATGAGGTCACCTATTGACGTTTGCCCAACTTCCTCCATTCACATGTCGCCAGAGTTTCATAAACCTGCCACTCGTCGTTAGTGTCCACTGGTTATCTTTTCAACTCGCCTTCGCGTAGAACATACCTCAGACTCAATTTTACAAGTAGTATTTTAACACAAAACAATTTTAATAGGCCTCTACAAGGGTAATAATTATACAGGGAGTTTACACTTCATGTTGCACACTCTTATAGGTTGTAGACGAGACTTAATAGATCAAGTTTTATATAAAAACACATGTCCAGAAACATCAGCCAACGACGTTACAGAGCATCAAATTTATACACGTCGGCGCCTGTAAATTTATGTAGTGTGATTCCGTGATGATGCTACAAACTTTCAAGGATGATGGACACGCATATATGTATTAATTTAAGGTATGGATCACTCTACTGGAAACGAACAAGACAGACGAAAGATATAAGGGAAAAGTTCCGATTCCTCAGACAGTGGAATGCATATTCTCGTACAGTTGTTGCCAAGTTTGCAGGATAAGTAACTATTAGAGTTTGTAGTACGTGCCAAAACAAGGAAAAAATGTCCAGTAAATATGGGCTGTAAAATGAATACCTAGGGATCTATGAGAACTTGTTCATCTTCGCTACTGTGAAACACATCTCCACTAAATAAGTACTCATAGCACCTAAGGTATGAAATTTAGGTCCATGTTTACTAGACTTTTGTCTTGTTTTGGTCGATATTGCCACCTCTGGAAGTTGCCTACCCAAAAATCTTTTCAAAAACAGTACCAGTACATGTATTCCACTGACAGAGGTATCAGAACCGTTTCCACTTACAACTTTCGTCTTGTTCGTTTCCGGTACAAGGACCCTTACCTCAGATTGATACATTTTTAGTTCTACATCATCCTAGGAAGTTTATAACATAATCACGAAATCACCCACATGAGATTTACAAAAGCCAGAACCTATAACTTTGCTGCTCTGTAGCACTGTGGATGTCGTTTCCGGACATGTGTTCATAAGTAAAACTTGATCTACTAAACCCCTTCTACGACCTCTAGAAGTTTGTAGCATGTATTATGAAACACCCTTTATTTAGCACTAAGATAATCAACGGAGGATTCTCTATGACACTGTTTACTTTTTTAATTTGGCAATGTAGTGTGTATTTATGAATTCTATATCAGTTTAGAAAAAAAGCTTCTGCTTCCAAATATACATCATAGCCTACACTGAGGTGACAAAAATGATGTAATAGCGATATGCACATATACAGAGGGCAGTAGTATCCTGTACACAAGGTATATTAGGGCAGTGCATTGTCAGAGCTGTCATTTGAATTCTCATGATTTATGTGAGAAGGTGTCCAACATAATTTCGGCCGCGAGACGGGTATTAACAGACTTTGAACGCAGAATGGCAGTTGAAGCTAGACACATGGGACATTCCATTTCAAAAATCATTGGGGAATTCACTATTCCGAGATCCTCAATGTCATGAGTGTGCCAAGAATACAAATTTCAGGCATTATCTCTCGCCCATGAACAACGCATTGGCAGACGGCCTTCACCTAACGCCCGAGAGCAACGACATATGTATATAGTTTTCAGTGCTAACAGATAAGCAGCACTGCCTGAAATAACTCCAGAAATCAATGTGCGACATATGACGAACATACTCATTAGGACAGTGGGGCGAAATCTGGTGGTACTGGTCTATGGCAGCAGACAACCAATGCGAGTGCTTTGCTTACAGCACGACATGGCATGCAATGCCTCTTATGGACTCGTGACCATATCGGTTGGAACCTAGACGACTGAAAAATCTTGGCCGGGTCGGATGAGTTCCGATTTCAACTGGTAAGAGCTGATTGTGGGTTTCAAGCGTGGCGCGGATCCCACAAAGCCATGGATCCAAGTTGTCAACAAGGCACTGTGCAAGCTGGTGGTGGCTTCATAATGGTGTGGACTGCATTTGTATGGAATGGACTAGGTCCTCTGGACCATCTAAAACGATCATCGATTGGAAATGATTATGTTCGGCTACTTGGATACCATTTACAGTAATACATGGACTTCATGTTCCCAAACAACAATGGAATTTGTATCGATGACAACGCGTCACCAGGCCATAATTGTTCATCATTGGTATGAAGAACATTCTGGACAATTTGAGTGAATGGTTGGGGCACCCAGATTGCGTGACATGAATTCCATCGCACATTTATGGGACATAATTGAGAGGTCAGTTCATGCACAAAATCCTGCACTGACAACGCTTTCGCTGTTATGGGCGGCTATAGAGGCAGGATTGCCCAATATTTCCGCAGGGGACATCCAACGACTTGTTGAGTCAATGCCATATCGACTTGCTACACTACATCCGGCAAATGGAAGTCTGACACAATGTTAGGAGGTATCCCATGACTTGTATCACCTCAATGTATATCTGCAGATACAAGTAAAGGGTGAACAATGTATGTCAGTTTCACCAAATTACCACAAAACTGCCAGGCAGACATAAACGCTTCACAGGTTCTCATTATTTTACTAATTGCACTTGCTGATTTCACAGAACTAAACTTTCGAATAACTCGCCTGTGTCCAGAGATCTCAAAGTTACTCCTGGTCTCTATTCGACAGCAACTGATCCTACACACTTTCTTTTCTAATGTATTACATTTTGACAAATATAATTTGTCGTAAGACGCAGGACTGAACTGGAAATAGTTAGTGTAATCTTTTGGAAACGTGGTTCTGAGTTCAGTCAGTAAATTAACATTCGACAAGTTGCTCCTCTTCAGCCATTTTCTGAGTAATCCCATCTTTCTCGTTACCACCTGATGTTACAGCTAATATGATTACAGCGCAGTGTTTACTTTGAGTGTTCAATATCTGAACCTCGTAAACTAGTAACTATTGACAATAATGCTCATGGTGTCTAGGTTTTTCAATATATTGCCAAATGATCTTTCACAAAACCTAAAGAAATTCAGGTCATATGTAAAGATTATTAGTTGCACCAAAGTTCATTTCCAGTCACTCAAGGATGGAACAGGAAATGAAATTGAGAATAGCAACAGAAAAACAGAAATACTGAACTCTGTTTTCAGATGTACCATTGACAAGATGAATGACACAGATATTAGTGTCAGTAGTGTTGAAAAAGGGCTTAAATCATTAATGAACAAAACCCCAGGCCCCAATAGAATCCCTGTTGAATTCTATAACCAATGTGGAGCTGTGTTGGTGCCTCTGTTAACTATAATCTATCGATGATCTCTCAAACAAAAAACTGTGCCCAGTAGATGAAAGAAAGTACAGGTCACATTTGTCTACAAGATGGATGGTAGAACTGAACCACAAAACTACCATCCAATATCCTTGACATTCATATGTTGCAAAATCTTTAAACGTATTCTGAGCTTAAACCTAATAAGGTGTGTAACTCTGTTAACTATAATCTATCGATGATCTCTCAAACAAAAAACTGTGCCCAGTAGATGGAAGAAAGTACAGGTCACATTTGTCTACAAGATGGATGGTAGAACTGAACCACAAAACTACCATCCAATATCCTTGACATTCATATGTTGTAAAATCTTAAAACGTATTCTGAGCTTAAACCTAATAAGGTGTGTCGAACAGAATGATCTGGTCCATGCCAACCAGCATGGATTTCGAAAATACAGATCATGTGGAACTCAACTTGCACTTTTCTCACATGACATTCCGAAATCCATGGATCAAGGCAATCATGTGGATGTGGTATTTCTCGATTTCCAAGGAGCATTTGACTCATACCACCTCTAAGTTTATTATCAAAAGTAAGACAATATGGGGTATCAGACGAAATACATAACTGGACTGAGAATTTATTGGTAGGGAGGATGCATCATGTTATCTCAGATATCTCAAGTGGAGGGTCATCAACAGATGTAGAAGTAACTTTGGGTGTACCATAGGGAAGTTTGACGGGTCTCTTGTTGTTCACACTGTATATTAATCGTCTTGCAAGCAATATTTAAAATAACCTCAATTTTTTCACAGAAGATGCAGTTATCTACAACGAAGTACAGTCTGAACTAAGCTGTACAAATATACAGTCAGACTTTGATAAGATTTCAAAGTGGTAAAATCATTATCAACTTGCTTTATATGTTCAGAACTGTAAAACTGTGCACTCTACAAAACGGAAAAACTTAGTATGCTATGAGTATAATACTGGCGAGTCACAGTTGGAATCTGTATACTCATACAAATACATGGGTGTAAAACTTATCAGGGACATGCATGGAATGATCAGTCATGGGTAAAGTAGGTACCAGGCCTCAGTTTATTTTTAGAATTAGAATACTAGGGAAATGCAATCAGTCTACAAAGATATAGCTCACAAATCACTCATGCGACCCATTCTAGAGTACTGCTTCAGTGTGTGGAACCTATAGCAAATAGTACTAGCAGGGGATATTGAACATACACACAGAAGGACAGCATGGATGGTCACAGATTTTTTTGAGCTTCAGTCACTGAGATGTTGGAGTGTGACTGAGATGTGGGAGGAACTGAATTGTCAGAGCCTTGAAGGTAGATGTAAACTACCCCAAGAAAGTCTCCTGACAAAGTTTCAAGAACCAACTTAAAATGACGGCCCTAGAATATACCACCTACATATCACTCCCATAGAGATCGTGAGGACAAGACTAGATTAATTACAGCACACACAGCAGCATTTAAACAATAATTTTTTACACTCCATACGTGAATGTAATGGGAAGAATTATTGGTACAGTGGGACATACCATATGCCCTGCACTTAACAGTAGTTCACAGAATATCCATGTAGATGTGTGTCTATATCTGACCAATTAATACTGCCAATAAATATTGAACGTCAGCAGGCCCCTTTAAACATCTCCAGCTGCTTAAAAACCAGACAATAAACTGCTGAAATGTTTTGTTACTTACTGAGTGAGTTTCATGTTCCTTGGGTCATTTCCAATACAAATCGTAGTGATGTAGAGTGAGTAATTTCACATGCACACCGCAAATTAATTTGTACATATGACTACATACTGAACTTTTATAAGTTCCTATAGTTTCTTTTTCTTCTTCTGTTACAATTATGAGATATACAGTTATGAGACAGTAATTCCTACCCACCCCCTTTGATACATTACAATAACAGAAATTATTCTGCAGAAAAGAAGGAGTTGTCAAGGAGAAACTTTATGCAGTTTGGTTTCAAGTTTTACTTTATTGTTTGTCAAACGCTTTATATCACTGAGTAGGTCACCCAAAATTTTAGTTGCAGCACTGTCTACCCCTTTTTGTGCTAAAGACAACTTTAATGTAGAGTGATGAATGTCATTTTTCTACTGGCATTGTAATTATGTACATTGGTGTTCCTTTTGAACTGCAGTGGATTATTTACAACAAACTTTATGAGGGAATAAATATATTGTGAAGCAGTAGTCGAAATGCCTAACTCCTTAAGATATCTACAAGATGATTATTGATGAGCATTACATATTATTCTTACAAGACGTTTTTTTAACAATAAAACTTTCTTTCTTAAACATGAATTACCCCACATTCTTATTCCATATGACATAACAGAATGAATATATGCAAAATATATCAACTTCCTGATTTTTCTCTCACCTTAGGATCTGCATTGATTCTAAGTGGAAAAATGGCTCATCAACATGGAAACCCCCATACCATCATACTTCAAGAAGAATAAAATAATTCCAGTTCGAAAGAAAGCAGGTGGTGAGAGTTGTGAACATTATCAAACCATCAGTTTAGTAAGTCACAGTTGCAAAATACTAAAACGAATTCACTGGAGAAGAATGGAAAAACTGGCATAAGTCGGCCTTGGGAGAGATCAGTTTAGAAATCAGACAACTATAGGAATGTGTGAGGCGTTACTGACCCTATAACTTATCTTAGAGGATAGGTTAACGAAAGGCTAACCTGCATTTATAGCATTTTTACATTTAGAGAAAGGTTTTGACAATACTGACTGGGATATTTTCTCTGAAATCATGGAGGTAGCAGGGGTAAAATATAGGGAGCGAAATGCTATTTAAAAATTTTACAGAAACCAGATGGCAGTTGTAAGAGGCAAGGGACATGAGAGGGAAGCAGTGTTTGGAAGGGAGGGAGAAAGGGTTGTAACCTTTCCCCAGTGTTATTGAATCTGTGTATTGAAAGGAAACCAGAGAAAACTTTGATGTACGAATTTAAGTCCAGGGAGTATAAATAAAAACTTTGAGGTTTGTCAATGACACTGAAATTATGTCAGACAACAAAGGGCTTAGAGGAGCAGGTGAACAGAATGGTGAGTGTCTTGAAAGGAGGATATAAAATAAACATCAACAAAATCCAAACAAAGATGATGGAATGTAGCCCAATTAAATCGGATGAGGGAATTAGATCAAGAAACGAGACACATAAAGCAGTACATGAGATTTGGTATTTAGGCAGCAGAATTACTGATGATGGCTGAAGTAGATATTATGTCAAATGTATACTGGCAATGGGAAGAAAAACACTTCTGAAGAAGAGAAATTTGTTAACCTCAAATATAGATTTAAGTGTTAGGATGCTTTTTCTGAAAGTATTTGTATGGACTGTAGCCAGTACAGAAGTGAAACATGGACAACAAGCAATTTAGACAAGAAGAGAATAGAAGGTTTTGAAATGTTGTGCTATTGAAGAATGCTGAAAATTAAATGAGTAGATCACATAACTATTGACGAGGTACTGAATAGACCTGGGGTGAAAAGAAATTTGCGGCACAGTCTAAGTATAAGAAGAGATTCGTTGGTAGGACCCATTCTGAGACATCAAGGGAAGAGTGTGTGTATGGGGGGGGGGGGTTGTAAAAATAGCAGAGGGGGACCAAGAGATGAACACAGTAAGCCGATTCAGAAGGATATAAGTTGCAGTAGCTTTTCGGAGATAAAGAGGCTGCCACTGTACAGAGTAACATGGAGAGATGTGTCAATCCAGTCTTCATACTGAACACCATGACAACAACGTCAATATTGGAATGCCATACATCCTCAAATGTCCAATTGTCTCTCAGGATGACAGCAGCTCAGCTGCTTTCATGAGAGAAGGAAGTAATCCATATAGTTTGGACTATTCTGTCTACTCAATAAATACATTTTGACATAATCTAGGAAGCTTGAACCTATGTTAAAGTTCCTTTCAAGTCAAAGACATCTAAAAAATTTTACGTTTCCATGCTAGTTATTATTTCCTCACCAGATATTACACCTATCTTTAGTGTAGTACCTCTCTATGTGCAGAACTGAATACATTGCGTCTTTTTAAAATTGAGACTTCGGCTACTCACAGAAAATCGGTAATGACACTCTAAGAACATTGTTTAAGGTTTCTTCTGATGCTGTATCTGAGCTGGGATTGATTACAGTACTAGTTACATGCGCAAAAAGAACTAATTAGTTTTCTTATACATTAGAGGGAAAATCATTTACACACATGAAGAACAATGGCGGAGCTATGTTTGAGCCTTGGAAAACTCGATATGTGATTTTTAACCACTCAGAGGAAATTCCCCTGATCACATTGGTCGAATTACTAAACAAAATTTTCTGTGTTCGTTTTGTTAGATATGATATTATACATTTCTTTGCTATACCATCAATCCCATAAAATCTCAGTTTGTCTAGGATGATATCGTGGTTCACACACTCCAGCGACTGAGATATGTCACAGAAAATACCAAGCAGTGCTATATTGTTATTTAATGCTTATAAAATTTGCTGAGGGAACGTTTAAATGGCATTCTCAGTAGAGGAACTCTTTTGAAATCCAAACTGTGGTTTACTAATGATATTATTGTTGTTGAGGTGGGAGGTTATGCTATAATACACCACCCTCACAAAAAATTTTGGAAAACGGTATCAGTAGTGAAACAGGTCGGTAGTTGTTGAGATCTCTCATATAACTTTTCTTGTAGAGAGATTTAACAAGGACCTATTTCAAGTTCCCTGCAAAAAAAGCCTTGACTAAGTGACACATTACATATTTGAGATAGGACAGGGATTATTATATGGAAACAAATCTTTTAACTCTGTTGGAAAACTCATCAAATCCAATGGTTTTTTTTAGGGAATACATAATTTTCTTGATTTGAGAGGGAGAAGTTGGTGATACATTCATATGACTGAATTTTATGAGAGTTGCTTTTTCAACATACTGCTGTGCATTATCTCTTGCACTGACTGTTCCTGTGCTGTCTACATTTCAGAAATGATTATTAAACACATTTGTTAGCTGTGACTCATCATTTATAGCCATTACATCTAAGTCAGTAGTGATATTCATGTTCTTTAGTTTGTTGTCCTATACTTTGTTTCATTACATTCCATATAGCCTGAAGTCTGTTGTTAGGATTATTAATAACTTTTCCTAGTAATGTTGAGTTGATTTGGTAATGTCTAGCTACTGCAGTGTCTTTACTTGGTCTTGCCAACAACAGAGTTCCCTTTCCTTCACATACCACATTGTGGAAAAATAATTTCAAATTATGAAATATATTTAATAATAAGACCTCATGTAGAAATATTACTTACAAGTACTACTGTAAATGCCCCCCATGCACTATTGACAGATATCACCAGTGGGTTACCAGATTGTGCGATCTGTCCTTAGAAGACACATCTGTCCATAGACTAGAGATTGCAGTAGTGAATCGCCGATCGGTCGTCGTTTCCAAGCAATCCGATGAACCAATGATTGTCTGTGTGCTAGCTGTGTGCGACAAGTGTGTCTAGCTATAAAATGTGATTGTGTAGTTTTCTTTCCTTTTGCTATAGTCACTTGGAGCACGGACTTTATTATATACTGTATCACTACTCAGGGATCATGAACCATTCTTAAAGCTGAAGCCAAAGGCATTATTCATAAAATAAGTAGATCTGTCGTGAGAAAATTTCTTTTAACATAAACAGGGACATCGCTACTCAAATGTGTATCCGTGTTGTCACTAATGCGAGAATAGAACCCTTTTTAAAGTTGTGTGGCAGCTTTTGCTACTGCAGCAGCACATCAGAGGACACTGCTTTCGTTGTACAGCCTGAGGTTGACTCCTCACCCATAGTCGAATGGGAGGTCATTCCAGGGTGTTTCAGGCAGTGAAAGACTTTCCAAGGGGCCAATCAGAGGGCCACCAATGTTCATCTGATGAGCTGGTTACAAGCGCAATCTGTCTGGCTGACGAAGTGCCTGAGCCAGATACAACTGCTCATCCTGTTCTGGAGGAAGCCTCTCAGCCCGCAAGTGCAAGGTCTAGGCATTCACAGAGGGGAGGATTACCAATAGTTGGGATCTCCAACGTTAGGTGTGTAATGGGGCCTCTTGGGGATATAGTTGCCATGGAGGGAAAGGAATCCAGTGTACAGTCTGTGTGTATACTGGGAGAAGTCATGTCAGATGTAGAAATGGTGCTTACAGATGCCATGAAGAGCACAGGATACAGCAGATTATGGGTCGTGGCTCATGTCAGCACCAACAATGTGTATCACTTGGAATCATAAAAGATTCTTTCTGATTCCAGCAGCTAGCTGAAATGGTAAAGACTGCGAGTCTTGCTTGTGAGATGAAGGTAGAACTCGCTATCTGTAGCTTTGTCGACAAAACTGACTCTGGTCCTTCAGTATAGAGGCGAGTGCAGGGTTTGAGTCAGTGGCTCACATAGTTTTGCGACCATGTAGGCTGCAGATTCATCGACTTGCACTGTTGGGTGTTGGGTTTCTGGTTTATGCCTAGTAGGTCAGGAGTCCACTACACACAAGAAGCAGCTGCATGGGTAGCAGGGGCTGTGTGGAGGGGACTGGGTGCTTTTTATAGGTTAGAACGTCTTGGGAAACTACAGAAAGGGTGCCAGTCTAAAAGGGTTCAGGAAAAATACACGACGGTAGACATAGCAACAATCCATATTGTAGTTGTAAATGGTCATAGCAGGTTTGGGGAAACGACCAGACCTCCAAGCATTAATGGGAAGCACTAAACCTCAGACCGTTATAGGCTGAACTGGACATAAATGCAGCAAAGATTTTTACAAAGACTCTAACTGTGTTCTGAAAGGATACATTACAGTTGGTGGTGGAGTGTTTATTGCTTTCAGAAATAGTTTACCCTGAAGTGAAATTGAAGTAGATAGTTCCTGTGAGATAGTGTGAGTAGAGGTTATATTTCACAACCAGAATAAATTAGTAATTGGTTCCTTTTACTGATCCCTGACTCGGATGATATAGAGGTTGAACAGTTCAAAGAAAATTTGAGTCTTATTTCACATAGATAATCCACTCACAGATTTGTAGTTGGTGGTGACTTCAATCTACCCTCGATATGTTGGCAAAAATACGTGTTTAAAGCTGGTGGTAGTTATATGACATCGTCTAAAATCGTACTGAATGCTTTCTCAGAAAATGATTTTCAACGATTAGTTCAGGAGCCCACTCGAAGTGTAAATGGTTGCGAAAACATCTTAACATCTCAGCAACAAATAACCCTGAACAAATAGGGAGTATCATGACAGGCACTGGGATTATAGTGCGTTTAAAATAAGTTGCGACTTTTGATAGTTCAGTATGGAACGAGTGAACGGGAGTGTATTTGCCAGCGAGTGTTGAGCTACGCATGTGCCAGTGAAAAAGCCTGAATGAAATGTTCATAAAGGCCCGTCCACACGCAACGATCTGTCTGCGCAAATGTCTGCGCACATCACATCTGCGCAGACAGATTGTTGCGTGTGGACCGGGCTTAAAACCCTCATTCTCATAACCCGTATGAGATATCGGAACAAGATTTTGGCAAATGATAGCACTAGCAAAGAGCGAGTATTTTGCCACACAATTAATATGTGGAAGTTCCATATGTACTGCGCTATTCAAACAGCAACAGACTTTTTGTAATGAAATAATTTAATTTCTAAGAGCTATCGATTGCTGGTGAAAGGAGATTTGCTGTTGGTTTTGCAAAAATATAAGTGAAGAAGTTACACCTTGATTTTTATAGGACAATGGGCTTTTTTGTGAACTATTGACCTCTCTTGCTGTCTGATGCTGGTTTAATATTATACTGTTTCAGGATTCTGTCGCAATTTCTTTTTCAACTCCTTTAGAATGTTAGTCACACTCTGCTCTATTCTGGCAATAGAAGCAGATTTTAACGTGGTAACAAGAGAAGTTACGTATTACTCAAAACTTGTCAAGTCCTTCATGAATCTCTCTCCTCAACTACGTTCTTGGTATACCTGACAACTCGAGACCAGTCTTATTGTGTAATATTTGCAATGGCTTTTTCGTTAGCATTTAAGCCACACCAAGTGTAAACTTCTTGTTATTTCTTGCGATATTACGTTTCTTCTAGGCCCATATCCTCTGTTGCATTTAAATGGGTAAGATAAGGAGTAAACCTGATTAAACTAAGCCCTTTAGCGTTGGCCAGTTCGTCGACCTAGTAGCATTCATTATTTAGCTTGTACAGCACTACAAGTTCCATTAACTCTGCCTTATACATACCGATACTACATTCAACTTTCTTCAACTGCATTGTTCGAACTTTATCCATCACAAAAGAATGATATGCGTATTGTCCATTACTATTGTCGAATTCGGATGATTATTTTGCAGCAGTACATTATCTTCGCAGCCTGTGAGCGTGTTCTTGGACGATAACTTTTAATGCGAACCTCGTGTTCGGACGTGCTGCACATTTGTTATTAATGCAGCGCCAATACAAAACACTTCTTGACAGAACCTGACGGCTGCAGAACACTTCAACTTCATAAAATACCACTTACAACAACAGCTTACGATCGCAAATATGAATCTAACGCTCGACACCACATGGTAATATTTATACACGGCATGGCAACAGGAGCACTCTACCAATCGAACCACTGGTGGTAGGGAAAGCCAGCTGACCATTGGTGTTACCTGGGCAACGGCATCGCTTCCTCTCCGTTGAGCCAAACGTTAAAAGTCATAACTAGTTTTAAACGCAGTATAGTGACCATAAGGTTGTTGTAGAGAGACTGAACACTGTAACATTCAAATCCCCTAAAAATAAACGCAAAGTACATCTATTTAAAAAAGCAGATAAAAATTCGGCTGAGAATTCGGTTCAGGCCCTTCTAAGGGACAGCGTCCACTCCTTGCGATCTTACTACGTAAGTGTAGCCAGATGTGGTTTCATTTCAAAGAAATAAATGACGGGAATTAAGAGATTTATACCCAATAAATTAATAAGATATGGTACTGATCCTCCACGGTACACAAAATAGGTCAGAACACTTTTGGAGAAGCAATGAAATAAGAATACCAATTTTAAAAGAACGTGAACTTCTCAAGATTGCAAAAGGCACTGACTGTGTAGCTACTATCATGAAAGGTCACAAGAAACACTGACAGCGAAAGGAGATGCTGTATTAAGCCAAGTGGAATTTATTTCTGCATCTACATCTACATGGATAATCTGCAAATCATACTTAAGTGCCTGGCAGGGGGTTAATCGAACCACATTCACAATAATTCTCTATTATTCCAATCTGGTATGGAAAAAACGAACACCTCTATCTTTCAGTAAGAGCTCTGATTTCCCTGATTTTATTACGGCGATCATTTCTCCCAATAGAGGTCGGCGTCAACAAAATATTTTCATATTCAGAGGAGAAAGTTGGTAATTGAAATTTCGTGATAAGATTCTGCCACAAGGAAAAACATCTTTGTTTCAATGATGTCCACCCCAAATCCTATATAATTTCAGTGAGACTCTCTTCCCTATTTCGTGATAATACGAACCGTGCTGCTCTTCTTTGAACTTTTTCGATATACTCCGTCAGTCCAATCTGGTAAGGATCCCACACCATGCAGCAGATTCTAAAAGAGGACAGACAAGTACATTGTAAGCAGTGTCTTTAGGAGATCTGTTACATTTTCGAAGTGTCCTGCCAATAGAATGGATTCCATTTAGCACTCATTTGGATGACCTCACACATTTCGTTATTTAGCGTCAATTGCCAATTTTTGCATCATATAGATATGAAGAAATTGATGAAATGTATGATAAGATAAAAGAAATTATTCAGGTAGTGAAGGCAGACGAAAATTTAATAGTCATGGGTGACTGGAATTCGAAAGTAGAAAAAGGAAGAGAAAGAAACGCAGTAGGTGAATATGGATTGGGGCTAAGAAATGAAAGAGGAAGCCGCCTGGTATAATTTTGCACAGAGCATAACTTAATCATGGTTCTTGGTTCAAGAGTCATGATAGAAGGTTGTATATATGGAAGAACCTTGGAGATACTAAAAGGTTTCAGGTAGATTATATAATGATAAGACAGAGATTTAGGATCCACGTTTAAAATTGTAGGACATTTCCAGGGGCAGATGTGGACTCTGACCACAGTATATTGATTATGAACTGTAGATTAAAACTGAAGAAACTGCAAACAGGTGGGAATTTAAGGAGATGGGACCTGGATAAACTGAAAGAATCAGAGGTTGTACAGAGTTTCAGGGACAGCATAAGGGAACAATTGACAGGAATGGGGGAAAGAAATACAGTAGAAGACGAATGGGTAGCTTTGAGGGATGAAATAGTGAAGGCAGCAGAGGATCAAGTAGCTAAAAAGACGAGGGCTAGTAGAAATCCTTGGGTAACAGAAGAGATACTGAATTTAATTGATGAAAGGAGAAAATACAAGAATGCAGTAAGTGAAGCAGGCAAAAAAGAATACAAACGTCTCAAAAATGACATCGACAGGAAGTGCAAAATGGCTAAGCAGGGATGGCTAGAGGACAAATGTAAGGATGTAGAGGCTTATCTCACGAGGGGTAAGATAGATACTGACTGCAGTAAAATTGAAGAGACCTTTGTAGAAAAGAGACCACTTGCATGAATATCAAGAGCTAAGATGAAACCCAGTTCTAAGCAAAGAAGGGAAAGCAGAAAGGTGGAAGGAGTATATAGAGGGTCTATACAGGGGCAATGTTCTTGAGGACAATATCATGGAAATGGAAGAGGATGTAGATGAAGATGAAATGAGAGATATGATACTGCGTGAAGAGTTTGACAGAGCACTGAAAGACCTAAGTCGAAAGAAGGCCCCGGGAGTACACAACATTCCATTAGAACTGCTGACAGCCTTGGGAGAGCCAGCCCTGACAAAACTACCATCTGGTGAGCAAGATGTATGAGACAGGCGAATTACCCTCAGACTTCAAGAAGAATATGATAATTACAATCCCAAAGAAAGCAGGTGTTGACAGATGTGAAAATTACAGAACTATCAGTTTAATAAGTCACAGCTGCAAAATACTACCGCGAATTCTCTACAGACGAATGGAAAAACTGGTAGAAGTCGACCTCAGGGAAGATCAGTTTGGATTCCGTAGAAATGTTGGAACACGTGAGGCAATACTGACCCTACGACATAATAATTGAAAGAGAAACAGCCCTCGGTCACTATATTTTTAACAAATTAACCTGGTTTCAACACTGCTAGGAGTGTCTTCTTCAGAATTTAAAACAAAGAATAAATTCTGAAGAAGACACTCCTAGCAGTGTTGAAAACAAAAAAAAATGGTTCAAATGGCTCTGAGCACTATGGGACTAAACTTCTGTGGTCATCAGTCCCCTAGAACTTAGAACTACTTAAACCTAACTAACCTAAGGACATCACACACATCCATGCCCGAGGCAGGATTCGAACCTGCGACCGTAGCAGTCCCGCGGTTCCGGACTGCGCGCCTAGAACCACTAGACCACCGCGGCTGGCAGTGTTGAAACCAGGTTAATTTGTTAAAAATATAGTGATCGAGGGCTGTTTCTCTTTCAATTGTAACTATTCACGGAATCTGAACGTGCAGCCATGTACAAAATTTTTCCTATGACTTATCTTAGAAAATAGATTAAGGAAATGCAAACCTACGTTTCTAGCATTTGTAGAGTTAGAGAAAGCTTTTGACAATGTTGACTGGAATACCCTCTTTCAAATTCTGAGGGTGGCAGGGGTAAAATACATGGAGCGAAAGGCTATTTACAATTTGTGCAGAAACCAGATGGCAGTTATAAGAGTCGAGGGACATGAAAGGGAAGCAGTGGTTGGGAAGGGAGTGAGACAGGGTGGTAGCCTCTCCCCGATGCTATTCAATCTGTATATTGAGCAAGCAGTAACGGAAACAAAAGAAAAATTTGGAGTAAGAATTAAAGTTCATGGAGAAGAAATAAAAACTTTGAGGTTCGCCGATGACATTGTAATTCTGTCAGAGACAGGAAAAGATCTGGAAGAGCAGTTGAACGGAATGGACATAGTCTTGAAAGGAGGATACAAGATGAACATCAACAATAGCAAAATGAGAATAATGTAATGTCGGATTGAATCGGGTGATGCTGCGGGAATTAGATTATGAAATGAGATGCTTAAAGTAGTAAATGAGTATTGCTATTTGGGGAGCAAAATAACTGATGATGGTCGAAGTAGAGAGGATATAAAATGCAGACTAGCAATGGCAAGGAAAGCATTTCTGAAAAAGAGAAATTTGTTAACATCGAGTATAAATTTCAGTGTCAGGAAGTCGTTTCTGAAAATATTTGTATGGAGTGTAGCCATGTATGGAAGTGAAACATGGACGATAGATAGTTTAGATAAGAAGAGAATAGAAGCTGTCGAAATGTGGTGCTATAGAAGAATGCTGAAGATTAGATGGATAGATAAAAAAAATGGCTCTGAGCACTATGCGACTTAACTTCTGAGGTCATCAGCCGCCTAGAACTTAAAACTAATTGAACCTAACTAACCTAAGGACATCACACACATCCATGCCCGAGGCAGGATTTGAACCTGTGACCGTAGTGGTCACGCGGTTCCAGACTGAAGCGCCTAGAACTGCACGGCCACACCGGCTGGCAGATGGATAGATCACATAACTAATGAGGAGGTATTGAATAGAATGGGAGAGAAGAGAAATTTGTGGCACAACGTGAGTAGATGAAGAGACTGGTTGGTAAGTCATATTCTGAGGCATCAAGGGATCACCAATTTAGTATTGGAGGGCAGTTCGGAGGGTAAAAATCGTAGAGGGAGACCAAGAGATGAATACACTAAACAGCTTCAGAAGGATGTAGGTTGTAGTAGCTACTGGGAGATGAAGGACCTTGCATAGGATAGAGCAGTACGGAGAGCTGCATCAAATCAGTCTCTGGACTGAAGACCACAACAACAACAACAATAACAATATAGACATCTTTTCTAAATCGTTTTGCAATTTGTTTTGATCTTTTTACACTTCTTCTGCAAACTTCATCTGCAAACAGCCTAATATGGCTGCTCAGATAATCTCCCAAATCGTTTATATAGATAAGGAACAGCAAAGGGCCTATAACACCACCTTGGGGAACGCCAGAAATCACTTCTGTTTTACTGGATGACTTTCCGTCAATTACTACGAATTGTGACCTCTCTGACAGGAAATCACGAATCTAGTCACTTAACTTAGACAATATTCCATAAGCACACAATTTCACAACAAGTGAAACGCACTGTAACGCCAAGAATACCCGTCAGTTGTAAATATACTACAGGGTGAGTATGACCTGATTCTACAGCGCCGAGCGGCCTGAGTAATTCGGATATTGTTTAGTATTGTCAGGCACCTTCTGTCACGTTTGCACGTAAACGAGGTTTAGTCCCGCGTTCTGCTATCGGCAGTTGTAAAATAAACAGGTAATACGTAATTTGTAAATCCAATGAATGTGCTCTAAGTTATAATAAAAATCACATTCTAATCTTAAATTTTTAAAACTAATATGAATAAATAAACAAATTCACCAGTCAGCAAAATTTGCGTCTGGCTTTGGCGGCAGAAAACTCGTTGATCATATCTTCATAGTTCAGACGGTTATCAGTTAGGAGGTCGGCTTCTGTATGAAGAATGGAGAAGGCGTCCAATCTCTCCTCAGACAACGTAAAAAGTAGGTACGATTTCAGTCTTTTAAGAGCAGAAAACGAGAGTCTACTGAACAATTTGTAAGTGCGATACATAGAAATATTCTAAGAGCAATGTCAACATTCAGAAACACGCATTGTAACCTCTCTTTTCATAAAAATTTACTCATTTTGATTAGTATATCACTAATCGACAGCGTAGGATCTTGATTTAATTATCATTTCAATCTCAAAAGATTTCAAAAGTTCCTCGAAATGTACACATTCACTAGGGAAGGAAGCCTCTAAATCTGTGTCATATGATGCTTGGAGTTTTGCTGCACGTTCAGCAATATCGTCAGGTGAACAGTTCTTAAGCTTACTGAAAACTATAAAGGAGTCCAACAGTGTTCTATAGCTTTCCTTCCTCCTCACTAATTCGGCTTACAAGTTATCGAGTACTGGGAGAAATGTTTGGACTCTAAATTTTTCCCTTCTTGTCATAAATACTTCTTCAGAGTCCACTTCTTCGTCATCGTGAAGTTGGCGTTTTCGTGATCTTTTACATGTGCAGTCTTAGTCTATATCAGTCACAATCTGCATGGCTTTATTTTGATAATAGTTGAACATGCCACGAATATATGCAATAAATTCTACAAATGATACCTATAATTAATACACTATTTTAGTATCAATATTTACACCTTGCAATTCAGATTTACACTATTAAACTGCAGTTCATCTAGCACATAGACAGGTAGGTTGCAGGTCCTCAACTGGCCTCTCCCTAATCAACATATGGCCGTCACTGACCATGAGGCAGAACCGGCTTTCATCAGAAAACACAACAGACCTCCACCCTACCCTGCAATGAGCTCTCACTTGACATCACAGAAGTTACATATGGCAGCGCTTTGGGGTCAGCGGAAATGTAAGCTGCAGTATGTCTGGCTCAGAGCTGTCCATGAAGAAACCGATTTGTAACAGTTCGTTGTGTCACTGCAGTGCCGACTGTTGCACAGATTGCTGCTGCAGATGTAGTATGATACACCAGAGCCATACATTGAACACGGTTGTCTTCCCTGTTGGTAGTGCTACACGGCCTTTTGGAGCCCAGTCTTCTTGCGACCGTACATTCTCGTGACCACCGCTGCCAGCTATCACGTGCAGTGGCTACATTCCTGCCAAGTCTCTCTGTAGTATTGCAGAAGGGGCATCCAGCTTCTCATTGCCCTACTACATGACCTTGTTCAAACGGAGTGAGGTGTTGATAACGACGTCTTTATCACCTTCGAGGCATTCCTGACTAAGATTAACTCACCACATCCAATCTCAATGGTACTAATGCTCACGACCGTTACAGTGTGTATTTAATGCAAAGCTGATTTGCATCGCCATGGTGACGCTATTAGAGCTACTCTTAAGCTACTGGCGTGGAACTTGAAATCGTATCATCTTTCAGATATAAAAGCTTGCCTATCAACTTTAGTTTCCGTCGCACAGCTCCTTCTTGGTTTTGTGATTTTTTTTTTCTGTCAGTGTAGTACGTGAGCGCCAGCTTTCTGGGAATTATTATCACTGCTTGCTGACGTTTTTATGTAGGTGGGATGGTGAGCCTGCTGTGTGATGTAGTCTGCAAATTTGGTGTACCATTATGGGTTTCTACTGTTCAGTTCTTTATGTGTTGAGAGTACCTTATTCTAAAACTTGCAATTTCGTAATTTCCTAAGACACTATCATGTACTATGTCTCGTTTCTTTGTCTTCCAAAAACATGGCAGAGCCTTGTTCACTTTGCTTCACTCAGGTCACCATGTTGCCTCTCTTTGGTACTCTAGCTCTTTAGCAGTAACAGAATGAAAGGCAGCATCTGCGAGCTCCTGGAGGTTTGCTGCATACATGCCCCCAGAGAAATGTGCTCCCTTATACAGTATAATGTTTAATCTTCGTCCATGCCAGTTCAGGATCGTTCAGGTCGCGATCGTATGGCGGCAGGCGAAGTACTGTGTGGCCTACGCTCTTAGCGCAAATTGAGACGAGTATAGCACGTGTGACGTGACACGACACTACAGCGCGACACGCACGTGCCGCACAAGTCGCACAGGTCCAGCGCATATTGCGACGCGTACACCATACTTCCCCCCCATGAACCATGGACCTTGCCGTTGGTGGGGAGGCTTGCGTGCCTCAACGATACAGATAGCCGTACCGTAGGTGCAACCGCAACGGAGGGGTATCTGTTGAGAGGCCAGACAAACGTGTGGTTCCTGAAGAGGGGCAGCAGTAGTTGCAGGGGCAACAGTCTGGATGATTGACTGATCTGGCCTTGTAACATTAACCAAAACGGCCTTGCTGTTGAGGTACTGCGAACGGCTGAAAGCAAGGGGAAACTACAGCTGTAATTTTTACCGAGGGCATGCAGCTTTACTGTATGGTTAAATGATGATGGCGTCCTCTTGGGTAAAATATTCCGGAGGTAAAATAGTCCCCCAATCGGATCTCCGGGCGGGGACTACTCAGGAGGACGTCGTTATCAGGAGAAAGAAAACGCATTCTACGGATCGGAGCGTGGAATGTCAGATCCCTTAATTGGGCAGGTAGGTTACAAAATTTAAAAAGGGAAATGGATAGGTTAAAGTTAGATATAGTGGCAATTAGTGAAGTTCGGTGGCAGGAGGAACAAGACTTCTGCTCAGGTGAATACAGCGTTATAAATACAAAATCAAATAGGGGTAATGAGGGTGTAGGTTTAATAATGAATAAAAGAAATAGGAGTGCGGGTAAGCCACTACAAACAGCATAGTGAACGTATTATAGTGGCCAAAATAGACACGAAGCCCATGCCTACTACAGTAGTACAAGTTTATATGCCGACTAGCTCTGCAGATGACGAAGAAATTGAAGAAATGTATGATGAGATAAAAGAAATTATTCAGGTAGTGAAGGGAGACGAAAATTGAATAGTCATGGGTGACTGGAATTCGACAGTCGGAAAAGGGAGAGAAGGAAACATAGTAGGTGAATATGGATTGGGGCTAAGAAATGAAAGAGGAAGTCGTCTGGTAGAATTTTGCACAGAGCATAACTTAATCATAGCTAACACTTGGTTCAAGAATCATAAAAGAAGGTTGTACACATGGAAGAATCCTGGAGATACTAAAAGGTATCAGATAGATTATATAATGATAAGACAGAGATTTAGGAACCAGGTTTTAAATTGTAGGACATTTCCAGGGGCAGATGTGGACTCTGACCACAGTCTATTGGTTATGAACTGTAGATTAAAACTGAAGAAACTGCAAAAAGGTGGGAATTTAAGGAGATGGGACCTGGATAAACTGAAAGAACCAGAGGTTGTACAGAGTTTCAAGGAGAGCGTAAGGGAACAATTGACAGGAATGGGGGAAAGAAATACAGTAGAAGACGAATGGGTAGCTCTGAGGGATGAAGTAGTGAAGGCAGCAGAGGATCAAGTAGCTAAAAAGACGAGGGCTAGTAGAAATCCTTGGGTAACAGAAGAAATATTGAATTTAATTGATGAAAGGAGAAGATACAAAAATGCAGTAAATGAAGCAGGCAAAAAGGAATACAAACGTCTCAAAAATGAGATCGACAGGAAGTGCAAAATGGCTAAGCAGGCATGGCTAAAGGACAAATGTAAGGATGTAGAGGCTTATCTCACTAGGGGTAAGATAGATACAGCCTACAGGAAAATTAGAGAGACCTTTAGAGAGAAGAGAACCACTTGTATGAATATCAAGAGCTCAGATGGAAACCCTGTTCTAAGCAAAGAGGGGAAAGCAGAAAGGTGGAAGGAGTATATAGGGGGGCGATGTTCTTGAGGACAATATTATGGAAATGGAAGAGGATGTAGATGAAGATGAAATGGGAGATACGGTACTGCGTGAAGAGTTTGACAGAGCACTAAAAGACCTGAGTCGAAACAAGGTCCCGGGAATAGACAACATTCCATTAGAACTACTGACGGCCTTGGGAGAGCCAGTCCTGACAAAACTGTACCATATGGTGAGCAAGATGTACGAGACAGGCGAATTACCCTCAGAATTAAAGAAGAATATGATAATTACAATCCCAAAAAAAGCAGGTGTTGACAGATGTGAAAATTACCGAACTATCAGTTTAATAAGTCACAGCTGCAAAATACTAACGCGAATTCTTTACAGACGACTGGAAAAACTGGTAGAAGCCGACCTCAGGGAAGATCAGTTTGGATTCCGTAGAAATGTTGGAACACGTGAGGCAATACTGACCTTACGACTTATCTTAGAAGGAAGATTAAGGAAATGCAAACCTACGTTTCTAGCATTTGTAGACTTAGAGAAAGCTTTTGACAATGTTGACTGGAATACTCTCTTTCAAATTCTAAAGATGGCAGGGGTAAAATACAGGGAGCGAAAGGCTATTTACAATTTGTACAGAAACCAGATGGCAGTTATAAGAGTCGAGGGGCATGAAAGGGAAGCAGTGGTTGGGAAGGGAGTGAGACAGGGTTGTAGCCTCTCCCCGATGTTATTCAACCTGTATACTGAGCAAGCAGTAAAGGAAACAAAAGAAAAATTTGGAGTAGGTATTAAAATCCAGGGAGAAGAAGTAAAAACTTTGAGGTTCGCCGATGACATTGTAATTCTGTCAGAGACAGCGAAGGACTTGGAAGAACAGTTAAACGGAATGGACAGTGTCTTGAAAGGAGGATATAAGATGAAAATCAACAGAAGCAAAACGAGGATAATGGAATGTAGTCGAATTAAGGCGGGTGATGCTGAGGGAATTAGATTAGGAAATGAGACACTTAAAGTAGTAAAGGAGTTTTGCTATTTGGGGAGCAAAATAACTGATGATGGTCGAAGTAGAGAGGATGTAAAATGTAGACTGGCAATGGCAAGGAAAGCGTTTCTGAAGAAGAGAAATTTGTTAACATCGAGTATAGATTTAAGTGTCAGGAAGTCGTTTCTGAAAGTATTTGTATGGAGTGTAGCCATGTATGGAAGTGAGACATGGACAATAAATAGTTTGGACAAGAAGAGAATAGAAGCTTTTGAAATGTGGTGCTACAGAGGAATGTTGAAGATTAGGTGGGTAGATCACGTAACTAATGAGGAGGTATTGAATAGGATTGGGGAGAAGAGAAGTTTGTGGCACAACTTGACTAGAAGAAGGGATCGGTTGGTAGGACATGTCCTGAGGCATCAAGGGATCACAAATTTAGCATTGGAGGGCAGTGTGGAGGGTAAAAATCGTAGAGGGAGACCAAGAGATGAATACACTAAGCAGATTCAGAAGCATATAGGTTGCAGTAGGTACTGGGAGATGAAGAAGCTTGCACAGGATAGATTAGCATGGAGAGCTGCATCAAACCAGTCTCAGGACTGAAGACCACAACAACAACACCATACTTCGCACGCACCGGCTGCCGACACTCTGCGCTGACAGAACCGATGCGCGCGCAACCTGTTATCTTTCTCAAACGATTTTACAGAAACTGTTCACTGAAAATATATGTTTTTTGCCTTACCTGTAGCGTTATATGTCAGCTTCGTGGCGAAGTGCCCATCACCTCGCTAATGACCATTCTTATTGTGATGTACACATTTTAGTAAGACACTACGCAAAACTCAAAAAGTTTGCAACGAAAATTAGGGGTCGCTATGATTTTGCGTTTGGTGCGTATTACATCATATGTTGCTGCGTATGAAATTTAGCTAACATGCTGAATTTTTGTTTAGACTTGAGAGGAGGTCTCTAGCTGCCTCTGATATCGAGAAAATGCATCCTATGTAGCGCATTCACTTCCAATCTCACGCCCGTGAGAATGAAATACTCGCAATATCTCTCATATCTCCTAAACCGCTCGACACATCGAAACGAAAGTTTGGTGAATGATAGCACACAAGGAGGAGAGTGTTTTGCAAAATCTTAAACACACGGAACTTTCTTATCTATGGCGATATATCAGTACTTGTACCTCCCTTTTTATTTATTTCACTCCAGTGACTGTAATTTACTAAGAGTTATCGACAGCTAGCGAAACAAGAGCTTCCTCGTATGAAAATAAACATGAATTTTTCTTCTTTTATGTAACTACAAAGCGACACTATGAGGTTTTTCGTAAGCTATTGAGCTCTGTGATTGCCAATTACTTGTTTAATGAGGCACTCCGTTTCGGAATTCTGTCTCAATAGGCGCTGTGAGATGAGTTTGGCAAATTACACTGTGACAAAGGAAGTACAATTAGACCAGTTACCAAGAGAAATGTGGCCATTACTCACAAACGGTGATGCTTCTTCGAATGAGAAAAGGTTAACAACTCACACAAAAATATATTGCCAATTCTATTGGAATTTTGGTGGAATCCCCGTAACCCAACGTATTTTTAACACTGAGCGACGGGAATGGAAACTTACCAAAGGATTTTATTCCTTCTCTTGATCTGAGCAGTATTAAAATAATGACGAGCGTTCCTTCAGGCGGAATGATAGCCACATGCCAGATACTGGTTACTCACCTACGGCTTGCCAAACTGACAATGTGTGATTGCTAATAAAATAGTTCTTATTGAGAAAAATAAACAATTATCTGTCGCACAACACAATGGTCAGTGTATTGTCAACAATGGAGGATAATGCGCGCGACAGGAATGCACAAGCTATCCATGTGTGCCTTGTGAGTTCGAAAAATATTGTCATGAAAGTAGATCTGCCTTTGTCAGCAGTACATTTTAAAATTTTAAATATATCTAATCATAACACTCTTTTAGGATATTCCTACTTTCGTAATAATACCGACAATTTTCTTTATTTGTGTGGCCTGTTGTATAATTAGTTTATTAGCGCTGGTAATGTGCTTGCAACAATTGACATGCTTTTTGTCGTCACGGCGAACCAATTAAAACATTGTTTTTTTTTTACTGTTTTTCAACTGTTTCTAGCTTGCAGTGGAAATGCGATGTTCACATGCTTGTAGTACAGTGTGTCGTATTACATTATTACATCCATATCAGAGTAATCACAGTGAGACTTCTATACTTCAGATCTCGGACGCTTTTTACCAGGAGCACAAAGGGATCACGCCTGTGGAGATTATCCCTTTCTAAATTTTGGTAACAGATCGCACAGATACGCCAGCATACTAGGCAGCGAGAAAATAACCTTGTTTTTTACTTTGCTGCCTTGATTCTTAATCACATGATTTTATAATATTCCTTGCTTCCTTATTCACTACCCTCTGTCCCTTCCTGCGATCTGAAAACATCGCGGAGGCGTATGATACAATTTCAGCGGCCAATGGCTCATCAGTTACTGAAGAATGCATTTTCCTTGACAGAAGAAAAACAAAACAAAACTATACAGATACAAATAACAGAAAAGTATAATGTACTAACGAAGAAAGTTGGAGCGTTTAAATGGCGCAAAACGAAACACTACCCAAAGGCAATAAAATTTATTACACAGTAAGGCAAAATTTATCGTGTGGGCAACCACTGCTCATATGCGCCGTTCCGACGTGAGCATATTGTCGGGCTACTTTTCCCCTCCCCGCCTCAAATTTCCCACAGTGCTAGCGAGGCACGCGCGACGTGAGAAACTGTGCCCCAGCCACAACGCCGCGCGACCTGGCGCAGGTTCGTGTCGCGTTCCAGTCGCGTCGCGTCGCAATTTGCGCGGTCCCATTTGAACCTGTGATGTTACAAAAACGCGCGCTGCGCTGCGTCGCGCCACACGCGCTATACGCGTCTCAATTTGCGCCTAGCCAATTTAAGGTATTATTTCGCTGCGACTGCCCGCCGTAGCGGCGGGCAATAACTGCCAGCCGTAACTGCCGACCGTCACTGCCTGTGTATTTCGTTGAGACTGCTGACCGCAGCGGCCACGCCACTCAGTGAGTTACCTCTGTGAAAGGAACACGCACGCGAGTTCGCAACATGGATGCTAATACCATTCTAGGTTTTTTGGTGAATGAGGAAGAAGAAGAGGAAATTATCGCAATACTTACAAGATCTTGTCTCCACAGCGTTTTCCAAACACGGAAAAGAAGGAATTTATGCTAACTTAGTAACCGTTCACTTGCGAAACGATGAAGAGAGGTTCAGAAATTTCTTTAGACTTAACCCATCTCAGTTCGATTTTGTTTTAAGTCTGGTGAAAGAAGGTATAGCAGGAACAGCTACCAGCGCAGTGCAAACTCCAATAGAAGCCGACGAAAAAATTGCAGTGACTTTACGGTAAGTACCTGTATAAAAAAACATACGTATTCATCAACAATGGTTTAAATGGATAATTTTGTATCTCTATGAAATAACACAAATTTCTATTAAAATAATAGGTTTATTTGGAAACGTCTCTGGGCCTGTACAGCTTGTTGTTTATTTTACATTATCTTTACACTGTGTTTACATTATGATCAGTAATTATTTTCAAAAGTACAGGGTTATTACAAATGATTGAAGCGATTTCACAGCTCTACAATAACTTTATTATTTGAAATATTTTCACAATGCTTTGCACACATATACAAAAACTCACAAAGTTTTTTTAGGCATTCACAAATGTTCGATATGTGCCCCTTTAGTGATTCGGCAGACATCAAGCCGATAATCAAGTTCCTCCCACACTCGGCGCAGCATGTCCCCATCAATGAGTTCGAAAGCATCGTTGATGCGAGCTCGCAGTTCTGGCACGTTTCTTGGTAGAGGAGGTTTAAACATTGAATCCTTCACATAACCCCATAGAAAGAAATCGCATGGGGTTAAGTCGGGAGAGCGTGGAGGCCATGACATTAATTGCTGATCATGATCTCCACCACGACCGATCCATCGGTTTTCCAATCTCCTGTTTAAGAAATGCCGAACATCATGATGGAAGTGCGATGGAGCACCATCCTGTTGAAAGATGAAGTCGGCGCTGTTGGTCTCCAGTTGTGGCATGAGCCAATTTTCCAGTATGTCCAGATACACGTGTCCTGTAACGTTTTTTTCGCAGAAGAAAAAGGGGCCGTAAACTTTAAACCGTGAGATTGTACAAAACACGTTAACTTTTGGTGAATTGCGAATTTGCTGCACGAATGCGTGGGGATTCTCTACCGCCCAGATTCGCACATTGTGTCTGTTCACTTCACCATTAAGAAAAAATGTTGCTTCATCACTGAAAACAAGTTTCGCACTGAACGCATCCTCTTCCATGAGCTGTTGCAACCGCGACGAAAATTCAAAGCGTTTGACTTTGTCATCGGTTCAAAAAATGGTTCAAAGGGCTCTGAGCACTATGGGACTCAACTGCTGAGGTCATTAGTCCCCTAGAACTTAGAACTAGTTAAACCTAACTAACCTAAAGACATCACAAACATCCATGCCCGAGGCAGGATTCGAACCTGCGATCGTAGCGGTCTTGCGGTTCCAGACTGCAGCGCCTTTAACCGCACGGCCACTTCGGCCGGCCTTTGTCATCGGGTGTCAGGGCTTGTAGCAATTGTAAACGGTAAGGCTTCTGCTTTAGCCTTTTCCGTAAGATTTTCCAAACCGTCGGCTGTGGTACGTTTAGCTCCCTGCTTGCTTTATTCGTCGACTTCCGCGGGCTACGCGTGAAACTTGCCCGCACGCGTTCAACCGTTTCTTCGCTCACTGCAGGCCGACCCGTTGATTTCCCCTTACAGAGGCATCCAGAAGCTTTACACTGCGCATACCATCGCCGAATGGAGTTAGCAGTTGGTAGATCTTTGTTGAACTTCGTCCTGAAGTGTCGTTGCACTGTTATGACTGACTGATGTGAGGGCATTTCAAGCACGACATACGCTTTCTCGGCTCCTGTCGCCATTTTGTCTCACTGCGCTCTCGAGCGCTCTGGCGGCAAAAACCTGAAGTGCGGCTTCAGCCGAACAAAACTTTATGAGTTTTTCTACGTATCTGTAGTATGTCGTGACCATATGTCAATGAATGGAGCTACAGTGGATTTATGAAATCGCTTCAATCATTTGTAATAGCCCTGTAGTATCACCTGCTTGTGGTTCGACGTTTATTAATGGGGTGAAAGTGTACGTATCGTCTCCAACCGATTAAGTTCATTCGGACGGGGATGAAAGGGAAGACGAGTCGGAAGGACTGATGCTGACAGGTAGTGGCACAACAGATGATTCTGAAGAACTGTCAAGTCCCGTAACATAGCTTAAAATGTCAATTTTCGCTATATTAATGAGGTGACGTGGTAATTTCCTAATGGACGCTGCGATGCTTCTCATGAACAGCCCCACATCATCTTCCGGCTCCCGATTATTAGCCAAGCGCTGCAGCAATTCCAATCGTTGTTGGCCCCTTTGGTAGATTGAATCCCAGTGTGTTTTCCTCGATGTGCGAGCTGAGATGGAAGTGTTGGCAGCAGGTGCGTCACTAGAGGACAAGGAAGCAATGGCTTGTGGAGTGTCAGGCTCTGTTTTATTGTCACTTTGTCCGTCTTCATCAGATGGCAGTCCTTCAACACTTGGCTCCTTTAGCGGAGCACTACAAAAAGACGACCGCTCCCTATCTACATCTCTCAAAAAGCCTAGTCTGTTGAACAACGCCCATTTTGTTGTTGAACTTGGTGCTGCAGATTCTGTTTGCAGTTGTTCTTTTCGAACTGTTTCCCAGTAGTTATCTCTGATTTCTTTCCATCTCTTCTTACACTGGTTACCTAAAACGGAACGATATTTATTTAGCTGTGTAATTAGGACAAGACATATTATTTATGTTTCATGTATTAATAATAATTATGATTTGTGTTACAAGTTTCTAGCTACAGGGGAGAGTTTCGTGTCCCTCGGATATGGTTTCCGGATATCACCAAGCTACGTGAGCATCATAGTTCGCGAAACAGTAGAAGCTATGTGCCAATACTTGGCACCTATCTTCCAGCCTCCTCCATCTCGAGAATCTTTCAGGGAAGGTGCGAAAGAATTCTACACTCTTTGAGGTTTCCCTAACTGCTGTGCTGCGATTGATGGGAGACATATAAGGATACGGTGTCTTGGAAAAAGTGGTTCCCTTTTCTGGAATTATAAAGGGTACTACTCCATAGTACTTTTGGCATTGGTTGATGCGAACTGTAAATTCGCAGCGATAGACGTAGGTTCATATCGGAAGGAAGGAGACAGTGGCATATTTAATAAGTCAGCAATGGGGAAAATGATCATGAAAGGAGACGTGTTTCCAGCAGATGAAGAGCTTCCGTTAACTGACATCAAGATGCCATTTGTTATAGTAGGCGACGAGACATTCCGCTTGCGAAAGCATATTCTCAAGCCTTACACTCGCTCGTCTGCCCAGCAAGATAAATCAAAAGCGACCTTCAACCATAAATTGTCACGAGCGCGCCGATTTTCTGAAAACGCTTTTGGACTTTTGTGTCAGGTATTTCGACTGTTCTACACAAATCTGAATCTGCAACCTAACACATGTGATAAACTCGTTACAGCTTGTTGCTGTCTACACAATCTCCTCGGGGACGCCTATTTAGAAAAAATATGAACTTGACCATGACGTGAGTTTACCACAGAACATTATTCCCCTGCCCCGAACTTGGGATCCTACCAGGCTGAAGGGATTCAGATACGAGATACATTTAAGAATTACTTCTGTGAACCTACAAATCAATTATTACAACCTGGAAAAGAACTAAGGCTCAAATAAAGGAAATAAATTATTGTTACTACTCATAACGTCTATTGCTGTAATCGTTTGGTGACAGAAAGAATGGAAGCATTGTTCTACAGTTTGTCACAGTAGGAAAAAAAACAAATAAATGAATGTGTATATGCAAAACACTTACCATCTTTTTTCATTGCTTCTCCTATCTTCTTCTACACCTTATCCTTTGCCATCACATTTCTGAAATCTGTATGCTTATGATCATACAGTGTAGAGTATCTGCTCACATACTCCACTAACTGTTCGTCGTCGTCATCGTGAAACCCTTTCTTCGACATAGCGCGTCATTGATTTCTGCAGTCGTCACACACCGGGCAGTTGCAGCCCAACTGCTTGACTGCTATTGCAGCGGCCGAGACGCGGCAGTCGCGATGACGTCACGACCGCTGACTGCCGAGCAGTTACGAGCTATGTTCTGTTGCTTTGCCTAAGAGCAGTAGTCAACTGCCCGCAGTCACTTCCGACCGCTACGACCGGCAGTTGCAGTGAAATAGTACCTTTAGCCAGTGTGTCGACAACATAAGTCGTTTCATTAAGGTTTTTTGCCTGCAGATGAGCATAAAACCCAGTCTTTGTCATGCTGTCATTGCATTCTACCCTGCTTTTTTTCCAGTCATTCCATCATCCATACCCTTGGGTAACAAAGTGATTGGTATTCTGTTTCAATCTCTGTTACCCCAGGGTGTAGACCACAACCAAATTTTTGAAGTTTGCTGATAAGCAATTAGCAGATTCGAATGTCTAAAAATTCTATATTGAGCAAGAACTTTCAAGTGTCCTGATAAAAACGTGAACTTCACCGAAAACTGTCAATGATAAAGCCTTATCTGGGATGGGCAGCGCCATAAATTATCTCTGGCTGAACAGTCAGATTTTCGTAAACCATAAATATAAATATATAATTTTTTCAATTCGTCACAGCACTTTTTAATCAACACGGTTAGAATACCTTTCTGTTTGACATCGTAAATAATCAACCACTGCATGGTTCTTGAATGATAAATCAAACATCCAATTTTCACTTCTTGTGGACTTTATTACACAAAAATGCGCAACAATTCCTGACAGCAAGACTTTAAAAAGCATATTGATACATATTTTCGTTTCATGTTAGTTAATTAACACAATGATAGTCATTTATTTTTCAATTGCAATATTTGTCGTAAGTAGTTCAGACCAGGACAATCGCTGGCGGGATTTTCTTCTCCGCGCCGGCCATCGGTTAATGCGTGGCAGTGGTCGGCTTATTATTTTTGGCGATAGCGACGAAGATACTGCCATCGGCGCATTGTGGCACTCCTCCTCAAGGCATGAAACAAACTGAACAAGCATTTATGCACAAAAATTATGAGAATAACACATTTAAATAAGAAAAATTAAGCATCCAATAAGTTAATAGCTATCATACCCTAAAACTTAACAGCTATCGTACCATTATCTGATCTTGTCACCTGCACACACTAGGGCGATAAGAATCTTGATATCACTGACGCTAATTTCCATTACACCAAACTATGAGATCATTCCATTTCACGTTTCTTCTAAGTGTTACACCCAGGTATTTATACGAGTTTATTAATTCCAGCTGTGAGGTACTGATGTTATAGCCATAGGATACTATGTTTGATCATTTTGTGAAGTGCATAATTTTGCACCTATGAACATTTCAAGCAAGTTGCCGATCTTTGCACCGCTTTGAAATCTTATCGAGGTATGACTGCACATCTGTGTGGCTTCATTCGGATTGTCGATAACTACATCAACTAAGATTGCTATTAATATTGTCTGCAAGGTGATTAATATAAAACTTTAACAGCAGGGGTCCCAATACACGTCCTTGGGACACACAGATCTAGATCTACATCTACATACTTACCCCACAAGCTACCATGCGGTGCGTGGCAGAGGGTACCCTGTACCACTGCTAATTATTTCGTTTCCTCTTCCACTCTAAAGTAGAGCAAGGAAAAAATGACCGTCTATATGCCTCCTTATGAGCCCTAATTTCTTGTATCTTATCTTCGCGAACCTTATGCAAAATGTGTGTTGACAGCAGTAAAGTCATTGAGCAATCAATTTCAAATGCTTATTCTCTGAATTTTCTCAGTAGTGTTCCTCGAAAAGAATGTTGTCTTCCCTCCAGGGATTCCCATTCGAGTTTCTGAAACATCTACATAATATGTTTTGCTTGAGGCTTTCCTAATGGACTAGTTGTAAATAAGGTTCTCGGGCGAGACGTCGGATGTCTTTGTGAAAACACAATATTTCGTCGGTGCAGCTGGCTGACATCTTCAAGTGTGGCAAACACACTGCTCAGGTTGTGACCGAAGCCTCCAACGAATGACAGTCAGAGAACAAACTATGCAGGCCTGAAAGCGCTAATTTTGAGTGACCAGTAGCGCAGATATGCAGATCGGTAGCGAGAGAGACAACTACGCCACTTGTCGGACGATGAACGCACGCGCAGAGGCGTGTCAGTCATACTGGACGCTACCGTCGGCCGCTCCAGAGCCCTCTATCGGGAGCCTGTCTCCCGAAATATGTGTCCACGCTGGCGTGTGCCCGTCCTCGCCGTTGTAATCCAAATATGCATGTCGCCACCTCGTCGTCATCCTTGTGTTCGCTGTGATTTCACATGGCCAGTTCTGGATCCCATGTGTGCTAAGTTGGTATCCTGCATTCCTGTTAAGCAAATTAGTAGAGTTGCGAATTTCCACTGTTTCTTTAATAATGCTGTCCCTCTACAAAGACGTCGAAGACAGAGTTTCAGTATTTTTGTATTCCATACCATAAACTGGGCCACTGGAAATTTCTATGGTTGGTCCAGACATGCGTGTCGTTGATGTTCAACACATGTATCCTCTATGGTGGGACGAGTTTGTGCAATATACACATCCAACAGGTACAGGGGTTCTTACAGACACCATGCCCTATTAAACCAATATCATCTTTCACTGAGCCCAAAAGAGCTCATTCCCGGCGAGGTCAGGGATTTTCTCTGCCTCTTGATGACTGGGTGTTGCTTGATGTCCTTGGGTTAGTTAGGTTTAAGTAGTTCTAAGTTCTAGGTGACTGATGACCATAGATGTTAAGTCCCATAGTGCTCAGAGCCATTTGAACCATTTTGAAGCAAAAGAGCTCTAAGTTTCGATGGCGGACGAAAGATGCATTTAACTTTATGTTCCTCCAATAATCTTCCCATTTTCGAAGAAACAGCGCCGATGAATGGAAAAACGATCATTCCTCTGTTCATCACTTTCTTCCAGCTCCTCACTTTCTCTAATAGGCGCTAGGCGTAAGGCACGGCGAATCTCCCACTCAGAATATCCATTCTCTGAAAATACTGTACAGAGGTAGTGTAGCTCATCAGACAAGCTGTCAGAATCCGATATTACTCATGGTCTGTGGGCCAACGTCCTAAGCACGCCACTTCATTGTTCAAGATGGTGACAGCTGGTGGCCTGTAAGTATAAGCCCATGTGTGTAGGTTTATGGCACACAATGTGACCCAAGCTGCCATTCTCTTTTCTCTGTACCAACACGTCCAGGAACGGTAGTTCGCCGTTTCTCTCCACCTCTATCTGAATTTGATGTTTGAATGAAAAGAATTTAGGTGCAGCAAAAATGAATCCGGCAATCAGTGCCATGTGGCCAGATGACAAAGGTTTTATCCAGATATCGCCAGAATCACGTCGGTTTCAACTCTGCTTACTAGAGTGCTCTCTCCCCTAAATCTTCCATAAAAAGATTGGTCACAATGGGTGTCAAAGGACTACCCATTGCGAAACCACCAGTCTCTTGAAAGTATTGATCACTGAATAAAAAGTTTGTTGGGTTGAGCACACTCTTAAACAAATCAACAAATTCTCCTTCTAGCTTCTCGCCAATGAGCATAAGTGATTCCTGCAATGGCACTCGAGTGAAAAGCAACACCACATCGAAACTAACAAGAATATCTGATGGTGCAAGTCGCATGTTCTTAAGCTGATGAGCAAAATCTTCTGAGTTGCAAATGTAGTGCTTACATTTTCCCACTAAAGGGCTCAACTGCAGTGCTAGATGTTTAGCCAGGTTTATGTGTCGTGGTGTGCGCGCGAGGTGGAGGCGGGCGAAGGCGGGCCACGTGAGCACGCACTCGTTCAACGAGGGCCGGCAGGTCGGTAGCGTCCGTTGGAGAAGTGTCCTCGACGAATTCGGCAGGCAGGACGAGCGGTTCACCACATAGGACCTCCTGCAATGAAGCGTTGAGGACCTCCTTGTGCGGGAAGCGGATTCCCAGCAACACCCATGGCAGAGCCTCAGATCAAAGCCTGCCGTGGCACACGAGTGCAGCTTTTAACGTCCTGTGCCATCGCTCAACTAGTCCATTGGCCTGCGGATGGTATGCAGTCGTGTGAAATTACGCCATCCGGCACAACTCATTCAGGCGAGCGAAAAGCGACGACTCGAAGTGGCGGCCCTGGTCCGTGGTAAGTGAGAGGGGGCAACCGAATCTAGCCACCCACGCCGAAATGAACGTGTTGTAAGTGTACTGTCATATCGCTGGTTTGGTTGTGGAGTATCTTTGCGGGCAGCCGCGTCTAGAGAGTCGAGCGCGGGACACGGAACTGTTATGTTGTGTAGTGTGTAGCTCTGCATATGATAGGCATTGTTAGTATGGAAGCTGAATTGTTGCTACAAGTGCTATTACAGTAGAGTGATAAAATATGCAAATGCTTCAGAGGAAAATGCATCAAGAAGTAATTTAAAAATGAGGAGTGCTGCTGCGTGTCGTACCGTACAGTATCAGTCATCCGCGCCATGTTCGGTCTCCCAGAATGAACTGATGTGAATCAGTAGGAATTAGTTACCATAAAAGAGTGCAATCAAGTGCTAATGATCTGTAGCGAGCGTGAGAACGTGCGTCCGGTCATCTTGTTTCCCGCATTATCAACAATCAGCCACGCCGCGACGGTTACGCGCACTGTCGTACAAGTGAGAACTGAGAACTGAACAACTAACTTTACGAACAGTGTGAAAATCATATTACTAGTGTCAAGGAGGACTGGTACCAAATATCTGTGTATGCGTGATGAGCTTAAGAACTTTTGTGCGATCATTCGGCTTCCGCATCATCAACAATCACCCGCGTCGTGTCGGTTACGCGTAAGCTCGTCCGAATGATATTGTGGACTGTTAATCATCCATTAATTGGGGTAACATTTCTGAATTAGAATGTAAACAGTGCAACCTGCTATTTTCCTTTAATCGTCTCAGAATATAGATGTTCATACCAGACATAGAACAGTGTTGTGCTTAACGTTGAGTGGCTCCCCTTACTCGCTTGCATATTTCGATAGATAATTTCAGGCAAGCCAGCAGCAGTGTGGAGCAGAACAGTACGACCGCCGTGGGATTATCAGGTACGTGGTGTGGACAGGGCGCACGATCTAGAGAAGCAGAAGCGACAACCACTTTAAGGTACCCCCACCCATTTGTACTCCCGGGCATGTTACAGTGTGAGCGATTATCTCATCTGTAATGTCCACCATGGGCGCCGCCTCAACCCCACAGGTGACTCAGTCGATCATGGAAAGAATTTTTTTGTATCCCTCGGTAGGGGGGAGAGGACCGACCACGTCAATGTGCATGTGGCGCAGGCGGCCCCTGGGGGTATCGAACTGTCCTAAAGGTGGTTGCACATGTCTGCTCACTTTGCTCCATTGGCAATGAACGCAAGTGCGTGACCACGAGCGTTAATTGTGCCACACGCACGGCCAGACGAAATGTTTGGTTATGAGGCATGTCGTTGCCCACATTCCGGGATGAGCAAGATTATGTAACACGTCGAAAATCCCGCGCCGAAGGGGGGACGGCACCAAGGGGCAGGGCGAAACAGTAGAAACGTTACAGATGATAGGAATTGATGACCCGTGCAAGGTAATAGTTCTGATGATGAGTGAAGAACCGTCGTCCGAGAGCAGATATTGTGTGTCTGTGTCTTCGGCCTGAAGCCGCGCCAATTTCTCGAAGTACAATGGGGCGGAGATCAACGAAATGCGGGAGAGGTAGTCAGCAACTACGTTTTCCGCACTGCGAATGTAACAAGCGTCTGAAGAATGTTAGTAAATGAAGACCATGTGCCGGAGCAGTGGGGTGGGAGATCTTTCGCCAGGTTGTGGATCTCGTCAACAAGAGGTTTACGATCAGAATAGATGGTGAAAGTGCGTCCTTCGACGTCGCCCCTGAAATGTTGGACTGCCTCATAAACCGTGAGGAGCTCGTGGTTGAAGGCCGACCATTTACACTGACTCTTCGTAATCTTTTGTGAGCAGAAACGCTGTAGCTGTGTTGAGTCTGCAGTGTGCTGTTGAGGATAGCACCTACTGCCAACTCGCTAGCGTTGCTAGAGATAGAAATCCGTGCCTCGGGGTCGGGATGCGTGAGAGTGATAGCCTGCGCGATGGCCGATCTCAAATTGTCGAAAGCGTCCAGCATGTGCCAAGTCCAGTCCAGTTTATGCTTTCCCGTTGTATTTTTACCGGATAGGGCGTCGGTTAGAGCCGACTGGATGGAGGCAGCCTGAGGTATATGTCGCCGATAAGAGTTCACCATCCCTAGGAAACGGTGTAGTTGTGCACAATCCTTAGGGAGAGGCAGAGCGAGGATGATCGTGATTCGTGAGTCAGTAGGGCGGAGGCCGTCAGCTGAGATCATATGGCCAAGGAAAGTAACAGATGTGCAACAGAGCTGCGATTTGTCGTCATTAATACCCACGCCGTTGGCCACAAGAGCCACACGAACTGCGTCAAGGTGAGATTTGTGTTCCTCCTCAGACGAGGAAAAGATAAGTATGTTATCCAAATAGGCAAACGAGACAGTTAGTGGTAGCAAAATCGAACCAATGAAACGTTGCAACGTCTGTGCAGCGTTTTTTAAACCATATGGCATGAAGTAGTATTCGAAAAGGCCGAAAGGCGTAATGATTGCCGTTTTCGGAATGTCCGGCGTGTGCATCGGAATTTGGTGATATGCCTTCACACAGTCCAATACAGAAAAGAACTTCAAGCCATGCAGTAACTGCGTGAAATCCCATATATGAGGAATCGGATAGTTGTCTATAATACTTCTAGCATTATGGGACCTGTAGTTGCCGCACATGCGGAACGAACCGTCTTTCACGGGCACCAGCTGAATGGGGGAGGACCAGTTGCTATCAGGTCAGAACACACCCAAAGCCAGTAAATCCTGAACTATCTCTTTCGCCTGCAAAAATTTTGAAGCATTAAGATGTCGAGCTGTGTGACATATGGGTGCGCTGTCTGTGGTAAGGATTTGGTGGCAGGTGCTGTTGCTGATTCCCAAGACCCGTGAAGGGAGGCATGCATGGTGGGGCGAGAAGGGGTCATGAGCAGCGGCGGTTGACTGACCCTGGAGTGCTGGGATGGTGTATATGAAGTGTCAGCAGTAGGCGATGGCTGAGCACGCAGCATGATAGCCACGGAAAGCGAGCAATCCCACGAAGCGTGGACATGGACATCTGAGCCGTGCCGGAGTGATGTGCATGAGGCCTTGGCGGGAGACGGCGACAGTGGGTGTGGCGCGATGGCCACGCGATACGAAGGGAGGGTGGGTGCATCCTGTAGGTCCAACTGCGTCCGTGCAGATCGGCAGCAGGAAAGATGCAGCTCAACACAGGAATGGGCAGAGCAAAGACACTGTAGGAGAGAGAGGTTGCGTAGACAGGAACGGCTCTGCAGAGAGGCAGCGTAAGGTAATCCATGCATGAAGAAGTTCAGTGGAGGTGGTAGCAATGTGTGAGCGTAATACCGCGTTATGAGTGCGGACGTCCGATAAATCCGATAGGCGAGAGGTAATATCTTTGAGCAGAGAAGCACATGTGAAAAGCATGGCCAAGGATGCGGAGAGCAAGGATGTGCTGCACCAATTCGAACACGAAATGGTAGAGCCAGACGTGTGGGGTAGTGTAGCAGCCTGTAGGTCTGACTAAAGCTCGTAATGGTGTAGAAAGTCCAACCCAATCACATGTTCTTCCACATTGGCGACGTGAAAGGTGCAAGGAAATGTCGCGCCCGAGGACAAATGGAACGACATCTTGATGGAGCTGAGGACCACGATATGAGAGTGATTTGCAGTGACCAGTGTGGGGTTAGCAGGAGAAAGTGTGTTGCCCGCATGCTTAGCCAGGATAACACTGACATCAGCGCCGGTGTCGACGAGAAATGGCGGCCCGACGACAAGTCTGTTACATAAAGGCGCCGCACCGTTGGTGTAAGCAGTGCGGCGCCGGAAGGTAGGCGCCATTCATGATCATGGCGGGACGTGGTGCCTAAACGTGCCCATCGAAGTCGTTTGGACATGCAAAAGGCTGGCAGCAGTTGCGAGCAGCATCCCCATAGGTTGCATGGTACCAGCAAAGCGGGTAAGCTTGGAAGCGAGGCGTTGTGGGGCGAATAGGGGACACAGTTGGCTGCAACAAAATTCGAGAGCGCACAGGATGTTGCTCGGGTGAGGCAGCTTCTGGCAGATTTCTGAGCTGCTGAGGAGCGCGTGCTGACCTCTGTCAGGGGCGCGTGGAACCGGCGAAGCAGGGGTGCCAACAGAAGGTGAAGGCGAAGTCGTCCTTGACAGTCGGTGTCAGTGACGAATAATTGCATAGGCCCAATCGGCCATTCATAGGCAAACCTCGAGAGGGTCGGCGACATATGACAGCAGGTGAAGCTGTAGATCTGACGGTAGTTTGATCATCCACAGAGTCCACAGTGCGGTGTCGGTTAGTGCTTGGTCATCGGAGCTGCGAAAGCGTGCAGTCGTCGAGATGCTCATCATGGTGATGTGGTGGATGCCCTCGGCTGGAGGGCGAGAAAGGCGTTCAATAAGCAAAGTTTTCGCCGTCGCATACTTTGGCGAGGTGGACGGCGAGAGCAACAGATCACTGATTAGGTCAGGGTGGTTGTGGAGGTGGCAACAGGCAGGTGATATCCCGTGGATATCCAGTAGATGGTCCACCATGGCGAACCAAGTCTTAGGGTTGTCCTTTTGCAACGTAGGAAGCTTAGGAAATCTGCTGGATAACACCTGTTGATGTAGCACAGTCAGGCGCGGATCCGTGTCGGCGGTTGAGAGAGCCCCTGACGCCAGGAGTGCAGTAGCGGTGGGCGATGCGTCACCCGAGGTCTGCGTGGGGGAGGGGGGCGGGGCAGCCACAAGCAGCACATGAAGAGGAGTGCACCAGAGCAACCGATGGCACAATGTGTCCCAACTGCAGTCCCAGAGGCAGGTGCATCGCGGTCGTGACGGCCGGTGTCGGTAAAACAACGGGTGGAAGGCGGTCGCAAAACAGCCAAGAGGGGGCTGACCTCGATACTGGCGGGGAAGAAACGGCCCGTCCCGTTACGGGAGCGGGCGGAAAGCGATCTTGATGTGACAGTGGAGCAATGGTCGCAGCAACCGGCGCGGCTGAGGCGACTGGTGTCGCGGAGACGGCGTGCGAGAGGGGGGGGGCAATGGGTAATGACGTCAGGGGTAAATGTATGAGCTTTTGGAGTACAGCTCTCGAACTGCGTCTGCACATCGATCCAGGTGGAAGGCGACTGCTTATCCAGCGGGTGAAACAAAACGTCCTTCACACGATTATAGTTCACTATATCGGTGAGCAACGTGCACTGTCCGGGTAGCAGACCCTGCTGCTTAGTAGCATTTGACAACGGTTAAGTGGCCGCTCGCATGGCCAGGGCCAGGAAATTATTCACTTTTAACCAACTGTACATTAGGAGCACTATTAAAAGCACAAGCACGATTGCTAGGGTGCGACGCATTGCTCAAAACGAGACAGGTAGATACATTGTTTTCAAGGCAATGTGGGCCGACACACAGAATCCATTAATGGTGAAAATAAACACCAATGGCGTAGCGTGAGGGGAGACTTTGAGACTTAGTCTCCCCTGTATTCGTGCTTAAAAAACATGCAATAGTAATTCATAACAAAAATATGAACAACTTTCTACTAAGAGCACTAAATGTGTGATGACATCAGTTTTGTAGCCTGCGCCGCCACACCCTGAGTATTGGTGTATCTGCCTGCTTGAGACTCGACTGCTTCAGTCTCTGTCTCCCTTCCCATACCTGGCTGTGTCAGTGGCATTCTCGGCTCCCTTTCACTTCACCTCTTCCACGAAGGCCGGTGTGCTGCACTTGCTTGCTGGTATCGAGACTAGTCTCTGCCGCTTCTATGCTGGCTTTCAACACGGAAGTGAACAGTCGTGCGGTTTGTGTTCATAGTCATTCTTGTGTGATTTTAGTGCATATTTTCGTTGTGTCGCCAACATGAGTGAGCCAACAACTGAACACCTTACAGAATTTTTATTAAAAACGGCTTTTTGTACAATAACGTACGAAAAAAAATGCGAATTGAAGGACAAACGACCTATGCTCAGTGTAGTTTTAAGTGAAGCCAAACAAAAATGCACTTTTCAGACAGCCTGGTACGAAAAGTATGCTTGGCTGACTGTGAACGCAGTTAATAACAGATTATATTGTTATATATGTCTTCTGTTTGGTGGTGGAAAGGAATGATGCAATGAGGGCATTTGTATAATAAAGAAGTTTGACAGGAAAGCATAAAAGCATCAGATATCAAAACGTCACCTGTAGAACAAAGAATCATTTCACCTCTTCCACGAAGGCCGGTGCACTGCACTTGCTTGCTGGTATCGAGACTAGTCTCTGCCGCTTCTATGCTGGCTTTCAACACGGAAGTGAACAGTCGTGCGGTTTGTGTTCATAGTCATCCTAAAAATTTGGAATATTCTACCTTAGCTATATGCTTCTGATTAAGGTCTATATTTATTAATGGCGTCATACTATTCACTGTACGGAACTGTATGTACTGTGTCTTATCAAAATTCAGTGAGAGTCCGTTTACAAGGAACCACTTAGTAATTTTCTGAAAGACAGTATTGACAATTTCATCAGACATTTATTTAAGGATCTAGGGATATTCACAGTAGCTTCTCAGTATATATACTCTCTTACGAAATTTGTTATTAACAACCAAACCCAATTCAAAAGTAATAGCAGTGTGCATAACTACAATACTAGGAGAAAGGACGATCTTCACTATTCAAGATTAAATCTAACTTTGGCACAGAAAGGGGTGAATTATACTGGCACTAAAGTCTTTGGTCACTTACCAAATAGCCGGCCGAAGTGGCCGTGTGGTTAAAGGCGCTGCAGTCTGGAACCGCAAGACTGCTACGGTCGCAGGTTCGAATCCTGCCTCGGGCATGGATGTTTGTGATGTCCTTAGGTTAGTTAGGTTTAACTAGTTCTAAGTTCTAGGGGACTAATGACCTCAGCAGTTGAGTCCCATAGTGCTCAGAGCCATTTGAACTTACCAAATAGTATCAAAAGTCTGACAGATAACCAACAAGTATTTAAGAAGAAATTAAAAGAATTTCTGAATGACAACTCCTTCTACTCCATAGAGGAATTTTTAGATATAAATTAAGAAAAAAAAATTAAAAAAATAAAAATAAAGAAAAACAAAAAAAGACAAAAAAATAAAGTTGTTATATTAACTTAAGTATGTTGTTAAATTAACCTAATTATGTCATGTATTGGAAAATTCGACTCGTTCCACATCATTACGAAATATCGTATTCATGATCCATGGAACTAGTATTAATCTAATCTAATCTAATCTTTCAGTTATTGGGTAAAAGTAGGATGAGCACGCCCTTTCTGAATCCGCTCGTCTGACAGCAATAAAATACAACAAACAAGTTGCATCCAGCAGGAGAGTATTGGCTCGTCTTATTCAGGCAATTGTATTTCTTTGTAAACAAGAACTAGCCTTTCACGGCCATCGAGAAGACGAATCCTCCACCAACAAAGGTAACTATCTGGAATTGTTGGATTTACTAGCTCAAGGAGATCAGTTAATCCGTGAACATCTGTCATCATCTTCAACCTTTAAAGGAACTGCTCCAGATATACAGAAATGATGTAATAGAAATGATAACTCTAGCAGTTAATGAGAAAATAAAATCTGAAATTCAGAACAGCAATTTCATTTCGATTTAGGCTGATGAAACATTAGAAGTGTCATGCAAGAGTCAAATGAGTCTAATATTCAGGTATTGTATTGCAGAAAATATCGAGGCAAGATTCGTTGGATTTTACGATGTTTCTGGAGATAAAACTGCTGAAGGTTTGTCAAACATTATTCATGCAGTATTGAAAGAATAGAATGTGGAAGGAAAAGTGGTTAGTCAAACATATGATGGTGCTTCAGTAATGGCGGGCAGAGAAAGAGGACTACAACAACTGGTGAAGCAGTTCTGTTCCTATGCGGTGTTTATTCATTGTTACACACACCAACTGAATTTGGTACTGTTCCATGCCCCCAAAATCATACTACAAATACGCATGTTTGTAAGTGAGCTTACTGTATTCCATTCGATTTTCAGCAAGTCGTTAAAACAAACTGCTAACTGAGAAAGGATTTAAACTGCCACATACAAGCAACACTCGCTGGAACTTTCGTTCCAGGGCAGTTTCAACAACATCTAGTCATTTCTCAAAGGCTATATAGTGTGTTTAATTATATATTTGATGATACAGACTCTCAGTGGGACCCAAAATCTTTGAGCTGTGCTGTGGGAATGAAACGATGGATGGATGATCCTACGTTTGTCTACTTGCTTTACTTCTACTGAGGGTACTTTATTTATGTTGATCATCTCTTTAATATTCTTCAGTCAAAATTTGTCAGTACAACTGCTTGCCACGACGAAATAAGAACTGTTTTGAGAAACTTACGACAATTAAGAACGGAAACATTTGTTGATGAATGCATAAAATGCAGCTTGTGTTTGAATGGCAAAAGACATCTCTCAGGGCACTAACTTACGAGATACTGGATTTGCAAATTGTTCAGATGGAAAGAAGGTTTCAAGACTTTCCCCAAATTCAGTTTGTTGAACTTTGGAACGAAAAGTGTTTCCCGAACTATCAAAAAGAATTCCCAAAGTTGAAACTGCTTCAATTATTAGAACAGTACCCTTTTTTCAAACAGGAACAACTTGAAAATGAACTGTGTAACATATACGCTGATGAGAAAAACACTTATCTCCAAGAATCCTCTTAAAGTACATTGTCAACAATGATTTAGACTCTTTTTATGAAGAAACAATTTAGTTCCTCCGTTTGGCTTTGACCCTACCCACAACTACAGCAAGCAGTGAATGAAGCATGAATACTCTTAAATGAGTGAAGAATTATTTGAGGAATTCAGTGTCCAACATCCGGCTAGACCGGCTGTCATGTTTGAGCACGTTAGCAATAGAAAAGACACTACTTGGTGAGCAATCCAGTGATCAGATCTTTGTAGACTGAGTTATAGACTTATTCGTGGAAATAAAAGACAGGTGCATTGCACTTGTGCACAAGAAAATATAAGTGCTTCTTCTCTTGCTACTGGAATTCTACAAATTTGTCATCGTTTCTTGAACAAGTTAGTTATTATTATTATTATTATTATTATTAGTGGTTGAGGTAGTGGTAGTAGTAGTACTTGTTGTTGTTTTATTTGATGCGTTTTGTTTCATGTGTTTAAATTATTGTTTATTGTACTATTTTGTCTCTCTATAATAACGGCAGAGTCTCCCCAACCTTTACAACCATGCTACGCCACTGGTAACCACAAAATAATTCCCAAACGCACGATGTTGAAGATGCGGTCACACTGTGTTTATTACATGACATAGAAACATAACAACACAGAGTCAATATGAACATTTATTTCGGCAATGAGCAGCGCGAATACAGAAGACGTCGAACATGGCGAGAGAGGACAAATACAGAATGCAAAGCCAAAGAGCACAATCAAAGAAGTGTCACTACGCCTCAGACATGCCACATGCTCATACTTTTGTTAAAGCTGGGTTCACACTAGCAAGTCACTTGCAGAAGTTATTGCTGCAAGTGCAAGTTATTGTGAGCCGCCTGCAGCTATGTTTACACAGCAGCGCAAGAATTAAGCAAGATTCTTCCGCAAGTTCTTTGACAAGAAACTTGCGTTAACAACTTGCTGATACAAACTACTTACTTTTCTAAAAGTTAACATACATTGCATTAGAAATAAAATTTTAGAATTAGAACATTTATGTAACACTTAGCATGTAAATGTTATATGTGTATCTGAGCACTGGTTAACACAAGAACAAGCAAATATGTTCATTCCCCAAGGTATGTTGTGGGAGACATGATATGTAGAAAACAGAGAAAGAATGTTGGGGCGGGAATTTTTGTCAAAGAAGGAATAATGTTTTCCAGAATTGATGTATCTACATACTCATCAGAGCTAGATGGGGAGTTTAGTTGTGTAAAACTAATGAATGAAAATATAGTGGTAGTTAGTCTATATAGGTCGCCAGATGGTGATGTAAATTTGTTTATTGAAAAATGTGAATTAATAATTAAAAAAATATTGAAGAGTAAAACGAGAATTGCTGTACGTGGTAATTTCAACATAGAAATGGTAAACACACAGAGACCAGTTGCTAGGTCATTTTTGAATATGCTAAGATCATTAGACCTCTATTGTACAAATAACTGTACCAAACGTAAGAATGCCTGTCTAGACAATATTATTGTGAATTTCCATAGGGAGGATTTTACAGTTAGACTTGCAGGAAGTGGACTTGCAGATCATGAGGCACTACTCCTTACACTCTGTAAGAGGCAGCCAGATAAAACTGAAGAATCTAAAGTAGTAGTGGTAACAGTATCAAAGCAACAAATTCATCTGCAATGAACCTTGTTGGAACACCACTGCCTGTTAACCTGGCATTTCAATGAAGGGCTGTCACACCTGCTGATGTTTTAAAAGCTGTATCCAAATTTTTAGGTTCTACAAGTATGGACTGTTATTGGTTATTAAATAACATAATTAAAAAGACAATACACTCAATCGCCAAACCATTAGCTTATATTTTTAATAAATATGTAGAATTTGGAGTTTTTCCGGATGCACTCAAGGTATCAAAAGTTGTCCCAGTTTTTAAAAAAGGAGACAAACATCTCCCCCAAAGCTACAGACCAGTCTCCATTGTTCCAATATTCTCAAAGGTATTTGAGGTGCTGATACACACACAAATAAGCAACTTCTTTGAAAAACACAATATCCTATGTAACAATCAGTTTGGCTTTCGAAAGGGGAAGAACACAACAGGGGCCATCTTGGAAATCATTGACCAAACCTTAACAGCTTTTGAAAATAATGACATGGTATCACTGGTATTATGTGACCTAAGCAAAGCTTCGATTGCATTCCTGTTGAAATACTACTGGGGAAACTAGAGTTTTATGGGGTGAGAGGGAGCACTTTATCTGTGATAAATTCTTATTTAAGTAACCGAAAACAATTCGTTTGTCAGAAATTTAAATTCTTCCATCATGGAAATCAGCACAGGTGTACCACAAGGGTCTATCCTTGGACCCTTCTTCTTCATTGTCGCTATTAATGATTTACCTAAAAATATAGTGCACCCTGGTGTGTCTTATGCTGATGATACAACACTACTTACCACACATCAGAATATTTCAGATCTGAATAACCTAACAAAAGAAACACTAGATAAGGCCCTGGACTGGTTTGCAGCCAATAAGCTCCTATGCAACCCTGACAAAACACAACAACTTCTATGGGAACATCAAATGAAGTAGGCAATAAGTCGGTAAAACTCTTAGGTATTCACATTGATTCAAAACTATATTGGGAGGAACATGTCAATCATGTATGTGAAAAAATATCTCGGGTGGCATACCTTCTCTTGAAACTAAGGGAGGTAGTGAGCTTGGAATACCTCAGGGTGACATACTTTGGGCTATTCCAGTCACATATTTCATATGGTCTGATTATATGGGGGCACTCCCCTCACATCAAAAACGTATTGAAATTACAAAAAAAAGTCATACGTATAATATGTAAAAGAGGTCATAGGGAGCACTGTCATCCTCTTTTTTCCAGACTCAGAATACTTACAATTATAAATCTATACATCTATGTGTCTGTACTCTATATTAAAATAATATTTCAGAATTTATTGCCGGAAGGGAAATACATGAACACAACACCAGGGCTAACGGTAATTTAGACATACCGCGCCACAGATTAGCGAGAACAGGAAATTCCCACAAAGTTAACCCACTCAAAATGTTCAATAAACTGCCAGTTCATGTTCAGTCTATGGATACAAATTCTTTTAAAATTAAGTGGTACAGTTGGCTGTCAGATCATCCATTCTATGACATTAAAGAATTCTTTGAGATGCCTGAGGAGAATATAAGCATTTAAAAGTTGTCTGTAGTTAAACATATTATTTTGGGCTGTGGTTAATCGTGTGTAATTACAAAGTTTATACTATAAACAATAAAATACCATATTATATTAGATTATAAGATAGCTTGTCGTGTTAACTTTTAAAAGCTATCCTTTGTAATTTGGTACACTGCCATGCTTCAAATGTATTCTATAATGCATTGACAGAAGTTTATTTTATTATTCTGTATGTACTAGTACATCTTGTATGGCGAAGCCAATATCATTATAAAATGATCTACGGTGAATAAAATTCTTGATTCTTGATAGTGTTTACATATGCTTTCAGTACCACTACGAGCGTCAGCCGAAGTATAAAATAACAAATAGGCGGGTGAGATATGCTGCAGCTCTTGTAATTGTAATGAAAAATATGAAAAAAGAAGTATTTGGGTTAGAGAGTATGTAATGAGAAGATCGCAAAATGGTGCCTATAATAACCTTTTGCAAGAACTTAGTATCAAGAGCATGGATACTTTTGAAAACTTTTGCAGAATGTCCTCAAATGATCTGGAGTATTTGTTGATGTCAATAGGGCCCATCGTATCAAAACGAGACACAAACTTCTGTACTGCTATTTCAGCAAAGGACCGTTTGCTAGTCACTCTACGATTTATAGGCACAGGTGAGCTACGAATAAAATAAGCATTTCATTCACTTATGTGAAACATACAACCAAAAAAAGTTTGAATTTTGAAATCTTTTCGTTGTAGGAGACTCATACAAGTGCCTAATGTACTTGTTTCATATTCCCGTCAGCACGATTTCTCTGATCATACCCAACGTATGCAGAGGCATTTTTGACGTCTTGAAAAGAGAAAATTATTTGAAGGTATGTGAAAACATATCAATGAAATTAAATTTTTATTGAAATAAACTGCATTTTACAGAATGCTATGCTTATAAAAATTTTTTTTTCTAATGCTCATAAAATGGAAAGTAACAAGCTAATTACATAGAAAATGTAATAATTACACATACCAGTTCGATTTTACACAGAGTACGCGAAGGAACTTGCCCCACTTCTCGTAGCGGTGTACCGTAGGTCTCTAAAAGAGGGTAGTGTTCCAAAGGATTGGAAAAGGGCACAGGTCATCCCCGTTTTCAAGAAGGGACGTCGAACAGATGTGCAGAACTATAGGCCTATATGTCTTACGTCTATCAGTTGTAGAATTTTGGAACACGTATTATGTTCGAGTATAATGACTTTTCTGGAGACTAGAAATCTACTCTGTAGGAATCAGCATGGGTTTCGAAAAAGACGATCGTGTGAAATCCAGCTCGCACTATTCGTCCACGAGACTCAGAGGGCCATAGACACGGGTTCCCAGGTAGATGCCGTGTTTCTTGACTTCCGCAAGGCGTTCGATACAGTTCCCCACAGTCGTTTAATGAACAAAGTAAGAGCATATGGACTATCAGACCAATTGTGTGATTGGATTGAAGAGTTCCTAGATAACAGAACGCAGCATGTCATTCTCAATTCCGAAATAAGAGTGATTTCAGGTGTGCCGCAGGGGAGTGTCGTAGGACCGTTGCTACTCACAATATACATAAATGACCTTGTGGATGACATCGGAAGTTCACTGAGGCTTTTTGCGGATGACGCTGTGGTATATCGAGAGGTTGTAACAATGGAAAATTGTACTGAAATGCATGAGGATCTGCAGCGAATTGACATATGGTGCAGGGAATGGCAATTGAATCTCAATGTAGACTAGTGTAATGTGCTGCGAATACATAGAAAGAAAGATGCCTTATCATTTAGCTACAATATAGCAGGTCAGCAACTGGAAGCAGTTAATTCCATAAATTATCTGGGAGTACGCATTAGGAGTGATTTAAAATGAAATGATCATATAAAGTTGATCGTCGGTAAGGCAGATGCCAGACCGAGATTCATTGGAAGAATCCTAAGAAAATGCAATCCGAAAACAAAGGAAGTACGTTACAGTACACTTGTTCGCCCACTGCTTGAATACTGCTCAGCAGTGTGGGATCCGTACCAGATGGGGTTGATGGAGGAGATAGAGAAGATCGAACGGAGAGCAGCGCGCTTCATTACAGGATCATTCAGTAATCGCGAAAGCGTTACGGAGATGATAGATAAACTCCAGTGGAAGACTCTGCAGGAGAGACGCTCAGTAATTCGGTATGGGCTTTTGTTGAAGTTTCGTGAACATACCTTCACCGAGGAGTCAAGCAGTATATTGCTCCCTCCTACGTATATCTCGCGAAGAGACCATGAGGACAAAATCAGAGAGATTAGAGCCCACACAGAGGCATACCGACAATCCTTCTTTCCACGAACAATACGAGACTGGAATAGAAGGGAGAACCGATAGAGGTACTCAAGGTACCCTCCGCCATACACCGTCAGGTGGCTTGCGGAGTATGGATGTGGATGTAGATTGTCTTTTTCTAGACTCCTAAAACCTCAAGCGAGTGGATGCAGGTGGCAAAGGGATTGCGTCTTCAAGTTATGCTACTTTCTCTGTACTTCTTTCACAGATGTGTCAAATATCGACGAGATTTCATTTAATGCGCTCATCTTCTTCACTCTGTCCTTAAAGTCCTGGTTATGCACGTTCCATACTTCGGGGTAGCTCTCCACAGCTTCAGTAAAATGTTCTGTATCCTGCTTCATCCAATCCCGTTTCTCCTCCATTTCTGAAATTTGTTTGCATATAATACGTAAGATGGTTGCATAAAATTAAGTCACCAAATTAAGTAAAATGTTAAATATGAGTGTTATGCAGACAACATACTTACTATAACGTGTGCTTCCTACTTGCAGGAAATAGAAATAAATCCTAAAATCTGCAAGTTACTTGCAGATACTTCTTACGTGGTGTTCACACTGGAAGCAGAAAACGTATAGTAAGTCACTTCCGCAATAAATTGCTACGGTCACAAGTCGACTTGGCAATATGTTTACACTCGCAAATCGAGCGGCAAGTTCCTCCGCCCAAGTAAATTGCTGCAGTAACTTGTTAGTGTAAACCAAGCTTAACAATCTGAAGTGGGGCACCTTGTCAAATGCTTTTCGGAACTCCAAAAACCTGAACTCTGCCTGTTACCCTTCATTCATAGTTCACATTATATCACGTGAGAAAAGTGCAAATTGAGTTTTGCATAAATGATGCTTCCTAAAACTGTGCTGATTCGTGGGCATAAGCTATTCAGTCTCCAGGAAATTTATTATATTCGAATTTAGAAATGTTTTAGATTTCTGCAGCAAAACAATGTTAACGATAGTGATTTGTAATTATGTGGGTCCATTCTTTTACACTCCTTATATGCAAGAGTCACCTGCACTTTTTACAGTCGGTTGTTACATTGCACTGGGCGAGAGATCCGTGATAAATGCAAACTAAGTAAGGAGCCACTGTCGTAGAGAACTTCGTAAAACCGAACTGGGATTCCATCTAAACCTAGTGGCTGATTTGTTTTCTACTCCATCAGTTTCTTCTCTATGGCAATGATGTTTCTTACTATGTCGTCCATACGGGACTCGGTGCTGTGTCAAAGAATGGTATGTTTGTACGTGTACTTCTGTGTGAATGATTTCTTGAGCACGAAATTTAAAACTTCGGCTTTTGTTTCGCTATCTTCAACTGCCACAACAGGCTGGTCGACGAGTGACTGGATGGAAGCCTTAGACCCGATTAGCGATTGTACTTAGGAGCAGAATTGTCTTGGGTTCACGGCCAGATTTTTGGCTGAGGTATGACGGTGGTAATTGTTGTATGCTTCACGCATAGATCTTGTCACAGATGCACGAATCTCTATTAACCTTTGACTGTAGTCATTTGCGCATTCTCATCAGCATTTTCCGAATTTTGTTGTTAAAGCACAGTGGATCTTTTCTGTCCGTAATCCACTTATCAGACATGTACTTGCCCAGAGCACTATTTACAATCTGTTTAAACTTTGCCCGTAATTCCTCTCTGTACATCGTACTGTAACTGAATGATATCGTTTCATTGTATAAGTAAGATGCTAACAATTGTTTATCTGCCCTTTCTAGTTGAAACACTCTCGTAGCCTTCTTGACTTAGTTCTTAACTTTCAGAACCATAATCGTTCTGATATGATCACTAATCCCCATCTCTATACTGATGGCATCGATAAGGTCTGGCCTGTTCGTAGCTACAAGGTCTACGATATTTTCATTGCATGTGGGCTGCCAAACTAGCTGCTCAAGACAGTTTTCAGAAAACGTGTTCAGAAGCATTTCGCAACACTGTCTGTGTGTACCATCCACAATGAATCCATAGATGTCCTAGTCTATACTCAGTAGGTTACAGTAGGCTCCAAGTAGTACTGCATGATCTGGGTATTTACGTGCTACTGACCATAGATATTCTTTCAGTGGCTCAAGAACTGTCACAGCAGAATTGGGTGACTGGTAGAAATATGCAACAATTAACTAGGTTTCACCTAGAGCTAGTATATGCGAGCAGATAACTTCACCTTCACACTCAATTTCGACTTCGATAGAGAGAATATTTTTGTCAACTAAAATGAACACACCCACTATATGACATCTAATCTGTCTATTCAGTATATATTCAATGACTCACAATATATCTCAGAGGTTTCTTCTTTGGATTACAGCCAGTTCTCAATCTAAAAATTAATCCAGGAGTGTGAACTTTCCTGGAAAGCAGTAAATTCGGAAACATTGTTACAAATACTTCGATAGTTCACTGATAAAATTTTGGCAGTCAAAGAGTCTTTAATCTGAACGTGGTCTGAGATCACTGTTCAGCTGAGTACCTCAAACTACTGTTTAGCCTAAAAAGTACCTCATGTGTACCCCACAAGTACTCTTATACCTGATTTTCAGCTTTCTTTGTGTAGTGCTCCCTGGACCTATCAAGCAGAGACCTGCAATTCCCCACCCGAACATGCAGGTCTGGAAATCTGGAGCCAAGACCATCACAGAGTCGACAAAGCCTTTGGTTGAGGCCCTCCACTTGGATCCAACCCAAAAAATCCCATTCACCTGTGGACCAATGCTGCAAATTACGAGCTCTAATCACACCCCACATGCGAGGTCAGCCACCTGTATGAACTCAGGATAGCCTTAGAACCCATGTGTCAGATGTTGTTGGAACCGAAATCAGCCACAATTTACAGACCACTGCAATCTGTACGATCAATAGCTGCAAGCAAGGCTACCTCCACATCTCGAAGACATACCCAAGGCACAATGGCTCCCTCTCCAGCCCTGAACACTATCTTCCTATGGGGCTCCATAACGCACCTAATACTGGAGCTCCCGATAACTAGCACACCTTGCCCACATGTACCTGCTTGGACCCTGCTGAAGGAAGAGTCACCCATTCACTCACAAGACGAATAGGCAAGGGCAGATGATCAGCCGCTACATTGGCCCTCCATCTCGAACTATGTGACTGTGTTACCACCTGCCACTCACTCTGCTGTAAGGGTGGATCCTCGACATTGAGTAAACTAGGAGATGCCTTGGCAGCAGAGTCTGTTGGCGAAACAAGAGAGACATGAGATGTCCCATGTGACATGCCGGATTCACTGCCACTGCAACACCCCAAGGCAGCAGCCAGAAGGCGGCTTAGCTCAGGCAAAAGCACATTCAACTGTTCAGGAACTGTGGTCAGCTCCTTCTGCGTCTGCACACAAGATGCACACATTCTACCCATGCTAGGAAGATTAACAGAAGACGTACATCATAAAAGCAGACAGAGACCTAGATATGCAACTTGATACCCTCCTGATGAGCCAAAAATGGACCCTGGTGCCTTAATGAACTGTGTAGCTGGCTGTTCAGAAGAAATGAAAAGTGAGCTATAGACTGGCTGAACCTTCACTTACAGTTACAAAACTCGAGATTAATCCTCTTAAATAGAAAATATGAATGAAATTTAAAAAATACTACTATTTAAGCACAGGAAAGGGAGACATGCTGCATCCTCCTACCAAGAAATCTTCAATCTAGTCACAAATTTCTCCTGACACCCTATACGATCACTCTTTTGTTAAAAAGCGTTGGTGTGGTCGCAAGAAAATGCTTTTTGAAATTCAAGGAATACTGCATCACCTGACTGCCTTGATCCACGGCTCTCAGGATGTCATATGAGAAAAGTGAGGATTTGGTTTCTCATGATCTATGATATCTAAATCCATGCTAGTTGGCATGGAGGAGGCCTTTCTGTTTCAGATAACTCATTATGTTTGAGCTGAGAATAAGTTGTAACACTTTACAACAAATAGATGTCAAATATATTGGATGATAGTTTTGTGTATCACGTCATCTACATTTTATGTCGACAGGTGTGAGCTGTACATTCTTCGAGCTACTGGGCACAGTTTTTTGTTCGAAATATACTCTGATAGATTGTAGCGAATTGGCTACAGAATCCATTGGGTCCTGAGACTTCATTCAATTTGAACATTTTCAGCTGTTTCTCAAAGCCACTGACGCTATCTATTTCACCCAACTTTTCAGTGGTACAATGACTAATTTGGGGAAATGCTGGTGACTTTTCCTTTGTAAAGGAACATTTGAAAACAGAGTTAAGTATTTCTGGTTTTGCTTTGCTGCTCTCAGTTTCATTTACTGTCTTCTCCATGAGTGATTGGACACTAACTTTGGTGCCCTGACAGCCTTTACATATGACAAGAATTTCTTTGGGTTTTGTGAACTATATTTCAACAATATTGTGCTATGGTAATCATTGAAGGCTTCACACATTCCTATCTCCACTGCTAAAAGCATTTGTTTCAGTATCTTTCTGACTACAGACAATGCTTTGGTTCAGACGTTCTATGCCATAGTCCATTTCTTTAGCACCTTCTTTACAGTGACTGTGTGCAATGGAGGATCTCTCCCATCATGAACTGTCCTGGATATGTATCTGTCCAGTAAATTGTTAACTATGCTTTTAACTTCAGCAATAGTTCCTCTACATACTCTTGCCTGAACTAAAAGTTTCAAGATCCTCATTGAGATACGACGCTATTGCTTCTTTGTCTAGTTTGGTAAACATATAAATCTTTCAGATGTCCTTTGTACATGTTATTTATAGTCGCTGTAACTGCCTGATGGTCACTGATACCAATTTTGATGTGGACGTCCTCAAAGAGGTCAGATCTGTTACTTGCCATTAGATCTAATACATTTCCTCATGAGTGGGGTTCCAAACTATCTGTTCTAGGTAGTTTTCAGAGAATGCATTTAGTGATGTTTCACTGCATGTCTTTTGTCACTCGCCTTTAACAAAACTTTTATTATCCCAATTGATTGTCAGATGATTAAAGTCCCCTCCTGTGATTACAGTATGATTATGAAACTGACGTACAAGTGAACTGAAGTTTTCAATTACATAAGGAGGTGAGTCGAGTGTTCAATAGCAGGATCCAGTTAGAATTTTATGCCCACCATTGATAATGAGTCTTTCCCAAACAGTTTCACATGTAGCTTCAATTTCTGTGTTGTTGGATCTGAGTGATAATGAAGTGCAGCAAATACTTTATACACTTGTTTCAAAATGCACAGTGATAGGCTTGTAGCAGGTGAAAATAACGAAGGGGCAAGCTTCCACACATGGGAAGAAGTATTTCAATGTCTCAAAGTCCGTTCACAGTTGTAATCACTCCAAGTGCAATGCCATTCCAGTAGCTTACATGAGAAAACCTTGAGTGGTTGCCAGCTACTGCTGACACGTTGCTGAAGCACTGTGCCTATGGTAGTCTCGCTGGTGTCCACAACCACAGCTAATTTGGCATTGTACACTGGGTGAGTGAGCAGCATTGCTTCTGTGAGGTTCCATTTGGATTCTGTGAAACACTTCTCCAGTGCGTCTATACAAATGGGAGTCCTCTCCATGGAGGTGGGCCTGTGTAGCACTGCAGTCAAAGGTTCTTGCCTAGTGACATCATTAGGCAGATGGCACCAATATAAGTGTATCACAATGAGGTAGTGTCAAAATTGAGGGGGAATTTAGGACATAGCAAATTCACTTCCACCCGCACCTTCTGAGGTACTGCAATGGACACACTAGGGGTGATTAAACACCGAGAAATTTCAGTAACTCCAAATATACACTTCAAGGGATTGATGATGATCCCCACTTCACTAAGGCACTGGAAGTTGGTTGTTAGGTGCCAGCAGTGGAGTTTGGATGACTTCAAAAACATCATCAAGGTACAAAAACACTATGGTACGCCTAGTGAGACATCACAGATGAACCGCTGCCATGTTTGGGGATCTAATGTAATAAAAAAATAATGTTTAGATATATGGAAGGAATGAGAATAACTTTCCAGCATGTCGGACAAGCACAATAAGCTGAGCTATTCCCGTAAGTGGGAATATTTTCATATTAGTTTCACATTAACGGAATAGTCTTTCTCTTGTTGTCGATTTATGCTTACCAAATAATAATCCACTACAAAATTTTGACGATGTCCCTCATTACTTTTGTAATCGGATATTCGTAATAACTCCGAAGTACACAGGTGGGCTTCTTGGATTTTTATATATTATAGTACTACTTCGAATAACGACTCATACACTCTTTCAGTTAGTAAAATAATACTGTATTCGTCCTTCGATGCACATCAAAAATACAGACTTTTTACTAATTCTCACAACCAAAATGGCTACTGCCGATTATGCTCTAAAATAACATGCGTCTATCTTCGTTCATTAACAAAGAGTGAGTCCCTCCTCCTAGCGAGATAGAAAAAAAAATCTTTGGTTTTTTTAACATTTGAAAATCAAAAACACATGACGGTAGGCCCAGTGTACTGGGCTACCGCTTCACATTTTCTCTTTGCCTTTGAAAAAACGAAAACATAAAAACAAGAAATGCAAAAGGTACATCATAAAAGCTTCCCTATTGTATACTGTCGGAAATAAGTCTCTTTATTTTGGGAGACAGTATACAGTAGCGTTACTTACATTGGGGGTCATAGTGTGGTTACTTGGTGCAAGTCAACGGAGTTTTAATACCCTTATGCTACTCCAAGTACATTTACAAAGCTTCATTTCCTTATCCATTGCAAATTCATACACATAAATACATTCACATACATTTATATTACATAAGTGCACGTTCATGTTGTGCTACCGTCTTACTTTGTTATTTATCCTTACATTTGTTAACCTGTATGGTGTGAGTAGGGAAAAAAAATTTCAAATGTCTTAAATTGTCCTTCCACCCCGTTTTAAAAATTGTTTTCTAATTTTCTTTCAGTTCATTTGCAATTCTGAGAAGGTGTTCTTTCGGCACACCCTGTCTCATTGTTCTCTGTACTTATCACCAGCTGCAGCTCATTGTTTAACGCACCTGTCGCAGTGATACAAGTGCAACGTGAGTAACAGCACTGCCCGTGAATCCGTTGTAATGTCGCTCCAGGCTTATGAAGTTGGTGTTGTGCATGCCCTCCAGTCTGGGGACTGGATACGACGGATTCAGCTCCAATGCTCAACCCAAAGACACCAATACCTCTTTTAGCACCTGGACGAAGTTTTCTACCAGTGAAATTGAAGGTGAGGGCCGCATTGGAGGATTCGGCATTGTCTTCAATTGTGCATTGTAGTTCGGGGGTCCTCACACATCAGTTAGTGGTTATACGGATTTCCTCTGATTTCTTCTTCGCACACACATCACACTCACTGTTTCACTTCGCTAGGGGGTAGCGTTTACCCTTATCATGGCTCAGCCATTATTTTTAGAATTATTAGGTCTTATTTTACTCGTCCATCTCGGTTCACTTCACATGCATACATAAATGGTTCTTCAAGAATACAATTTCACATCAAATTGACAACAGGACAAACAGTTTACATAGGCGTAGACATTGACAATAATAAAGTTGACAAGTAAATGTACAGTTCACATTTAATATATGGACTCCATGATATGCACCGTCTTGCATGCTAATATGTAAATTACAAGGAATTTTGCATTTGTTTTGAATATTTGTATTTTCCTTTCTTGTCTTGCGGGACTGACCTGCTGTGCAGTTTTACCTTCACAACTACACATAGAAAATAGTGCATACATTTTACGTAGACATAGACATTAACAATAATAAAGTTGACAAATAAATGTACAATTCACATTTCATATATGGGCTCCATGACATGCACCATCTTACACACTAATATGAAACTTAGAAGGAGTCTTTCATTTATTTTGAATACTTGCATTTTCCTTCCTTGTCTTGTAGGATGGACCTGCTACGGATTTTTACCTTCACAACTACTCATAGAAAATACATTCCAGCACTACTCACTACATGGAAAAGAAGAGAATTTACTAGTGTCTACTCCAGAGATCAAGCCACCTCTAGGACTGCTACTTGTAGTGCGACGTTAGTGTGCTTATCCTACCATTGACATTTGATAAACCTTCATACTATGTACAATATTTATGAGTGCTCGTTTGTGAGTCAGGATGTGGAATGTCTTATCTGTTGACAATCCTGACTTCATGACTGCTTGTTAATCCTCATAATAATTCTCATTCATGTAGACATATTTCAAGCTGTATATCTGCCTTATTGGCGGGACAACATATATATGTTTACCTTCGTAATGTGTGACCGGTAATTTTATTGTATTTTTGTCATCTGTAATTCCACTCATAATTCATTCCCGCTAAAGAAGGCGCTTATGCTGAATGTACTGCATTTGCTTCTGTGTGTGTCAAGAACTCAGTGTAGAAAATATTGTATCATTGCATTTTGTGTTCATCGCTTGTACAATTGTATATCACATTTTCATTTATATTTACCTTACAGTTGCCCAAGCTGTAACAGTTAGTCGCTAAGGAAATAGTTTTCACACTAAGTTGTTTTTTATTCTGATGTATGTGTGGCAAATTACTGTTCTTTGGTGTCCGTTAAATATACGGTGTACATTTGTACTACTGACTTCACTGTCTGTTCTTTACTCTTCACTGCTTCTTCAAGATGTTTGTTTTCACAATTATTTACTGTACATGTATCATCATACTTCGCTTTTCACGCTCATACAATCATTCATTCTAAGACTTAAAACTATATAATCTATTCTTTTTTACGTCGCTTTCATGGCCCTTTCCTAGGTACCACTGCAATATTCATCTTCATATTTATTGCCGTATACCCATATAATTATTCATTAAAACTCTTCCACATAAATCTCCATTTACATCCGTATATCATTTGCGGGGGCCTCACACTGGTGCCATCACCCTATTTATTTCTTCCCACAAATATAGATAAACTCATATTACTCTGATCGACTTTCATTCTCTTCCTAGTTTTACTCCATGTATGATATGTCACCACAAATGCAGATTAACTAAAATTAACTAATTAATACCTCCAGTAATCTAAAATCTTTCACATGCTTTCTACTTCCAAGTATTATCCAGCAGATAAATAGCATTTATTTCTCCATATTGCTGTTTAAACATACAGTACATATCTCAATTATTGAAGTTCATGTAATTACATTGTGTGCATATTGGTTTGTTTTCATATTTACTTAGATTATCTCCTGCGTGTTGTACGATTCATGTTTACAGTTTTATTTTGCTGGTTATGCCTTTTATTTAAGGTACTATGTAATTAATAACAACTTACATAGCAAATTTGTGGGTATGTATTCTCCCTGTACATTAAGCTCACTACTTCTAATGCTTCCTTTAAAGAAGTGTAGTTCTACAAGTGGACAACTGCGCCTCCCGCTAAATCTTGTACGATATGTTATTTTATAGTTTATGGCTCAGTCACATGCTTTTTTCTATGTGTATACTTCATTCTACCTTTCACATCGTTGCTGACTTGCATGCTGCATGTAAGTCGCTTAGTTCTCAAGTTCTGTGCTAATTGTTTTCTGTTAACTGTACATGTTATTACTTCACCTTCAAACTTATCTTAATATTGTTGTATATAGTCGACTAGGGCATTTCCTGTGTATATTCCTTTCTACTTTTAATCCTTATACTTAACATATTCAATTTGAGTCCATAGACACATCATGGTACTGCACAGAACAGATGTTTGAATGTTATGTAGGGGCAGTTGAATTTAGTGAAACTAAACTTCTAATTTTTGTTGTTTATGTGTCCCATAACTCTGACTTCAGAGCATTTCTGCTCAAGATAGAAAGGGTTCTTGGTTCACTATATAGGAAGTACTGGAAATTAGTTATATGTGGTGACTTCAGTATAAATTTTGTATATGATGGTGCAAGAAAAAGGATCTTGGTAAATCTCCTAAATTCATGTGATCTGATGCAGACTATGTTTTTTTCCAACTAGGGTGGAGGGGAACAGTAGCACAGCCATATAAAATATATTTTTATTAATTTTTCATTACTAGATGGACATTCTGTTAGTAAAAGGGTAAATGGCCTTTCAGACCATGATGCTCAAATTCTAACACTAAAAGGATTTTGTACTCAAACAAATGTCACATATAATTACAAACAATATAGGAAAATTAATCCAACAACAATAGAGAGATTTTTAAACCTTGTCAAGGAACAAGAGTGGCAGGATGTTTATAGTGCTGATAACATAGATGATAAATATAATTTCATTTCTCATGCTCGTTGAGAGTTGCTTTACATTAGTGTGTTCTAAATGGGGTACAAGCCATAAAAGGCAGCCCCGTTGGATGACTAGTGGGATAAGGATATCATATAGAAGAAAGTGGGAATTACATAAAAATGTTAGAAGTAGTCACAATAAAGCTACAGTAGCCCATTACAAACAATACTGTAAGGTGCTTAAAATTGTTATTAGAAAGGCAAATAGTATGAGGTATTCAAATAGAATATCTTATTCACAGGATAAAATTAAAACCATGTGGTGAGTTGTGAAGGAAGTGTATGGTCAGCAGCACAAGGTCGATGAGACAAAGTCAGTTTGCAGTAATAATATTTCTGTTACTGATAAATCAGATATATGTACTGTAACCTCCCCCTCACTTATCGACCTTAATGACAGTAAAAAATTAAACCATGCTCGATACATCAAGTAAATTTAGCATTCGTTTAATTAACCATAAATCAATTTTTAGACCATAATAATTGAGTGGAGACACTCCTAATCTTAATCCACTCTGTTATCTTACACAAAAGAAAACAGGTTGACAACATATTAAAATTCGTAGAAAATATAGAAAATGGTTTAGCTATTCTACAATCATCAAAATTCCTAACAGTATCAAGAAATGGAATTGTATTTACAAAATTAACCAGAGTACATGGTCATTAAAAACAGGTATATTAAAATACGCAAATTAATAATTAATTACATAGAATACACATTTAATATAACCTTTTCATAATTAATATTCTCGTCATGAGAGTCCAGTTAACGCTAAACAAGAAAATAATATACAGCAGATCGACAGAAAACATAAATATTGACAACAGAATTCTTTCACATAGGCTGTCCGGGAAGAAAAACAGCCCACAGCGGCTCCGCCTCGCCAGTATTGTTGCGCCCGCCTGTGCGGCACGCTTGATCTCACTCGCCCTTGTAACGGCATTTCCAGAACGTCCGTTTCACTGAATTCTTTCGGAAAAACCCACTCCCGAGTAATCTCAAGGAGTCCATTAACACTATCACAGTGGATAACTCAACACTGTCCATCATCACACGCATGTACTAGCCTGAAACTTAAAACAGCATCTAAGTACATCGGCAATGACTAGTAAAACACATATTCATGAAATCTTACAGCTAGTTACAAAATCATATTTACATTGCTTAATCTACTGTGACTCAGCTGAAAACTTAAACTAGCAGCTTGGATTTTTCAGTTGATAAACAATCACTCTCTCTTAAATCATTTAGTAAAAATTAATTACTTATTAATTACAACTTCTTTAATGTCCTCTTGGTCAGGCAAAAGCATGGCAATCTAGCAAATCGTTTAAATCTTACACTCTATATTTACATACTGTATAAATTACCCATTCTGTGGTATTAATCAATCCTACGTTGGTACAATTTCAAGTCTACAATGTTCCGTATACCTAAGTTTTCCAGAGCTTGGATACTCTAAGCGATAAGCATTTGTGTGAGGTATACCAATGACTTTATATGGTGCATTATAAACAAACTTAAATTTAGATATTTCATTGTCTATCTCGCTCTCCAATTGCAAACTTAGCAAAACGCGCTTTGGTGTCATGACGACGTATGCGAGCATCGGCTTTTAGCTTCATTATTTCCCGCAAACGATCTTTTTTCACACCAATACTAATGTCAATCCGTGGAGGGAATTTGATGATCTCTTCCACTAAACTTTTACTTCTGCCATCTAACAGGATTTCCTCTGGAGAAAATCCCGTAGATTCATGTCTCAAGGTGTTCACAATTCTCTCAAATCCTGCTACATATCTGCCCCATGCCCTATGGTTGTGATGGCAATAGGTACAGCAAATTCGGCCTCGTCTTTGTTCGTGTGTTACGTTTGACACACCGTCTACAATACTTTCCAATTCACTTTCTACACTATTGTCAATGCGGAGATTCCTCACGTTACCGTAGTTCAAATTCATGCCGACGTCAATGGCATCCAGCCAGTTAACAATGTGTATAGGCCGGTATTGCCTATGCACACCGTCTCCTCACTCGTCAAAACTAACTACTATTGTTTTATCTTGTGACGTACATGTCAAAGTTTTGCTTTCGCAATTAATCACTGCACGGTACTTTAATAGCCAATCTAACCCGATAATTACTTCCGTAGTTAAGTCTGGCACGACGACAAACTCTTGTTCAAATCGTGCCCCACATATCTTGAAGTTGATAAAAATCTGTTTTGTGACTGGTTTACTGGCCTTCCCAGTAACACCGATAATTTTCACTCCTGTTACTGGCATAACTACGATGCCAGGTCTGTCTTTCAGTAACTCAAATATTTTCCCAGATACAGCACTCAATTCTGCACCGGTGTCAATCAACATGTTTAGTTGTAGGTCGTGCATATTAACAGACACTACTATCTGTCTACTTGTCCTCGACTGTTTCTTTATTTTCCCACAGTAAATCCTCGTCTATATTCAGGTCATTCCAGAAAAAAACCATCCGGCTTTGATCCTAAATCCGGCCTCTGTTCACATACAGTTTTAATTTCAACACGTTTTTCCTGAGGCTTAGTCTGTAGCTTCGCCTCCAATACCGAAACCTTTTCCTATAACTCGTCAAATAGTGAGGGTTGCTTTGCTGTCAATTCACTAACTGTCACCTTCGTTGATTCCTCGTTGGTCAGATTGATCTCATCTGCCAATCTACCTGGAGGAATGTGCCCAGTAGTATCTGCAATTACTTCCTCTAGATCTGCGCAACCCACACTGCTATAGTCTGACCGTATAATGTCAGCTCTAACCTCATACACGCTGTAATCTATGTGCTTTTCTACCAATTGTGTCTGGCTATCACTAAAATTTTCACAATCTTTCTCCTTAATACTCTCGCAATGTTTAAACTGGAGGTTTGCGTCAGATGGCTACTTCTACCACTATAACTTTCGGTAAAGTCTTCCGGTTAGGGCCAGAACTTTCCGTTACTACTTCAACATCCAACACCTGCGGGACGAAACACGACGAATCTTGCTCGTGCTCCCCATGAACATCAACTAATTCTAGTAAAGTCTGCCGGTTAGTGCCAGAACTTTCTATCACTTCACAAATACTATCTTCCTGTGGGACGAGACGCGGCAAATCCTGCCCGTGCTCCCCATAAACACTTCTCCCGTACAGGCCCCTATAATCTCTTAGTTCGTCGTATAAGCGACCGAACTGCCTTAACCAGATCTCATCCCTCTCTGCATCCCCTCGCTCAATGACGAACGTGTTATCCGACATCTGATCTTCTCTCAACAATTGCGAATCATTCTTAAACTCAATCTTCATTTCTACATCTACATCTACATTTATACTCCGCAAGCCACCCAACGGTGTGTGGCGGAGGGCACTTTATGTGCCACTGTCATTACCTCCCTTTCCGGTTCCAGTCGCGTATGGTTCGCGGGAAGAACGACTGTCTGAAAGCCTCCGTGCATGCTCTAATCTCTCTAATTTTACATTCATGATCTCCTCGGGAGGTATAAGTAGGGGGAAGCAATATATTCGATACCTCATCCAGAAATGCACCCTCTCGAAACCTGGCGAGCAAGCTACACCGCGATGCAGAGCGCCTCTCTCGCAGAGTCGGCCACTTGAGTTTATTAAACATCTTCGTAACGCTATCACGGTTACCAAATAACCCTGTGACGAAACGCGCCGCTCTTCTCTTGATCTTCTGTATCTCCTCCGTCAAGCCGATCTGGTACGGATCCCACACTGATGAGCAATACTCAAATGTAGGTCGAACGATTGTTTTGTAAGCCACCTCCTTTGTTGATGGACTACATTTTCTAAGCACTCTCCCAATGAATCTCAACCTGGTACCCGCCTTACCAACAATTAATTTTATATGATCATTCCACTTCAAATCGTTCCGCACGCATACTCCCAGATATTTTACAGAAGTAACTGCTACCAGTGTTTGTTCCGCTATCACATAATCATACAATAAAGGATCCTTCTTTCTATGTATTCGCAATACATTACATTTGTCTATGTTAAGGGACAGTTGCCACTCCCTGCACCAAGTGCCTATCCGCCGCAGATCTTCCTGCACCTCGCCACAATCCTCTAATGCTGCAACCTCTCTGTATACTACAGCATCATCCGCGAAAAGCCGCATGGAACTTCCGACACTATCTACTAGGTCATTTATATATATTGTGAAAAGCAATGGTCCCATAACACTCCCCTGTGGCACGCCAGAGGTTACTTTAACGTCTGTAGACGTCTCTCCATTGATAACAGCATGCTGTGTTCTGTTTGCTAAAAACTCTTCAATCCAGCCACACAGCTGGTCTGATATTCCGTAGGCTCTTACTTTGTTTATCAGGCGACAGTGCGGAACTGTATCGAACGCCTTCCGGAAGTCAAGAAAAATAGCATCTACCTGGGAGCCTGTATCTAATATTTTCTGGGTCTCATGAACAAATAAGGCGAGTTGGGTCTCACACGATCGCGGTTTCCGGAATCCATGTTGATTCCTACAGAGTAGATTCTGGGTTTCCAAAAACGACATGATACTCGAGCAAAAAACATGTTCTAAAATTCTACAACAGATCGACGTCAGAGATATAGGTCTATAGTTTTGCGCATCTGCTCGACGACCCTTCTTGAAGACTGGGACTACCTGTGCTCTTTTCCAATCATTTGGAACCCTCCGTTCCTCTAGAGACTTGCGGTACACGGCTGTTAGAAGGGGGGCAAGTTCTTTCGCGTACTCTGTGTAGAATCGAATAGGTATCCCGTCAGGTCCAGTGGACTTTCCTCTGTTGAGTGATTCCAGTTGCTTTTCTATTCCTTGGACACTTATTTTGATGTCAGCCATTTTTTCGTTTGTGCGAGGATTTAGAGAAGGAACTGCAGTGCGGTCTTCCTCTGTGAAACAGCTTTGGAAAAAGGTGTTTAGTATTTCAGTTTTACGTGTGTCATCCTCTGTTTCAATGCCATCATCATCCCGGAGTGTCTGGATATGCTGTTTCGAGCCACTTACTGATTTAACGTAAGACCAGAACTTCCTAGGATTTTCTGTCAAGTCGGTACATAGAATTTTACTTTCGAATTCACTGAACGCTTCACTCATAGCCCTCCTTACGCTAACTTGGACATCGTTTAGCTTCTGTTTGTCTGAGAGGTTTTGGCTGCGTTTAAACTTGGAGTGAAGCTCTCTTTGCTTTCGCAGTAGTTTCCTAACTTTGTTGTTGTGCCACGGTGGGTTTTTCCCGTCCCTCACAGTTTTACTCGGCACGTACCTGTCTAAAACGCATTTTACGATTGCCTTGAACTTTTTCCATAAACACTCAACATTGTCAGTGTCGGAACAGAAATTTTCGTTTTGATCTGTTAGGTAGTCTGAAATCTGCCTTCTATTACTCTTGCTAAACAGATAAACCTTCCTCCCTTTTTTTATATTCCTATTAACTTCCATATTCAGGGATGCTGCAACGGCCTTATGATCACTGATTCCCTGTTCCGCACATACAGAGTCGAAAAGTTCGGGTCTGTTTGTTATCAGTAGGTCCAAGATGTTATCCCCACGAGTCGGTTCTCTGTTTAATTGCTCGAGGTAATTTTCGGATAGTGCACTCAGTATAATGTCACTCGATGCTCTGTCCCTCCCACCCGTCCTAAACATCTGAGTGTCCCAGTCTATATCTGGTAAATTGAAATCTCCACCTAAGACTATAACATGCTGAGAAAATTTATGTGAAATGTATTCCAAATTTTCTCTCAGTTGTTCTGCCACTAATGCTGCTGAGTCGGGAGGTCGGTAAAAGGAGCCAATTATTAACCTAGCTCGGTTGTTGAGTGTAACCTCCACCCATAATAATTCACAGGAACTATCCACTTCTACTTCACTACAGGATAAACTACTACTAACAGCGACGAACACTCCACCACCGGTTGCATGCAATCTATCCTTTCTAAACACCGTCTGTACCTTTGTAAAAATTTTGGCAGAATTTATCTTTGGCTTCAGCCAGCTTTCTGTACCTATAACGATTTCAGCTTCGGTGCTTTCTATCAGCGCTTGAAGTTCCGGTACTTTACCAACGCAGCTTCGACAGTTGACAATTACAATACCGATTGCTGCTTGGTCCCCGCATGTCCTGACTTTGCCCCGCACCCGTTGAGGCTGTTGCCCTTTCTGTACTTGCCCAAGGCCATCTAACCTAAAAAACCGCCCAGCCCACGCCACACAATCCCTGCTACCCGTGTAGCCGCTTGTTGCGTGTAGTGGACTCCTGACCTATCCAGCGGAACCCGAAACCCCACCACCCTATGGCGCAAGTCGAGGAATCTGCAGCCCACATGGTCGCAGAACCATCTCAGCCTCTGATTCAGACCCTCCACTCGGCTCTGTACCAAAGGTCCGCAGTCAGTCCTGTCGACGATGCTGCAGATGATGAGCTCTGCTTTCATCCCGCTAGCGAGACTGGCAGTCTTCACCAAATCAGATAGCCGCCGGAAGCCAGAGAGGATTTCCTCCGATCCATAGCGACACACATCATTGGTGCCGACATGAGTGACCACCTGCAGATGGGTGCACCCTGTACCCTTCATGGCATCCGGAAGGACCCTTTCCACATCTGGAATGACTCCCCCCGGTATGCACACGGAGCGCACATTGGTTTTCTTCCCCTCTCTTGCTGCCATTTCCCTAAGGGGCCCCATTACGCGCCTGACGGAGCTCCCAACTACCAGTAAGCCCACCCTCTGCGACCGCCCGAATCTTGCAGACTGAGGGGAAACCTCTGTAACAGGACAAGCAGCCATGTCAGGCCGAAGATCAGTATCAGCCTGAGACAGAGCCTGAAACCGGTTCGTCAGACAAACTGGAGAGGCCTTCCGTTCAGCCCTCCGGAATGTCTTTCGCCCCCTGCCACACCTTGAGACGACCTCCCACTCTACCACAGGTGAGGGATCAGCCTCAACGCGGGCAGTATCCCCAGTATCCCCAGTATCCCGGGCAACCACAGTCGTAGTCCGATCGGGGGATACGTAGGACGTTTGTCCCCGACAAACCCCCGTCCGGACCCCCACAGTGATGCCCATTGGCAACAGCCTCAAGCTGTGTGACCGAAGCCAACACTGCCTGAAGCTGGGAGCGAAGGGATGCCAACTCAGCCTGTATCCGAACACAGCAGTTGCAGTCCCTATCCATGCTAAAAACTGTTTTGCAAAGAACGTCTGAAGTAATCTACAGAGAGCGCAAACAAATCGACAAAATTTAAACGGTTATTAAAATACAAGATTGCCTAGTAAATGCAGTAATGCTGCTACTTGCGCACTGCTGACACACTGCTCGGCAGCGGAAGGAGACTACGCGATTTTACACTATTCAGGTACTAAAACGCGATGCTACAACTCTCAAATACTATAATACGCCCGAAATTTATGAATTAAACAATGCAAGTACCAAAAACACGCAAAGAAATTAAGAATTAAACTATGTAACAAATGAGTGAGCTAGGAGTATACGACTTGCTGTTGCAGCTGCTTATCCAACGGCGGCAGGGAGCACAGCACGCTGTGGGTGTTACAGCTGCCACTTTATAATCGTTTTCCGGAACACTACTTAAATTTTCTCACTGACAGTGAATGTATTTTCTACCGGCGTGTCCACAGCTGATCTACTACTTGTGGGCGCACTCCTTTCTCCTAACACTGGCACACTCTCCCGCCGTTGAATATTCCATACGGAATTTTCATAACGACGACACCTCTGTTTTCTCCTGTTATTGAGCTTCCAAAATTTCTCCACGCCCGGTGGACCCCTCACCGGCGCGGCTAATGGTTTCCCTGTCTCGTCCCAGCAGATCTGCTCCCCGGATGCTGCTGAGGCAGCTTATCACACCCTCTGGCGTTATTACTGTCCTGTGAAGCCCGTATCACGTTAGTATGATACTGGTTTCCGTCATTCCTGTTATTATTTGCATTGTACTGATTGTTATTACGATCCGAACCATTATTGTTATTGCTGCCATGGTTGCGGTATGCATTATTCCCATGGTTATCGTTGTTGTGGTTGCTGTGGTACCCGTTGTTGTTACCACGGCATCTACCACTATCGCGATTATTGCGCCAATTGTCCTCGTCCTCAACACTTTCCAGGAAATCATTGATTGCCCTATAATTGCTTCCTATGTAGCGTTTTGTATCATCTGGAAGCTTCTTGTAGAGTTCCCAGACTATTTCGGATTCCGTGCAGCGATCACGCAAATATTCCAACTTGCGGATCCAGCCTTCACAAAACTCCTTCATCGAGCTGTGCGAATTCGCATCGAATGGCCTCGATACGACAAATTTGCGCCAGACACTTTGTTGTTTTTGCTCTGACCAGTATTCAGCCAGAAACAAATTTTTAAACTCGTCAAAAGTCAGGTTAGTAATGTTGAGGTTTAAGCCCCAACGCTTGGCATCACCAGCCAACACATCAATAACCGCATTAATTTTTCTCTTATTAGTCCATGATCTGGGTAAAACTCTTTCACAATTTTTAATGAAATCCGTCGGGTGTATACCGCCTTTTCTCAAGGGGTCGAACCGCTCCTCTTTCGTCAACAATTCCGAACTATGTGCACAGATTGGCAGATAGCTCTGTTTTTCGTCAAGTTTCTTTTCTAATTCCGACACTCTCGTAATTACTTGGCAAGTGGTTGTCGCAAGCGTTTCTTCTTCCCTTTTTTTTTCTTCGCTTCGTCACTTTGGTATCTACTTCGGATACTAAAGCCTTTAAAGTTTCCACCTTCTTTTGATCCTCTTTTTTCACTAATTAAATTTGTTCCGTCAACTTATTCTCGATGATCGGAGCAACTGCATCTCCTACACTTTTCTCGATTCTGCTAATTTCGGAATAAAATCGAGTATTTATGCTCGCAATTTCCGCCTGAACGCCTATCATTTCCTGTTTAAGATTACCGATTTCGGTATTAATCACAACAATATCTTCTTTGATTTTATCAAGTTTTTTATTAACAACTCCAACATTGTTGTAAACAACATTAATAGCTTTGTTCTAATTGTCTAGCTTCCGTTCAATTTTTTTAGACTGACTCGTGATTTCGTTAATCAAAACATTCAATAAATCAGTTAAATTCCCGGAAACTACCGATTTTACTTCTGTAGCGGCTTCCTCTTCCATTGTCACCCAGTATTCGTCATCAAGGTATTCACATTTGATTTTCACTTCCGATTCCGAAACATTTTCTAAAGTTTGGAATTCCATTTCTGCTCTTTGTTGCGTTTCGGCGGTCGCGTCTTTCATGCTAGCCGCCTGCCCCTGAACAATAGGTTCCGCGGTGCGCGTTTCCCATTGTTCGACCGATTGTTCCGTATCCAAGTCTACCAAATTTTGGTAATTGTTGCCTTCACTCATTTTAATAATTTTCAATATAAATGCCAAATCTCAAATCTAATTAGGATTCCTCACACTAATATTCACGCTGACGTATCGACCATTTCGTAACCAGTACTTTGTTACGAGATTTGCACAATGCAAAATTCGTGTCCAGAACAACCTCAAATCTGAAGATTGTCCTGTCACCAGATCGCCACGTGTAACCTCCCCCTCACTTATCGACCTTAATGACAGTAAAAAATTAAACCATCTGTACCTATTAGAAATTTGGGAAAAAGCAATCGTCACCGAAGTTAATTTGTCAGTAAAGAGGGAGGAAAGGGTCACATCTAAATGAAAGGAAAAATGCAAATGAAACTGGTGGAAATTAATTTTTTAAAGGGGTAAAGTTAATAAAGAAAGTAAATGTGTGACCGTTACGTTAACAATTAACTAGCAGTAATTAGATATTTGAGATTTTGGAGAAATTACGGTCGCCAGTCCTATGGACAATTACTATAGCAACTGAAAAAGAAGGGTTATTACACATATAATTAGTACTAGAAGCGTGGCACCTGAAGGTTGACACGTGGAGTGTGAAAACTGAAAGTTTGTCAGAAGTAATAAATTCTGCTACACTCTGACTTAAATTAGCAAAAGAATTAATAAAACCGGAAAACTGAAAGTTAATTTAGTGACTGAAGTTAATAGTGAGCTTTCTTTCTGAAGCATATCGAAATTCAGTAAAATACAGTTAGTCTTGGACAACCTCAACAATCATTTCAAAAGCTACTTGAATCTACGCAAGTTAGAAATACGAGATTTAACTTTGAACTTGAATTAAATGATTCTGAACAATTAACAATAGTAAAATTTAGTACGTACCAAGCTGAGCTGCAGTCACAGGTGAGCTAAAATACGGTAACAAAACTCGCACTCTTAATTTGTGCTTGTGTAATCTAAATATTGTAGCCAGCTATGAATACCTTAACTGAACTTTGAAATTAAAGCAGTGAAATCGAATGATGCTGGCGTTTGAATTTCAACGACACTCGGGTTCATTCCGGAAAAGGAAGGGACCCTGCTTGGTAATGCAATTGGGACAGTGAGTAACAAAGGTTCATGCTAAGTTGCTGTAATTTTGTGATGCAACCATTTTAAAAGTTTGAAAAGCTGAGGTCTGCCATACAGTTCTAAAACTTTACGTGCTTCCAGTCTTCCTTGTTGGTTGATTGAAGGTTTGAAGCCATCGATCGAGGAGGTGGCGACAGTCACTCATTGTCGGCCGTCGCTGTTGCAGAAGCTGGATGTTGGCGCGCCTTCTTCTAGACACGGTCACCAGACAAAACAGGCTCTTGATTTGCGCCAGCTAATGCTTCCCGTCCGCGACACCATGTCAGAAACTATCATCGCAAGTCGAGCGCAATTACATGCTGCCAAACCCCGAAAGCGCGGCAACTCGCGGGAGCTTCACACAACACACCTGCTCCACTCGCTACTCCAGGCAGACTCTCTCTCTCTTCCCACACTCCACGCGACAGAGTTAACACTACCAAAGATCCTAAACACTTTTGTTCTCCACACGACCTATTGATGTATTCGTTCGATAGCATAGTTTTCCCTAGGCCAGACCCAGCGTATAAATACAAATAACATTCACAAAACAAATCAACATAAATGCATAAATATCAATATAATGGAAGGAAACATTCCACGTGGGAAAAATTATATATAAAAACAAAGATGAGGTGACTTACCGAACAAAAGCGCTGGCAGGTCGATAGACACACAAACAAACACAAACATACACACAAAATTCAAGCTTTCGGAACAAACTGTTGCCTCATCAGGAAAGAGGGAAGGAGAGGGGAAGACGAAAGGAAGTGGGTTTTAAAGGAGAGGGTAAGGAGTCATTCCAATCCCGGGAGCGGAAAGACTTACCTTAGGGGGAAAAAAGGACAGGTATACACTCGCACACACGCACATATCCATCCACACATACAGACACAAGCAGACATATATTTTTGTTTTGGGCACTGGCCAATACAGATTCGAAAAATTTTTCATAATTACAGTAAGAAAGATATCAAATGCACACACTTATTGATACAGTGTTGGTCAAAAGCTAAAATTTTCTCACAGTCCATAAAGACAGTCCTGATCATTCATTACAGTAAAATTGTAGTGTTTTTTTTTTCTCAAAGTCTGAGCAGTAAAAGAGAATGCACACGGAAGCAGTGGAATTCCATGCAGTCTTGAAGAAGTAGTGTTGTCCTTCCAACGGAAAGACAGTGCTGACTCGTGACATGCAGACAGGTAACGGGCCACAACAGAGCAAACCCACAGCAGAGTCATTCGACGTTTTGAAGAATATTGGTAGGTAGGTCATCACAGAGTAGACCCACTGTAGTCCTGGTAGAGATTGTGGTATTGGTGGGCCACCAGAGGTGCAGACCCACTGCAGTCCTTGTAGAAATAATGGTACTGGTGAGTCAGCAAAGGTGTAGACCCACTGTAGTCCTTGTAGAGATGGCCAATCTGCTGCGACTGTGCAGGTGCACAATCACCATCGAAGAGTCTTGCAAACAATATAGCAAGTCCATAACCACAACTTGTGCACTCACAAAGTTTTTGGAATTGTCCTTAGAACCAGCAATGCTGTTATCCAGTCTCTGGCAGAATTATTCACACATGTGCAAACACTAACAGTCCCTACTTCTCACATATTGTCCATATACTATGACCAACAGAAAGGTGTGCAGTGAAATGGAACTTACAAGTTAATAATTTGATGAACTGGTATCAATTACAATTTTATAACACAAAAATACAATAACAAAGGTACAAAATGCATAATTAAAAACATAATAAAACAGATAACATTTGTAGTAATAGGGGCTTTACAAAAGAATAGAAATAAACATATACATCACCCTCACATATGAGCAACAAAACAGAAGAAATAATGTCTAAACATCTTTTCAAAGTAAATAACATAGTATCAGAAAAATTCTACAATGTAACTCTCATCAGATAAACACATAAAGACAGGGAGAACACAAATATACAAGAGTACACAAACACATAGCGGAATAACAGAAAGGGAAAGGACATGGTTTGTTTTCCTGCAGTATCTTGCAAACAAAATTTTCTTTACTTCTTGGAGATCTCCCTTCATTCTTCATTATTTCAAAAAGTGCTATTTATACCAGCTTTCTGTACTTTTTTCGTAAATCTTTTCAATGCATTTCTTCCAATTCATCGCAACTCATTCTCTTATATAGTCTACCCCCTCTTAAGCTAACTTAAATCTACTGAGCTCAGATGCTAAACTAAGGGACGAGGCAATGCAGCAGCATAAAACAATTAATACAAACAGCAATGAAAAAAATGGAAATTGTCAAAGCAAGCTGCAGTAAATTTAAATTACCAAGCAATGCAACATTACAACTAATATGAGCCAATGTGCAGCAACAAGAAAAATAAATCAGTAGTAAAACTAGCTTAACAGAGTACTACAAAGTGAAATTTAGTAGCACTATGCCTTGCAAACAGCAGCAGCAAATGCAATAACTTATATCTGAACAAGACATAGCTCAAGCAGAAAAAATATTACACTAAAGACAACAATGCAGACAAGGGAAATGTATATTCACATCTTAATGTCTATGTAATTAAAGTGGTGCACCACAATAAGTTATTCTACCAAAAAACTTACCAAGTAGTTGAAAAGAAAATTCCGTATGCAATTCTTGTGAAGGGAAATGTCTTTTTATGCTCCTTCGTTTTTTTTGAATAGATCATAAAATTATTTACTGGATCTGTAGGCATAAAATATTTATATTAGTACATCTATTAAATTTTATTTTAACCAATGCTGCAGTGCAGCTAGAAACTAGATATTAAACAAAATGAGTAAATAAATACATAAAGCAAGCCATATGGCATTTCTCTCAACTAGCAAGACAATAGCCGTGAAATGTTTCTCATCGTTTCATTAGGCATTTTAGTAAATATCATAAATTAAGAGCTCCACAGTATAATCATATGTTTTCAAGTTTGAGTGTGTCGTATTTGCGATGCTTTCTACAAAGGAATGTCAATAGCGAGGATAATGGCCTCGTGTCATATTTGCGATGCTTTCTACAAAGGAATGTCAATAGCGAGGATAATGGCCTCTTTTTTTTCCACCTGTGCCTCTGAAAGGCACACACTAATGGCTTTTTTCCAGGCGACTGTCGCGCAGCTGCCCACGTCGCATTATGTGCAGGTGGTCACTTAACTTTCTTATGGAAATATTTACGACAGCAGTTACCGCTACAGTGACAGTCTCATATAAAAATATTTCACAGGTCAAGAATTTGCGTTACAAATCTGTAGAAACAAAATCCTATTGATATGACAGAGTCCAAAAAAATTTTCGTCGGCATTGTAATACATTCACGCATTTACATACATTTCATAACTCTGAAAGTACGAGTCTTGGTTTCCAACAATCTTTTTCACAAACCAGAGTCCCTAACCACTACTCATTATTCCTTACCTTATTCGTCGACACATTTTCAATATTTCATCATAAAAGATACGTAGCATACTCAAATAACTCATATAGCATCAGCTTATTGATCATAAACATACCGCAACAGCATAATACACATAGTCATCGTAATAATAACATCATAACGCCTCAGTCAACTCTCAAAATCGTCGTAGCTTTCTCCAATAATTTCAAAACCTAAAACAAATTCTCTGCTCATTTCAATAGTGTCATCTACCTCAAACGTACTTTAAAATCATGCTCCCTTACCAAATACATCATTCAAAGCTCTCATAGTATCACAATGGGTCTGAAAAAATATGAACAGTTCACAAAGTACAGACAAAATACAATTTCGTAAGTGTGAAGTTATCCAACGGTGTAATTGCGTAACATGTGTCACTGATGTAGTAAAAAATGTTTATCTCTCAGTTAAATGATCGGATAGCTGTGTAATTTGTGTGTTAGAGAAATATGGTACCGATGTGTAAAGTTGTATAAGCAAATACCATATTAGCTAGGGCTCCTTGTGCTTGCCAAACACATGGTACACAAAGTAAGCGTGTACCCCCCTGAGGATTAATGTAATTATACCCTCAGCTGTTACAGATTACAGCAATGGAATGAAATATATCATGGAAAACTTTCTTTGTAATTCAAAAATCTTGAAAAATAAATGGCTTAAGTACAAAATCTCTCAAATGCGTGTCCTGTAGCGCTAAATGTGCGTCTTGCTGTAAGATAATTCTGTGGAAGTGTCGTAGTTATCGTCCTCTGTATGCAAAGTTCTGCTGAAGTCAATACACTTACCTCATCATAAACGAAAGTAAATGCTTTGCGTATGGATATCGTAGTTATTACGTACCTTACCGTGATCAAGAAAGTACTATAATGTAACGTATTGTTGTGCTACGAAAAAGGCTGTCTCATTGTAGCTATACCACAAAAGTTACTACTAAAACATGTTTTACTTTCCAGAATAATACAGAAAAACTGTGCAGAAATAAAACAGAAACACTGCAAAAGCAACATTGTATATTGTCACTCATTAGTAGTGTCGTGATAAAATCGTGTAGCTGTCACATAAACTAACCACTGTGTCATCTGGTATCTCACAGAAAGTACTTTAAATCCAGAATATATTTTCAAGTAAACCAAAATGTTGCATTAAAATCTCATTAGCAGTAATGGTAAATGTTCTAAGTATGTGAGCCTTATAGTCGTTACGTAATCGTGCAACTAACAAGCAAGAATGTACAAATAACAACATTGTGTTGTCTGTTCACTATAACAATGCATTCATAATTTCTGTTGAAATAAGTTCTCTTGGTTCTTGACTGGATATTTAACTTCAAACATTGTTGCATATTAACAGATTCTTAAGTCTGACAAAGCATACTAGAAATGTGAAGTGAAAAGTTTTATACCAAAGACTAAGTTAAAAAGCAGATTATCTCTCAATAAATGGTTTTACATGTGAAATGTGGTGTAAACCTTTACTCTTCCTAGTACGCAGAGTTGCAACTTCAACGCAATTATCATGTGGTATACGTCGGATTCTGTATGGTCCATTGTAAACTAGAAAGAATTTGTGACTTAAGTGTTTCTTCTTATGTGACAATGAATGAGCTTTAATGAGAACTTTCTGACCAATATACAATTTCTTTGCATTTGCTTTACCGTGTAGTTTTCTCCTTTTGTCTGCTGCAGATTTTATATTTTTAAGAGCCAAATCAATTATGTCTTTGTGTCGAAGTTTACGTGTATTCGGGAAAGGTACAAGCTCTCTGATTCTGTTCGGTGGTTCTTCGTTCTTCAGTACAAGAGTAGGTGGTAAAGCAGTGGAATCATGAGGCATTTCATTCAGCACGTTTTGAAATAAGTGTAAATATCTGTCCCAATGCTGATGCTTTCTGTGACAATAAGTCTGCAAAGCTTATTGATTTCTTTCATAATCCGTTCGGAGGGGTTACAATGTGGTGAGTACAATGAAATAAAAACAGGTTTGATTTTATGGTTGCGAAGCATGCGTGACCAAACAGAAGATCTGAAATGCGGTCCATTATCTGAAATGACTTTACTAACGTGTCCAACTTCACGTAAGAAATTTTTAACAAAGGCGTTGGATACAGACCGTCCAGTGGCTTTACGTAACGGTGTGAAAGAAACAAATTTTGAAGTAAGTTCAACAGCGACTAGAACGTACGAAAATCCATTAGATGTTCTGACAAGCGGTCCCAAGAGATCAACAGCAGCAAATTCTTTTAATTTAGAAGGAATGATAGGAAACAGCGGAGCACGATGGGAGATAGTAGATGGTTTCGCCTTTTGACAAAGTTTACAAATAGACAAGACTCTTCGAATTCTCTTTTCCATATTGTTAAAATAACAAGTCGTTCGAAGAATATGATAACATTTTCGTGGGCCAAAATGTGCATAGCTGAAATGAATATACCAAATGAGCTTATTAACAAAATCATCTGGAATGCAAAGTACCCATAGCTTGTCATCAACAGTGCAGCGTTTGAAGAGTATGTTGTTTCTAACCAGGTAATAATGCCGAATCTGTGTGTGTGTCTTTTCATGCCATTTGCTCTTGATGTCTTTCCAAATCGGATCTTTATCTTGTTCATGAGCAATGTCCTTTAAAGATGTGGTGATGAAGTTTTCAAAGGCGACTTTCTGAATGTAAAGAATACTGAAATTTTTCTCGAGGTTGCCTTCTGTGCCGGTGCCGGTGCGCGTGACAGTGCGTCCGCAACAATGTTCTCCTTGCCGGGAATGCAGACTATTGTGAAGCGGAATTCTTGCAGAAACAATGCCCAACATTTTAGCCTGTCATGATTTAATTTTGAAGACATAAGAAATTGTAATGCACGATGAACACTGTATACTTTTACGTGCTTACCAGAAAGAAAGAAACGGAATTTGTTAAATGCCCAAACGATAGCTAAAGCTTCTAATTCAGTAACGGAATAATTTTTTTCAGATTTTGTTAGCACTCGGCTAGCAAAAGCAATGGTTTTCTGAACAGTAGTGTCATTTTCTATGGCTTCTTGAAATAAATGGGCACCAAGACCGACTTTAGAAGAATCCGTGCTAAGGCAGAAATCTTGTGACAGATCTGGATGAGCTAGTATTGGTGTGTTAAGTAGCGATTCTTTCAAAGAATTGAATCCAACTGTGCTTGTTCGTCCCAGTTCCAAATAGTATTTTTTCCAGTGAGAGAACAAAGTTTTGGTGTAACAAGAATTTGCTTATTCAGAAAACGACGGTAAAAATTTACAAGACGTAGAAAACTGCGGACTTGTCTTTTTGTGGATGGAACTGGAATGGCTCTGATTGCTTCTAACTTTTCAGGATCCGGCTGAATGCCTTCAGAAGAAATAATATGGCCCAAAAACTTCACCTTTGTCCTACCGAATTCAGACTTTTCCAAGTTAACTGTAATTCCAGATTCTGCAAAAATACGTAACAAACTGTTGAGGATGCGATTATGTTGTTCCCATGAAGCTTCTGCTATTAGAATATCGTCTACATATAAGGTGATGTGACGTTTTAAGAACTCAGGTAATATGGAATTTATCCCGCGAATGAATGCTGCCGAAGAAATGTTCAAACCAAAAGGAAGTTTCCGAAACTGATAACAAACGCCGAAACAAAGGAAAGCTGTGTATTTTCTACATTCTGGATGAAGTTCGATCTGATAAAAGCTGGATCTGAGATCAATGGAAGACAACACTTTTACATCATTAAAATTTTGAAGAAGTTCTTCCATCGTCTGCGGCCTGTCTGTTGCAGGAATAATGATAGTATTGATTTGTCTCGAATCTAAGACAAGCCTGATCGATCCATTTTTCTTCTCAACAACATGTAATGGATTGTTGTATGAGCTTACTGCAGGCTCAGTAATGCCCTCATTAAGCATAGATTGTATTTCTGTTCTAACACAGTCCCTATAATGTGCTGGAATTACGTATGGTCTAACACAGAATTTAGTATGCTCACGAACACGAAATTGGTATTGAAATCCCTTGATTGTTCCTGTTTTGTGAGTAAAAACTGTGGAATGTGCTTGTAAAATCTCAAAAAGGTCCTGCCTATTACTGTCATTACAATTGTCAATTGTTTGAATTTTGTTCTGAATTAACTCATTAGTTTCAAATATGCCGTCGATATCATCCCTGTCAGTACTTGCAGAGTGATTGTTAGTGTCTAGTTCTGTAGAAAATTCCGAACTGTTGCCTAACAGAAGGTAAAGCCGATTAATTTCCTCGTCATGGTTTGAGAGCCAATCTTCAAATTTCAAAGCTATTGACTTACCTTCTTTCTCTAAACTTATTTCAGCATCGTGAAAGTTTAAGACTGCTTTGTATTCATTCAAAAAGTCTACTCCCAGTATAATTTCCGTCGACAATAATGGAACAATAAGAAAGTTCATGGAGAAGCTGTGGCTTTGACAAAAGAATTCTAAGTTGGTTTGTTGGCGGACACCTACACTTTTTCCAAAGATTGCACCTTGTAATTTAATCTTACGTAACGGAAGTGTGGGGGCAATCGTTCGATTTGTTACATTTGCTAAAGGCTGTTTAACTAATTACTGAAATGGGACTGCCAGAGTCAAGTACTGCTGTAAATTTTACGTCATTTACTGTAATGTGAATCACAGGATATGCAATGTTGTTATGTTTTACGTCGTGTTCCTGGAGTAAGATGTCCCTCATGTCTTCCATTTTTACGTAATTACAAGCTACGGCAGCTGCGTCGTCAGTTTCATACGTACGTTTCGTGGCTGCCACCGGTATGAGTCATTGCCTATTGTCTCTTTGTTGGCGCGCGTCGTTATTGGGATTTAGAGACCTAACTTCTACAAATTCACCTTGTCGAGAGGGCCCTGCTCTGTTTGAATCCCGCCAGTTCTGATGCAATTCAGGTCTGTCGTTACGATCATATCATCTGTCGTCATCGGTAGATTCCATAGTTACTTTCTTGTCGGTCACGTGGTGGAGAACTTCTCCCTGAATCGTAACTGCGCGCTGGTCCATTGCATCTAAAGTTATTCTGTCTCCCTTGATAATATTTATTTTGGTTCCCATATTGTCTGTTTCTCTGATTGTCTCTGTGATAGTCATTACTGCGGAGAGGTGATCTTTCCCTGTAGTTATTACTACTCTGCCAACGGTTGTCATACGGGTGGTGTCTGTTTTGGTAACGATTTGTGTTGTGAGAATAGCCTTGTCGTGTCCAGTTATTATTTCTTTCATCGCGGAATTGCGAAGGATGTGACCTGTAATTGTTGTGTTCCTGTTTTCGCGTTCCGCGATTATCAGTGTCAATTTCTAATTCTTGTAAGAGTCCCTGAAAAGCTTCAATGTCGTCTTTGCAACGTCCTGCCAAAATAATATGTCGTAAATGTTCAGGTAATTTGATTAAGCAAATGCGGATGAGTTCTGAGGGGCTGTATGGGTTTGACAGGTACTGATTCTTGTGCAACATGTCTTCAAAATATTTCACAAGACTGGAGAATTCAGATTGTTCGAAATGTTTATCATTATGATGCTATGTTTTACTCGGTCTTGTGTAGCTTGAGACCAATGTCTTCAAAATATTTCACAAGACTGGAGAATTCAGATTGTTCGAAATGTTTATCATTATGATGCTATGTTTTACTCGGTCTTGTGTAGCTTGAGACCAATATGCTGAGAGGAAGGCATGATAAAATTCTCCTTCACTGTGACAATCGTGAATGACCGATCGCATTCTTACAGCTGGTTCATTCTCTGAGTAGCCACACATAAATTCTAATCTGTGCTGCAATGACCTGTTGGGAGGAAAACAATGAGAGAATTGATGAAGCCATGCTCGTGGATGAATGTCGTTGCCAGAATTCTTAAATGTTTTGAATTTACATGTAGTAATGAACAGCTTATAGTGAAAATCATCGTGTCGGCGAGTCGCACATTGCTCATTGTTACTTCGTTTCGGCGGTTCCATCTCAAAATTCAATGCGCCTTGCCAATTTCTTTCATAATTTCCGACGTGTCCTGTGTTATTCTTTTGTGGTTGCTCCATATTTCTATGTCCCTCTTCCCGTACTGGAGCGCGAGTGTCCTCTGAAATATGTAATTCTTATATTACTTGTGCCAACTAATCTTGTACTTCCAGGATTTCTCTTTTGTACTGTGTATTGATTTGATTTTGTTTGAATTTTCTAATTTGTTCATACTCTTCAGTGTCAGTGAAAGCTACAGGTCTTGTGTCATTCAGATCATCACCTACCTTTGTAGATAAGTTAGTGAATTGATCTGAAAGTTCGGCTACATTATCCGATAGTGAAATTATTTCCTCTGTGTGTTTTTCTGAACCAAGTTTCAGAGTGTCCATTTGTGTTGAAATCGTATCCACTGTGTCCTTTAAGTTTTCCTGAGTTTTTGCAAGTTGCGTAACCGAATCGGTAGATGCAACTGAGTCAATTTTAGCTTGCAAGGTCTTATGATTTTCATGAAGAATAATTTGCAGTTCTTTTATGGCTGCTTTGTGATTCTGTAATGCATTTTCATGCCGCAAAAAAATAGTTTGAAAATGCTCACAAATTTGTGTTTTACGTAATTACAGGCTTTTTGACATTTCGATCCAATGTTATGTAACTCAGTAGTTAAATCTTCACGTGTGGTGTCTAACTTTTGAAGCTTTTGCTGTGTTTGTATCCGATTTTGTTCCATTTGTTGCATTAATTGCAATAATAATGTATTAGTGTCTGGAATGTGTTTCTCTATGCTTTTTGGCAGTGCATTTTCACTGGCAACATTCGCATTTTGAAAAGCAGAAAATGTGTCTTGACTTATTTGAGAAAACGGTGAGGACGCAAAACCTGAATCTGCAGTATTTGCAAGATTGTGTCCTGTCATTTCGGATTCCTGAGGCGAGCTGTTGCCAACCGATCGATCGATAATGCTTCCCTGTTCACTATTTGTTTCACTGTCTACGCCATTGTTTGCCGCCCACTCCATTTCCCTATGCACAATTACCAAATTACTATGTTGAACATTAGTTAATTCATTACACGGTGGCGCTAACACACTGCTTTCGTCTTCACTGTCATTTCTCAGTTTACTTTGGAGCCTAGTATTACGTTTTTCACATGCCATTATTGTCACAATATTTCACACGACAACACAGAAAAGCACAATTTGAAGAGCAAAATAAGATAACATAGCAATGGAAATAATGTCTACTTAATTGCAAGCGCAGCTGCGAAATACCTGGTGCAAATCTACATGCATGTCACAACTGTTTTACTGTACAACAATGAAAAACTACAATTACAAAGGAAATTCTCTCTATAATTACGCGCTAGCAATAAACAAAAGCTACACTAATTAAACAAACTACAAGAAAAAATCAGAAGATTCCAGTGAGGTATCCTCGGCTAAAGGTCGACATATGAAACGCCTCCTTTTCAAAAATTGTACAAGACTGTGCTTAAACTGACACACAGTATTTTTAGCGCAACGCAATCTGACTTTCAAAAATCCCTACAAAAGAATGGCCCTGACTAACATTAACCTATACCTTTCACAAATCACTTACCTCACAAAAATCTTCGTTACTCGAACTACTGCAATACAGCGAGCGCCACTACTGCAAGCTAAATAAAAGATTCAAACTACAGAAGGCACTGACTACTGATAGGCATAGTTAGCAAATGAAATTTAATAGAGAACAAACAATGTATTTACCTTAATAGTGTTGAAAAATCATAATATACATAGCAGTTCATGACATCCAGTCTTACAAATTTCAAAAATCCGCCATTTCTCTCCCCACATCCACCACTGCTGGTGGCTCACCTCCAACTGCGCAATGCTACGCGCTTCCACATCCAGCTGCCCAACACTACAATGGCAGACAACAATGCAAACTAGTCACAGACTGCACACAGCACAGCCAGTGATTTTCATACAGAGCGCTACATAACGTTGCCAATAAGAAAACATAAACAGCCTACTAACAACGTCATCAACACAGATTTTCTGTGAACGTTTGGGCAGGCATTGTTGGTGATGTCTTGATTGGGCCCCATGTTCTTCCACCTACGCTCAATGGAGCACGTTATCATGATTTCATACGGGATACTCTACCCGTTCTGCTAGAACATGTGCCTTTACAAGTACGACACATGTGGTTCGCGCACGATGGAGCTCCTGCGCATTTCAGTCGAAGTGTTCGTATGCTTCTCAAAAACAGATTCGGTGACCGATGGATTGGTAGAGGTGGACCAATTCCATGGCCTCCACGCTCATGGTTCTCACTTAAATCTCATGCGCTGTGAATTCCTTCGATTTCCATCACTCTGGTTCACGTTTTTGCTGGTGATGTAGTGTAACTACTTCATCTAAAGGTTTTCACTCGTTCAGTATTATGTGTAGTTGTTCTAAGAAATATCAAAAGGTTTCCTTTGCTTTTGTACATATTTAAGTCTTAAAAGTACAATATCAAAATACAAGGAAAATTTCTATTCACTAAGTTGCATGTCAATCTTCGCATGTTAGATAGCAGAAGAAAACTTAACATTCCCTATTGGCTAAACAGGATCAGGATAGTAGAAGATGGAGAGGATACTGGAAATGTAAGTATTGAACCCCCCAACTGGAGAGGAACTGAGCACCATTCGGTTTATTCGTCAAAGGGCGAAAAACCACCTAGCTTCATGTGTTTTATTGATACGACAGATAGGGAAAGAACGAGACTTGAATTTTCATTTAACGAATTCTTGCAAATCTTTATGTGGATAAATGCATTTTATTTTAGCATTATTTATGTTTCCTAACAAGTTGCACCCAGGATGTGGCTTTAAAACAAATAACAATTGCCATTTTTTATTCAATGCTTTTAACTTTGATGATTTTGGATGAGTTCTTCCTGTCCAGTCTAGAGTTCTATTACATTTTTCTGTTTCCTATAGTAAATTCCTTTCCTTATTTGAGCTTGCTCCTCCAGTTTTATTAGCGCTCGTCATAGTTTCTCATCTAAGGCTACAACTTTGTGCCCATTCATCTAGTTCCACTTATACAAACATAGGTTAAGCCAGTGTGTGTCGATGTGTGTGGTAGGTAATTTACTGTATGCTGAAATGGACCCAGGTATTCTATCCTTTGTTGTTTGATTCTGTGGTATATATGTCTGCATACATCTTATAAATTCACAAAAGCATCGTTCTACTGGACTTGTGTCTGGATGGAATTTGGATACTAAAATATGACGTATGTTTTGTGATTTCAAAAATGATTTCCATGGGTCATTTGTAAAATTTGATGCATTACCAGTTAGTGTGGCACAGAGTTTCCAAACACGTGTTATGTAGTCTTCTAGAATCCGCCTAACAATTGGTCCAAACCCAACTGTTCTGACTGCATGTAGCTGGAGATACTTACTAAAAACATCATGTTGTTGTTGTTGTTGTGGTCTTCAGTCCTGAGACTGGTTTGATGCAGCTCTCCATGCTACTCTATCCTGTGCAAGCTTTTTCATCTCCCAGTACCTACTGCAACCTACATCCTTCTGAATCTGCTTAGTGTATTCATCTCTTGGTCTCCCTCTACGATTTTTACCCTCCACACTGCCCTCCAATACTAAATTGGTGATCCCTTGATGCCTCAGAACATGTCCTACCAACCGATCCCTTCTTCTGGTCAAGTTGTGCCACAAACTTCTCTTCTCCCCAATCCTATTCAATACTTCCTCATTAGTTATGTGATCTACCCATCTAATCTTCAGCATTCTTCTGTAGCACCACATTTCGAAAGCTTCTATTCTCTTCTTGTCCAAACTATTTATCGTCCATGTTTCACTTCCATACATGGCTACACTCCATACGAATACTTTCAGAAATGACTTCCTGACACTTAAATCAATACTGGATGTTAACAAATTTCTCTTCTTCAGAAACGCTTTCCTTGCCATTGCCAGCCTACGTCATACAGGGCTACAATGTTTTTGAGCCTGCCACAGGCTTGGGGATAAGGTCCTGTGGCGTCAATAGACACAAGATCCCTTGGTTGCTTTGGTATTATTGGGTATAGTACGTTAAGACATGTCCTATTCTGATGCTTGACCTTTTGACAAACCGCATAGCGTCTGATAACTTGCACTATACGTCGTCTCATATTAGGAAAGTAACAATATATAGAAATTTTGGCAGCACACGCCATAGTGTCCCCATGTGTGGTGAGTGTGTTGAAATAAGTTGTCCACATATTCCTGAGGTATGCACACACACCTCTTATCCATTTGTCCTCTCTTCAACGAAAAAGTACGCCACTATCTATAATGTAATACTGCTCTAAATGTTTGTGTGTTCTAGACTGCAAATTTTTTATTACCTTGCTCCATCTCGGGTCTTCTTCCTGCAAGCGTTACATGGTTTTGCACATTTTGATATAATATGTTTAAAAGTTCCTTCATTTATTAAAAGTATCCTGAAATCTGATGTTTGTTCTTCTAACTCGTAGAAATTGGTGAGGCCTTGGGGTAGCCATGATAGTGCATCTGCCAAAACATTCTGTTTTCCTTTTATGTACGTTATTTCAAAATCAAACTCTTGAACATATGTGCCCCACCTTGCTAGTTTCATATTTATTAACTTGCACGTAAGAAGAAAGGACAAAACTTGATGATCACAGTGAACTTTAGTATGCTTTCCCCAAAGGTAATATTGAAATTTACGAAATGCCCAAACTACGGCTAACGCTTCTAACTCAGTTAGAGAATAAGATCTTCCATATTCTGTGAAGGTTCTACTAGCAAAACTGATTATATTGTCTTCTTCTTTACCATCCTTCTTTATTATTTGAAACAGACACACACCAAGCACCTGATAACAAGCATCGTTGCTTAAACAGAAATCAAACTCCATATTTTGATGTTTAAGGATAGGAGCGTTATCAGTGCCTGCTTAATCTGCTGAAAATCATTTTCGCATTCTTTAGTCCACAACCAAGTGTGGTTTTTACACAGTTAGTTAATAGTGAACTACTGTTCAACAGTTGTGGAAGAAATATCCTAAATAACGAGACCAATCCCAGAAAACCTTTTGTTTCTTTGTGTAGGGTGTTGGGAAATTGCGTATCGCATCTAGTTTACTGGGGTAAGGTACAATTCTTACTGGTGAAATGATATTTAACTGTGACATCGTATTCATCAAATTTTTGAAGAACCTTTTCCAGAATGTTCATTCCATGTTTGAGTCGCATTTACTAGGTCATCAACATAGTGTAATCTGGCTAAGCAATTCCAGTCCAAATACTCTGCCTACTGCTTAAATAAATACACTGGAGCTCACGTTTAATCCGAAAAGTAGCACCCTAAACTGGTAGCTCCTTCCAGCATCTATGATAGCTGTATACTTTCTTTTCTCTTCATGTAATAAAATTTGCCAGTATGAAGCCTTTAAATCGAGGGATGTTAAGTACTTAACGCCATAAAACTTTAACAATTACGCTTCGAAATTCTCTAGCGTTGTTCTTATAGGAACAATGATTTTGTTTGTTTCTCTTGTGTCTAACACCAAACGCACCGTACCTTCACAGTTTTACCAACTACGAGAATCGGACTGCCATATGGTGAGTGCGATGTTTCAATAACCTTCCATCTAATCACACGCTCTATTTCTTGTCCTACTGCCTCTTTCTTTGCCCAAGGAATGCCATAAGACGTTCTACAATAAGTTTAATGTGGGTACACTTCTATTTTATATTCATATACCTTAATAACACTGGGTTGTTTACGAAAAATGCTATGATACTTAAAGAATAATTTTGTCAATTCACTTCGCTGTTCGTTGTTAAGACCAGCGGATTTAGTTATTTTACTGTCTACTGTTTGGTCATCAAGGATCTCTCTGTCAACATCATGTTCTATTTCATTTACCATTAAGATTCGAGAATAGATAAGTTTAACATTAATGTCTAGTCTGACTTGTCGTTGTAGTTCTTATTAAGTCTACTGTTAGTGTATGTTCTCCTACGTGAAATTGACATTCCCCACTGCCGATGTCTATCTTTACCCCATACATTTTGAACATCTCCATACCAAACATACAGTTCACTATAAGTTTGTTTACCAACAAGAAAGTACAATGCAAAATTACACCACATATGCTAATGGGTATACTGGTCTGTAATTTTAGAACTTTAGGTTTACTTTCCATCGTCATTACGATCATACGCTTCTCTACGGGCATCGTAGGTATATTTACTTCCCGTGCTATCTCGTTAAACAAACTGGTCTGGTTGGCATCAGGCTTGTTGACGCGGCAGTATCCAAAACAACAGATATATCTATGTTTCCCACCTTCACATTTATTGTTGCTTGAATAATTTCACTTACCTTACGTGTTGCTTCTTTCTCTTCAGTGAACAAATATTCTTTTATTTCTGCTTCCTCATCGTACCTTAAAACAGATTACGGATATGCTGTGTGTATGTAAGCTTGTTTCAGTGTATACTTCCTCTTTCCTATTTCTGTTCATGTCAGTTCATTACCTTCTTCCTCTTGAAAATCTGTTTTTAAATTATGGCTTAGTCAGGAACGATTATTGTTATTTCCTGGGGGCGGTAAAGATATTGTTTAATTCTCTGCCGTCCCTTCTACTATGTTCACAGTATGTTCGCGTGCTCGCCAGTTTGTGTCCCCGGTTGTTTCGGTTTGACTTCATGGGCTGTCAGTTCTCTCTTTGATCCCTGTGTTCCACATTTCGATCCTGGTAATTTGCATTTCCTTGTCAAAGTTTTCTTTCGAATTTCTCCTATCTCGGCCACTGCCGTACCAATGGGGCTGATATATATTGTCATACCTTAGGTCACCCTGTGGCTGACAGGTAAACCGATTGTACTGGTTTCCGTTGTGGCGCGGCGGTGAATAATGATGCCATTCGTTCATACGCACACGACCATTATAGTTTCCAAAGCCGTTGCCTTTACCGTAGTTGTTCCTCACATTTGGGTTGTGCTCATTACCATTACGATAACCAAGCGTGGCTTGCCCATCCTCATGAATTAGATCTATTGAATCGAGCACTGAGAGAAAACACTTAAGATCATATTCGTGAATAGTTGCTAATTTTTCCCTAACATTTGCAGGAAATTTGTTCTTTAAGATTTTCAATACATTGACATGAGATATCGGATATTTCAGTAGTGGGTCTAGTTTAGATATGTTTCAAAATAGTTTCTTAGCTTCCCCCCCCCCCCCCCCCCTCCCGAATTTTTGATGATGTCATAATGGGTTGAATACCTCTCACCTCTCGTCTTAATCTATCCTACCTGTATATAGCTGTTGACCAGTATTTATCCAAAAATGCATTCTCAAATTGATCACATGTCTCGCAGAGTTCCGACATCTCTGTAGCCCAAAAAAGGCGTCACCTTCTGTGTGTCCTACCACTATTTGATCTTTTGAGCTTCTGTTCAAGTCCGAGGCACTACAGTCCTAAAGCCTCAAACAATACCAGATGTGTTCGCTTTGTTTCATTTGAAAATACAGGAAACTGTAGGTGTTTTATTAAACTCTCGTCCATTAACAACGCTATCCAGCAGGATGGAACAGCATTTACATGCAGTGGTGACGAATGCGTCTCATGAAAGTTCTGCCCGTTGCTCGCATCGCGTGTCCGCATGCGTTAGCGCGCGTGGGTTGGGCCTTGTTGTCCGTGCCACTGATTTCTCTCACCGGCGGACGGCTGTTTATAGCTGCGCTTACCGCCCCCAGCGATCATATTACCGTACATTATTTGCTAACTATTTCGTCCATTAATCTTTGTTCTACCTGTTTGATATTATGTTCTATACGTTTTAAAATTTCTTTTTCCTTTCCCCTGTTACTTCCTTTACCGCATCCACATAAGTACGCTGTTCGCATACGCATTTTTCCGAGAACGTTGTGTTTTCATATTTTGTATTATCTTTTACTGTTTCGTAAAGTTGCACAATATCTGAGTTGATTCTTTTACGTTCTAACTTAGATAATCGTATCTCCACTGTGATTTTCTCAACATTTTCTGGTAAGTCGTCACAGAAAGAATGCAGTTACGCTACTTCTGATTGTACATTATCTTTGTTAACCGGCGTATTCTTTTGCATTACCGGTAAATTATACTGAGTTTCTCTGATTCCGGCTAGATCCTGCCTATACAGGCGTTTGAGCGTTTCCATTTTTTCTTCCACTGTGCCTTTTAATTTCTCACTCATATTGTGAACTGTAGTTTGTACTTCTTCGTTAATTTTTCTATCCACCTCCTTGTAGATTTGCGAAATTGCTGTGTGAACTTCGTATTGAGTTATGTGCGCAATTTTTTTACTTCGCCTGATGTGTGTGTCATGTTTGTATTTATCTTCCTGATTTTGGACTTCCTGTGGTCATGTCTGCTTTTACATTATTCCTGTCTGTTTGTATTGTGTCTAAACTCGACATCTTTGAATTTATTGTGTTAATTTCCGCATGTATTATTTCTAAACTCGACATTTTTGAATTTACTGTGTACGAATTGATCTCTAAACCCGACATTTTCGAATTCATGTCTGTTTTCATTGCGTTCTTGTCCGATTGTATTGTTTCTGTTAAGGCTCGAAATAAGGCTTGCATATCTTCCCTAGTCACTTTTGGCCTATGTCTGTCAGCATCTGCATCTGTACTACGTATACTACTTCCATTTAAAATATTCCTTTGCCTTGAGGTGACATTAATTTCGTCTTTTCTAATCAATGTATTGCTTGTAATGGAATGTTCCATATTCACGGTCGTCGAATGCAACAATGGTATGTCGCGCCCAGCATCCAAATAATCACCGCTTGACGGTTCCAAACCAATCATTGTTACGTTTTGTAAATGCAAGTCTACTACATTGGTAATTTGATTTTTAAATGACGTTTCATTAATATTTTGTCAATCCATTATGAAAACCTTTACGTCTCTGCAGTTACCAAAGTTAATATTTTCTCTGTTTGGATTTTACTTCCGCGACAGAATGCATGTACAGTAATCTCAATTGGTGTTCACTCAATATGCTTTTCGTCCTGATAAAGAAAAGCCATTCTCTCTGCTTGACTGCAATTGCGTTAGCCTCTGAAGCTTTGGGTTCTGTGTTTTAGGAAATAGGTGCTTGGATTTTCTAATAGGCCTACTAGGAATGCATACTCTGCGTGCAGTTCACAGTCCTACCTTATTGTTGTCTTCCAACTGGTACTTCCCTCTATTGTACTTTTAGTTGTCCACTCTTGGTATTGTTGTCTTCTTCCATCTGATCTATTAATTTATTATTATTATTATTATTATTATTTTAGTTAGTATTTTTCCAGTATTACACTATTGTCTCCGTCACGTCATCAGAGTACATGGAACATCAAGAAATTATTAACATCATGTATACTCATTGTCTTAACAATACTAGTACTCACTGTTTTGCCCTCTACGTATCGTGCCTGTCACGTGTCGTCACTTCATAATATAATTAAAAAGTATTGTTTAGATATATGGAAATAATGAGATTAATTTTCCGGTGTGTCGGACAAGCGCAGTAAGCTGAGCTATGCCTGTAAATGGATAAAGAATCTTTTCATATTAATTACACATAAACCAAATAGTCTTCCTCTTGTTGTAGATTTATGTTGACGTCGCCGTATTCACCTACAAAATCATGACCGTGTCCCTAATTACTGTTGTAATCGGATCTTCATATTACACGTGTGGGCTTCTTGGATTTTTATTTATTACAGTACTACTTGGAATAATGATTCATACAATCTTTCAGTTAGTAACATAGTACTACATTCGTCCTTCGATGCACATCAAAATACGGACTTTTTATTTATTCCTCACAACCAAAATGGCTACCACCGATTACGGTCTAAAACAACGTGCGTCTACTTCGTTCATTAACAGAGAGCGAGTCCCTGCTCTTACCGAGGAACAAGAAAAACATTTGAAAATAAAAAAAAAAATTACATGATGGTAAGACCAGCCTCTACACTGGGCGACCGCTTCACATTTTCTCTAGGCCTATGCCTGTGAAGAAAATGAAAACATAAAAGCAAAAAATACATAGAGAGCATTCTGAAGGCTGGAGGTCATGAACAATCTCTTAAAAAGCCCAGATGACATGATAATTGTTGTTATATGAATGTCTTCGGGCACCGCAGTAATTTGTGTGATGCCTTCACGCAGTTTACTTCACTCAGTGTAACTGAACTCACCAAGACACAACTGAAATCTGCAGGTATGGTACAACATATTGATTTGGCACTGTTCATGCATGTAAAGCATGGTAGTCCCCACATGGGCACCACAAATTGTCTTTTTTGGGGACTAAGTACAAGACAGAGGACCATGGGCTGCTTGGTGGTTGAATGACACTCTGTCGCACCATGGCCTGAAACTCAGCCTTTGCTATAGTGAATCTATTGGTTGTGAGTTGACGTGTGTGACAAGAGGTGGGTGGACCAGATGTAGTTATGATGCAGTGGATCACTGAGTGTTTGATATTCTGTAAGTGTACCAAGCAGTTCTGGAAATTTGTTCAGAATGCCTGCATTCGGTCTGGGGAATCTCATTGGTATTATCCTGAAGAAAGTGATCTGCTGCTTCTGTCCTGCCCTTGGGTGTTCACAATATCAGTTAGCAGCTTGTAGTGGCCAAGGAACTCTTCATTCTGGATTGACTTGTTGACGTAAGTCACAGTGAATGTCCATGCGAATGTGCAGCATAGTCCGAGGATCAAATTTCAGTGATGTGTGCTGTGCTTTTTTATGGTGATATTGTTTGCAGCCATAAGAGACAGTGCATCAGCAGTCCTGTGGTCTCTCATCATAGTGCATGGAATACAGACAGGCCAGAAACTATGTCAACTAGGTATTTGACATTGCCAGCCCATTGTGCCATAAAGGGTTGCTTTGATATTGCACTGCAGCTAGTTGCATCTAGGCCCAGTCACAACTGGCATTTACGTGTATACAGGGCAGCCGGCACTTTGCTTCGTCATTGCCAAAGCGGGCACAGTACCAAAAAAACCCATTTGGTGGCTGTTCTGATGTCGAGAGAATACCACTATAATGGCTGGTGTTGCATTGCTGGTTGTGTGAGCTGGGTCCCTAGTGGCTTGATCTGCTGCCGCTACACTACCTGCTGCCCTCTGTATGTGAGTGCATCAACCGGTTGACCAGCATGCTGAGTGCTGCCAGCTGAACAGCCAGATTTTGATGTAGCTGGTGCAGGTTGGCATCGGTGCTGAGAGGTGTGGAAAGCATGTGTCGCCATGGAGTGAAAATTGCTGGAGTTTGGGGATTGTAGGTTGCCACGGCCACAGTGTTGAGCACTACTGCTAGTGCATCATGCACCAGATCAGCCAAGTGGACCCCATCATCCACCACATTTCTATTTCTGCTGCAATGACCGCTTGCACTTGAGCTGGGATGCTGTACAGCCAGATAACATGCAACAGCAAGTCCAGAACCATGTTGGAATGAGCGAGATTTCGCAGGTGGCACATGAAGTGAGATGGCCTCCTGTTGCCTCATTCCTGTTGGTGCAACTCATGCACATGGTGTTCCTGTGATAATGAAATGTGCCAGATTGGCTCCTCCTTCAGTCGCTTGAATGAGGACTGGTTCGGTGGGTCAGTGATTATGCCCCGAATTTCAACATCATAGTTTTGGTCAAGGTGGCTCATGACGTCCTAATTTGGCAAAGTCACGGGTGATGTTATTGCTCAGGAAAACGCCTACACTTGGCTGAATAACATAATTGGTCAAGGGCCAAAAGAGGGGCAACCTAACAACACCCATCTTGTGCTTGTCACCGCTATAGCAACAGTATGTGGCATCGGTGAAACTGTGCTTTGCATTTGTAAGTTTTCTTGAACTGACTCCAGGTGGGTAGTCTCTGTGCATGCGGGAGGTGCCTGTAGCCTACTTTAGTGAATGTTTATTGGACCATTATACCTCATTACAAAATATAAGAATGAAAATCATAATTCTAGTAGTATCTTATTGGAATATCCTGTCCGCTCCGATAGATGAGTGGTCAGCATGACAATTTGCCATCCTATGGGTCCGGGTTCGATTCCCGACTGGGTCGGGGATTTTCTCTGCTCAGGGACTGGGTGTTGTGTTGTCTTCATCATCATTTTATCCCAATCCAGAGTACAGGTCGCTCAACGTGGCGTCGAATGTAATAAGACCTGCATCAAGGTGGCCGGACTTGCCCGCAAGGGGCCTCCTGGCCAATGACACCAAATGCTCATTTCCATTTTCCATTGGAATATCCTCTACTCCAAACATATTAAGAACAAACTATGCCAATTTATAATGTTTTATGAGCAAACATTATGACAAAAGTATTTCTCTAATGCTGCAGTCTACATCCATGATTTATTACAGTGTGGTCTTTCTGTAACATCACCACAACCTCTTTGTTCATTCTATGCTTCATCAGTTCCACCAAATGAAATAATGAACTTTACAGCATCTGGGTGTAAATACTTCAACAGGGATTTAAAATCATCAAGTTTCTTTTGTTGACTTCTGATTGGATTATGGGATTAATCTTAGGCTTCAAGATGCAGAAGTGCTATGGCATCATCCCACTCACTGTTGTGTCAACAGTAACTTCATTAACATGGTGACTATTAAACTTACACAGTTTATACTTAGTAACACAAAACCTCCGTTTTTTGTTATGCTGGATTTGAAATACTCTTAAATCCTGTTTGAAAATCAGTAACTTTATCTGTTTCCAAACAGTATATGCAAAACTTTTTCTTGATTAGTTCTCTCCATGCTTCGTACACCTCCGTTGTCTCCACTCTTTTCTTCTTTTCAGTGACAGCAAAGTGCTGGTTACAAGGAAAGAATTAATGCTCTCTCACTGGAAACATCTGAGTAACTTTCTGAAATCTGTCACATATACCTGGGTGAAAAAATATTGTATCATGGATGTATTATGATTCTGGCCAATGCACCCATCTGAATATAAAAATAATTCTTTGTAGGCTTCAGGAAGATATTTCTCAGTATAGATATTTAAACATAAAAACCTTCATTCACTCTTTTTGCTTTGCTCTCTCGCCATGTTAACATCACACCTTTAACCACTTCTCCAATTTGTAACTTCAAAATTACGAAGTCACAACTGTCTTTTGCAGGATACATCACTGACTGGAAAGTGTGGTGAAGGAATGTTCTACTAGAATTTGAAACATATGGCCTCTGTATTTTTCATTGTCTGAAAATACTCTAGCACCTCTTTTAAATCTCTTAGTTTTTGTTTTCTGAAATTTCATAGCATCTTGCAATATATTTCTGGCCATATTGTTTTTTTCAGTACTCATCTTGCACCATGCTCCTCACCAAAATCACATACATCAGTTTTTGGTGTACCAAATGGGTAATTGAAATGTTCCTGATAATAGTGCGGGTAATTTTCATACTTAACACTTTTAATGCTTCGTATCGATGCCACTTTTTCCTAATTTTTTTTCTCTCCAGAAACAACATATACGTTTGCTTTACATCCAACTCAGAACTTAAGTATCCCGGTTTCGCTCATAAACCATAACGTTGAACACAGTAGGGAAAAGAGTGTGTGTAAGCATCACGATTTGCTCGCTTATTTCTCTTGGTCTGTTACTGTTGCAGCCTCTGTTGTCTTTGGGTGACATACAAGCACTATGAAGGTCTTTTAAATGTCTTACTTTTGCAGTACCTATTATTCCAAAATACTGGCAAATTCTTCATGGTATACAATGCTCTCTTGCTTCCCAAATATAATCTGAAAATACAATAAATAAATACAATAAATAAAATCAAACAAAATATTGTTCCAAAGAATACAGAATAAAAAGACAATACCTGACTTACGGTTTCATCAGCCTTCCAGAGCAGGGCTAAACATAAAAAATTTCACGCTGCTTGGAATTATCTCCTTTTCTTGATCACCTTCTGGCAATAGCATGTTCACTTAATAAACACATAGGAAATGTTTCCTTTAATATAAAATCAGGTGACATCTACTACAGAAGTATATCTGAGTTCAGATTAAATTCAGTAAACTCTAGCTTTAGAAAGTTTTCTTAAGTAACTTTAAGGTATTTGTATGAAATAAATTACTTCTAAAATATTAAAACAAAATACAAAGAAATACCTGTATAATAAAATAACCTACTGAATAAATTATTTATGTATCTGTGAGAACTGCCTGTTTTCTGTGCTTCTATCTCTTGCAACCTGAATTAATATACTCTCTACCTTCCATTCTAAAAGTTTTTATTTTTTTTCTTCAATTCCTTCTCACTGCACTTCCTTTCAATATTAAATGTACTGCAGTTATCATCATGGTCAGTCATTTTGAAACATTTGCAGCTGTTTGATGACAGCAGCATTACACAAGATGGATGGCGAGTTCAAGATTTCCCATGTCCTAGACTTGGTATTTTCTTGAAATCACAGCAGTAGTTACTTTCCCTTCTGCATTGGAGTTGAATGCAAAGTTGGGTGCTTCTTAGTAGGCCTATCACTAGTTGTGTTCCACTTCACACTACACATCATGACAAAATACCAATTTCCTATAAATAAGGATTTGAGATGTTTTTGAAATCACCAATTCAATTGTTGATACATTGACATTATTTAAACTTTAAAAATTATTAAAATTTTACCTCAAGAAGCAGATCTATAGATTGAGAATATTAAAATTTAAGGTTCTTAAAATTGTACACAATTAATCATGAGTTGCGAGAAGTCAATTTTCTTTTAAAAAGAAAATGTAACATTAAAAGGAATAGCACTACAGTACATTACTGACAACATTCTGTGGAATCAAGCATTTTACTCAACCTACTTGGCACCATATATATCCACGTGCTATGGATGATGGATACAGGAATAATTTATCACAGACATTGTCTAAGAGATAAAAGACAATTAATTAAAAGTACAGCTAACGCTGATACATAACACACTTTGTTAAAAGCATTTATTAAATTATAACATTTATCTAAAACATATATTGCAATTAGTCTTATTGGAGGGCATATGAGGTGTGTTGACTGCTTCTGTGCATGGCGTGCGATGACACCACGACTCAGCCATCCTGCCAGCAAGTGCATTGAGCTGCTAAAGTTGTCTGCTACTGAGTGGTACTGAAGCAAAGTTTGAGATCTGCTGCTTACTGGACCGCCGTTGGATAAGCAGCTGAGCAGCAAGTCGTATACTCCTAGCTCACTCATTTGTTACATAGTTTAATTCTTAATTTCTTTGCGTGTTTTTGGTACTTGCATTGTTTAATTCATAAATTTCGGGCGTATTATAGTATTTGAGAGTTGTAGCATCGCGTTTTAGTACCTGAATAGTGTAAATTCGCGTAGTCGTTTGTCTACTGTTTTTGTTTTGAACGGCCAGTGTCGGTTGGTCACAGTCAGTGTGCTCCGTGCCGTCGCTGGATAAGCAGCTGCAGCAGCAAGTCGTATACTCTTAACTCACTCATTTGTTACATAGTTTAATTCTTAATTTCTTTGCGTGTTTTTGGTACTTGCATTGTTTAATTCATAAATTTAGGGCGTATTATAGTATTTGAGAGTTGTAGCATCGCGTTTAAGTACCTGAATAGTGTAATTTCGCTTAGTCTCCTTCCGCCGCCGAGCAGTGTCAGCAGTGCGCAAGTAGCAGCATTACTGCATTTACTAGGCAATCTTGTATTTTAATAACCGTTTAAATTTTGTCGATTTGTTTGCGCTCTCTGTAGATTAGTTCAGACGTTCTTTACAAAACAGTTTTTAGCATGGATAGGGACTGCAACTGCTGTGTTCGGATGCAGGCTGAGTTGGCATCCCTTCGCTCCCAGCTTCAGGCAGTGTTGGCTTCGGTCACACAGCTTGAGGCTGTTGCCAATGGGCATCACTGTGGGGGTCCGGATGGGGGTTTGTCGGGGACGGCCAGCTCGTCCCACGCATCCCCTGATCGGACTACGACTGTGGTTGCCCGGGATACTGCCCGCATTGAGGCTGATCCCTCACCTGTGGTAGAGTGGGAGGTCGTTTCAAGGTGTGGCAGGGGGCGAAAGACATTCCGGAGGGCTGAACGGAAAGCCTCTCCAGTTTGTCTGACGAACCGGTTTCAGGCTCTGTCTCAGGCTGATACTGACCTTTGGCCTGACACGGCTGCTTGTCCTGTTCCAGAGGTTGCCCCTCAGTCTGCAAGATCCGGGCAGTTGCAGAGGGTGGGCTTACTGGTAGTTGGGAGCTCCAACGTCAGGCGCGTAATGGGGCCCCTTAGGGAAATGGCAGCAAGGGAGGGGAAGAAAACCAATGTGCACTCCGTGTGCATACCGGGGGGAGTCATTCCAGATGTGGAAAGGGTCCTTCCGGATGCCATGAAGGGTACAGGGTGCACCCATCTGCAGGTGGTCGCTCATGTCGGCACCAATGATGTGTGTCGCTATGGATCGGAGGAAATCCTCTCTGGCTTCCGGCGGCTATTTGATTTGGTGAATACTGCCAGTCTCGCTAGCGGGATGAAAGCAGAGCTCACCATCTGCAACATCGTCGACAGGACTGACTGCGGACCTTTGGTACAGAGCCGAGTGGAGGGTCTGAATCAGAGGCTGAGCCGGTTCTGCGACCGTGTGGGCTGCAGATTCCTCGACTTGCGCCATAGGGTGGAGGGGTTTCGGGTTCCGCTGGATAGGTCAGGAGTCCACTACACGCAACATGCGGCTACACGGGTAGCAGGGGTTGCGTGGCGTGGGCTGGGCGGTTTTTTAGGTTAGATGGTTTTGGGCAAGTACAGAAAGGGCAACAGCCTCAACGGGTGCGGGGCAAAGTCAGGACATGCGGGGACCAAGCAGCAATCGGTATTGTAATTGTCAACTGTCTAAGCTGCGTTGGTAAAGTACCGGAACTTCAAGCGCTGATAGAAAGCACCGAAGCTGAAATCGTTATAGGTACAGAAAGCTGGCTGAAGCCAAAGATAAATTCTGCCAAAATTTTTACAAAGGTACAGACGGTGTTTAGAAAGGATAGATTGCATGCAACCGGTGGTGGAGTGTTCGTCGCTGTTAGTAGTAGTTTATCCTGTAGTGAAGTAGAAGTGGATAGTTCCTGTGAATTATTATGGGTGGAGGTTACACTCAACAACCGAGCTAGGTTAATAATTGGCTCCTTTTACCGACCTCCCGACTCAGCAGCATTAGTGGCAGAACAACTGAGAGAAAATTTGGAATACATTTCACATAAATTTTCTCAGCATGTTATAGTCTTAGGTGGAGATTTCAATTTACCAGATATAGACTGGGACACTCAGATGTTTAGGACGGGTGGGAGGGACAGAGCATCGAGTGACATTATACTGAGTGCACTATCCGAAAATTACCTCGAGCAATTAAACAGAGAACCGACTCGTGGGGATAACATCTTGGACCTACTGATAACAAACAGACCCGAACTTTTCGACTCTGTATGTGCGGAACAGGGAATCAGTGATCATAAGGCCGTTGCAGCATCCCTGAATATGGAAGTTAATAGGAATATAAAAAAAGGGAGGAAGGTTTATCTGTTTAGCAAGAGTAATAGAAGGCAGATTTCAGACTACCTAACAGATCAAAACGAAAATTTCTGTTCCGACACTGACAATGTTGAGTGTTTATGGAAAAAGTTCAAGGCAATCGTAAAATGCGTTTTAGACAGGTATGTGCCGAGTAAAACTGTGAGGGACGGGAAAAACCCACCGTGGTACAACAACAAAGTTAGGAAACTACTGCGAAAGCAAAGAGAGCTCCACTCCAAGTATAAACGCAGCCAAAACCTCTCAGACAAACAGAAGCTAAACGATGTCAAAGTTAGCGTAAGGAGGGCTATGCGTGAAGCGTTCATTGAATTCGAAAGTAAAATTCTATGTACCGACTTGACAGAAAATCCTAGGAAGTTCTGGTCTTACGTTAAATCAGTAAGTGGCTCGAAACAGCATATCCAGACACTACGGGATGATGATGGCATTGAAACAGAGGATGACACGCGTAAAGCTGAAATACTAAACACCTTTTTCCAAAGCTGTTTCACAGAGGAAGACCACACTGCAGTTCCTTCTCTAAATCCTCGCACAAACGAAAAAATGGCTGACATCGAAATAAGTGTCTAAGGAATAGAAAAGCAACTGGAATCACTCAATAGAGGAAAGTCCACTGGACCTGACGGGATACCAATTCGATTCTACACAGAGTACGCGAAAGAACTTGCCCCCCTTCTAACAGCCGTGTACCGCAAGTCTCTAGAGGAACGGAGGGTTCCAAATGATTGGAAAAGAGCACAGATAGTCCCAGTCTTCAAGAAGGGTCGTCGAGCAGATGCGCAAAACTATAGACCTATATCTCTTACGTCGATCTCTTGTAGAATTTTAGAACACGTTTTTTGCTCGCGTATCATGTCATTTCTGGAAACCCAGAATCTACTATGTAGGAATCAACATGGATTCCGGAAACAGCGATCGTGTGAGACCCAACTCGCCTTATTTGTTCATGAGACCCAGAAAATATTAGATACAGGCTCCCAGGTAGGTGCTATTTTTCTTGACTTCCGGAAGGCGTTCGATACAGTTCCGCACTGTCGCCTGATAAACAAAGTAAGAGCCTACGGAATATCAGACCAGCTGTGTGGCTGGATTGAAGAGGTTTTAGCAAACAGAACACAGCATGTTGTTATCAATGGAGAGACGTCTACAGACGTTAAAGTAACCTCTGGTGTGCCACAGGGGAGTGTTATGGGACCATTGCTTTTCACAATATATATAAATGACTTAGTAGATAGTGTCGGAAGTTCCATGCGGCTTTTCGCGGATGATGCTGTAGTATACAGAGAAGTTGCAGCATTAGAAAATTGTAGCGAAATGCAGGAAGATCTGCAGCGGATAGGCACTTGGTGCAGGGAGTGGCAACTGACCCTTAACATAGACAAATGTAATGTATTGCGAATACATAGAAAGAAGGATCCTTTATTGTATGATTATATGATAGCGGAACAAACACTGGTAGCAGTTACTTCTGTAAAATATCTGGGAGTGTGCGCGCGGAACGATTTGAAGTGGAATGATCATATAAAATTAATTGTTGGTAAGGCGGGTACCAGGTTGAGATTCATTGGGAGAGTGCTTAGAAAATGTAGTCCATCAACAAAGGAGGTGGCTTACAAAACACTCGTTCGACCTATACTTGAGTATTGCTCATCAGTGTGGGATCTGTACCAGATCAGTCTGACGGAGAAGATAGAGAAGATCCAAAGAAGAGCGGCGCGTTTCGTCACAGGGTTATTTGGTAACCGTGATAGCGTTACGGAGATGTTTAATAAACTCAAGTGGCAGACTCTGCAAGAGAGGCGCTCTGCATCGCGGTGTAGCTTGCTCGCCAGGTTTCGAGAGGGTGCGTTTCTGGATGAGGTATCGAATATATTGCTTCCCCCTACTTATACCTCCCGAGGAGATCACGAATGTAAAATTAGAGAGATTAGAGCGCGCACGGAGGCTTTCAGACAGTCGTTCTTCCCGCGAACCATACGCGACTGGAACAGGAAAGGGAGGTAATGACAGTGGCACGTAAAGTGCCCTCTGCCACACACCGTTGGGTGGCTTGCGGAGTATCAATGTAGATGTAGATGTAGGTAGATGTCATCATCATTCTTTAAATACAAATTTTTCAAAATCGCACTGGAGACTGAGTATTTTATCTGATTCCATAAGTCATAGCGCTCTCACACATGAATTTGCCAATCATTGAAACTCTGAATTTAATTAAAAACAATTCACTGATGCATTAAATAAAAATCAGTGAGAGAAATCTGTAGGTATTAGGGGCCCGGCCTAGGAATGGATAAAATCATATCTCCAAAACAGAGAGCAAATAATTGAGCTTACTATCCAAGAAGGGAACAAGATAAAGTCCTACTGCTCAGAAAAGAAGAGTATCAAGTATGGTGTACCACAAGGCTCCATTCTAGGACCAGTTCTGTTTCTACTCTTTGTAAATGGCTTGGAACCTACTAGCCCATGCCATAATTACATAAAATTTGCAGATAACACAAATGTGATGATAAAATGAAGGACCAAAGAAGAATTACTACATGAGATTAAAAATTGTACCACCACATTACAGACTGATTTTCTGGTAACAACTTAGTAATAAACACAGAAAAAACAGTTACAGTGCATATACACACAGTGCAAAATAAATGTCCACTAGCACCAGACAGAGTTGTTTACTAGAACTCTCAAAAATGTAAGCTCTACAAAATTTCTTGGGATATGGATCCAAGAAGATCTAAGATGGGTCCAACGTACAAAATACATTACAAATGAATTAAATACCATTTGCTATACTATCAAAATTCTTTCTGATTGCACATCGAAAGAGACACTAAAAGATGTATACTTCGCTGAGGCAGAATCCTTACTGCCATATGGCGTAATCTTTTGGGGAAACGCATCTGCTAGCAAAATTTTGAGGAGGATTACCGGGTTGGTTGCACCAGTAATCACACCCATGTAGCAATAGTTCATTAATCTTGTGGCGCCGATGAAATCGACACCAACATTGATATGCATTCATCTTTGGACTCTTAAGCATTATCTTTGGCTGTTCCACTATGTTCAGTTTAGTTCTTTGTGATCCTTGTATGTGTTATCACATAATACAAGGATCACAAAGAACTGAACTGAACATGGCGGAACAGCCAAAGATAAGCTTACAAGGGGAGGCCGCCAATTGTGAAATTCAGATTCGATTCATACTGCGCATTATAAAAGCTCATGGCCAGAGGTGTAATGTGGCAAAGCACCAAGATGCACTTCTCAGCCGTTGTCGAGAAAATCGACAGTTAAAAGAAACCGTTGCGGTGAAATACTCTCTACGATTAATACTTTTCTACAGCGTCGTGGCGCAGCGGTAAGCGCTCGGGTTCGTAATCCGAAGATCGCCGGATCGAATCTCGCGCGATGCAACCTTTTTTTTTTAGTATTGTTTTTTTGTAATTAAAAATATATATATATATATAAAACTTCGAACATCATTATGTTTTCCGCAAACAAAGTTGTATTTCACAAATGTTATTAATTATCTTCATAATGTTATCCACGTATAGTTAACGGAAGACGTAGAAACGATATTCCGAAACGAATACGTATAGCGTAAGTCAAACGTTCGAATTGGAATAGAGACACCACGAACACAAATTTGCTGTGGCAGGTATGAAATATAATCTCCGTTACTCGCTCGTTACACTTGAAGGACAGATGTTGAATGGGCCGAAACGAGCTGCCGCATAACAGCGTAGTTGCGTGCTAACTTCGAAAGAAGGTAGATGCGGTCCCTAGCGCAACTTATAACATCGTCGAAAATCAGTGCGGACGGGAGAGCTTTGGTACACCCTGTTAAAAAAAAGGGGAAAAATGGAGGTGGTACAATTGGAGAGCGATCCGCCTTCACCAACACGCATAAGCAATTCATTAATAGTGTGTGTGTGTGTGTGTGTGTGTGTGTGTGTGTGTCTATATATATATATATATATATATATATATATATATATATATATATATATATATATATATTTTTTTTTTTTTTCATCGCAACGGTTTCTTTTAACTGTCGATTTTCTCGACAACGGCTGAGAAGTGCATCTTGGCGCTTTGCCACATTTCACCTTTGGCAATGAGCTTTTATTATGCGCAGTATGAATCGAATCTGAATTTCACAATTGGCGGCCTCCCCTTGTTAGAGTCCAAAGATGAATGCATATCAATGTTGGTGTCGATTTCATCGGCGCCACATGGCCCCCACTCCACAGTACGGAGTACTCATGAGAAAGGGGGGGGGGGGGTGACTGGCATCGGCAGGAGTGCTCCACGGGAGCCAGACCATGGACAGCTCGATAGTGTCGTCAGGGAGCTGTGTGGGTAGATGTTGTGAAAGAATGTTTGGCCACTGAACCTGGAAGTCGTTGAAGCAAGCTGGGCGTCGTACTGGGCATACTGGTTGTGCGGTGACAGGTAGGCCGGCGGTTTGCGGATGGAACGGAGCGACAACGACGATGTCTCCGGTGGGCATGGCGAACACATGAAGCATGTCCAAGTCGACGTCGGGTGGGAGGGGAACACATTTCACCAGGTGGCAGGGAATGGCGGGGATTGTGTCATGAGCACTGGATGAAGAGAAACACACAACAAACAGTGTATAATTGCGCAGTATTATTGAGATGTCGTGGATTATGTCTGGGGAAACAGGCACAAACACCTAAAGCGAGGGCACGTTGAAGATGGGAGGGCGTGAGAAACCTCGACAGGGCGAGGCGGGCGACGGTGGAGAGGTCGAAGGGACAGGCGAAGGGCCCGGTGGCAAGGGCGTGTTCGTAGGTAAGCTCGACATGGGGAGCATGTGGTCACTCAATGGAGTGCGTGAGACCGGAGTAGAGGGCAAGGCCAGAGGAGAGCTCGACGATTGGAGCTGGAAGTCACTCGACGGAGTGTGTAAGTCTGACGTGGAGGGAGTGGTTGGAACGTCATGAGCCATGACAGTGAGTGGCGTGGTCGTGGCCTGAAAGGGGGCGGGGGGGCAGAAGAAGGCTAAACATGAGCAGGCTTAAGTCTGTTGACAGAGACTGTAACAGCTGAATCTTTCACCTGGATGTCATAGGTGTTGGCTGAGCACCGGAGAACTTGGTACGGGCCAGTATATGGAGGCTGGAGGAGAGCATGACGTACTCGCAATTGCCCAGAGATTGCAGGACGTGAACCTTTGGGGTCAGAATGGCTGGCAGGCGGAGGGATACGGAGGTTGATGAAGTGGTGTCTGATGCGGTCCACGAAGGAAGATAAGTCAGACTGAGGGAGAGAAGCAGAAGGGCTCACAAGTTCGCCAGGGAGAACAATGTTCCGGCCATATACAAACTTGGCTATTGTGCCTTTGAGGTCTTCCTTATAAATTGCACGAATTCTGAGTAGCACAAGGGGAAGGGCCTCCGCCCATAGAGAGTCATGGCATCGAAGAGCCGCCTGGAAAGTGCAGTGCCAGCACTCGACTAGCCCGTTACTTTGTGGGTGATATGCTGTGGTATGGATGCGTCAGATGCCGCAATTGTTACAAATCCCGTTGAACAGGGCCGACTCAAATTGTCTGCCCTGGTCAGTCGTGATGATAGCTGGACATCCGAAACATGATACCCATGACTCGACGAAAGCTCAAGCAACAGTTTCTGCCGTAATATTGGGGAGGAGGACAGCCTCGACCAGCGAGTTGTTCGGTTGATAGACGAGAGAACATAACGAAAGCCGTTAGAGGGGGAGAGAGGGCCGACAATGTCAATATGAATATGCTGGAAACGCCCAGGAGGGATCGAAAAGGCGCCGAGGGGGGGTAACTGTGCTTGTGTACTTTGCATCACTGGCATGCGACGCAGGAGTGTGCCCATTGCTGGCAGTCTTTGTTGACATTTCTCCACACGAAGTGCTCCACTACAAGGCGGGCGGATGCATGAACACTGGGGTGGGCTAAATTATGCAATGTGTTGAAGACAGCTTGACGGAGCGTCGTTGGGATGAGGAGGCATAACGTGCCCGTACTGTCGTCGCAACAGATCTCACCAAAAATGCCAGGGAAGGTGGTGTGGACGAAGTGTAGTGAAGAAGTAGTCTGAAATAAGGTTTTGTGTTTCCTCGTCGGTGGGTTGGAGATTAGGCAGTTCAGAAAGGTCTAACAGCGAATGGACGGCATCGAGTCATGAAAGAAAATTAGCAACTATATTGTCAGCACCCTTTCTGTGTCTGACATTGGTGGTGAACTGAGATATGAAGTCCATGTATCTGAAGCGGCGAGGAGGCGGGTCAGCTGGCGGGTTTGTAATGGCCGCAGCCAGGGGTTTGTGGTCCGTTAAAACATAGAAAGGGCGTCCCTCAATGTCAGTCTTAAAATGCTTGATCACTTCATAGACTGCGAGCAACTCCCTGTCAAACGCGGAATATTCCCATTGTGCATTGGTGAGCTTGCACGAGAAGAACTGCAGAGGCGAAGTTTGGCCATTGATTGCCTGGCTAAGGACAGCGCCGATGGCAGTATCACTTGCGTCTGTGGCGATGAAAAGCTGCGCATTGGGATGAGGATGCGCGATGGTGCAGGCCTCGGCAAGAAGATTTTTGAGGGCAGTGAAAGAGTCAGTCATAGCAGGGGTCCATGGAACGGGCTGAGACCCAGAAGTTTTGGTGCCTGCCAAGACGTCTGTCAATGGAGCCTGAATCTCCGCAGCCCGAGGTAGATGTCGGCGATAATAATTAACCGTCCCCAGAAAGTGCCGGAGCTCTTTGAATGACGAAGGTCTGGGTAGGTTTAGTATTGTTTGTACTTTCTCAGGGAGTGGTGAAATGCCGTTGGCAGAGACCTGAAAATCAAGAAAAGTGATAGCGGGTTGATGTAGCTGCAGTTTGTCCTGGTTGGTCTCTATGCCTGCTGCCGCGAGAGTCTTCATAACAGTTTGCACATGTCAAATGTTGTCCTCGACGGAGGAGCTGAACACAAGAATGTCATCAAGATATGCAAAGCAGAATTTTAGGTCGAACAGCACTTCGTTGATGAAGCGTTGCCAGGTCTGGGTTGCGTTTTTCAGACCGAAGGGCATGAATCAAAACTGAAATAACCCGATCGGGGTGGTGATTGCTGTCTTCTCAATGTCTACAGGTGCTATGGGGATCTGGTGGTAGGCCCGTTTGCAATCAATGACAGAGAATGTGGTCGCACCAGCGAGGCAACTTGTAAAGTCGGCAATGTTGGGTATGGGGTAGGTGTCCATAATTGTTCGTGCGTTTAGTCGACAGTTGTCTCCACACTTGCGCCAGGACCCGTCTTTCTTGGGTGTCATATGTATGGGCGTAGACCAGCTACTGGCAGAGGGTTCAATGAAGCTGGATCTTAGTAGTTCAGAAATCTGATTTTTAAAGTCGGAGAGGCACTTGGGACAAAGTCGACGTGGTTTACTGGAGATCGGGGGACCTGGTGTGAAGGGAAGCTTGTGAACCGTGCCATTGGTGACAACAGAAATGTTGCCGGCGGCACGTGAGGCGGTTTGTTTACAATGTGTGACGGGCAGGACAGGCGAGGCGTGGTCGTGGTGTTCGGAGCCACTCGGCGGATCTGACGGGAGCCGAGGCAGCAAAGTGTCCCAGGAGTCAACACGACAAGATGGCCGCCAGCCCGAAGCAGTGGTGGCACTGTGGTCGGGTGAGCTCGTTAGAGCTCATGAGCCGTTAGTGAGTCTATTGTCCGAGGGCGCGGCCTGTGGCAGAACGGTCGTGGGTGAAACGCTTGGCGCAAGTGCACTGTTTGTGTTGTCACTGGCAGTCGCATGGTGGCGTGCAGGAGCCGAAGTTGCGTAGTTTGAGGTGCTGTCTGCGAGGGGCGGGGTAGGAGCCGTCAGTTCGGTAACACGTGACGCTCATCGCTCATGCACACTTGTGTCCAGCCGAGAGTCAAATGCTGCCGTGTTAGCGGGTTGTGGCCCTGCGGAACTGTCAGCACATGTTATGGCAGTCTTGATAGCACAGTTGCGAGGGGTAGCGGGAGGTTGCTGGGATTGCAATCAGATTCGGCGCACTTACTGACCTTGCTTTGTCCTTGCTGAAGTGTCTGTAACTCCTTTGTTGCATCGGAGAGCTGGAGCTGTGTTTCGTGGAGCCGGAGGGAGAGCTCGAAGTTTTCCTTGCGTAGGCAACCGACGTGTTCAAGCTCGACAAGGCACTTGTGCGTGGTTTCTTGTAACGTTGTCGACAGAGATGAGCATGTACAGATGGATGAGATGAGCCTGGACCGATGTGTCACGGGGGGAGGGGGCGGGTTGCTCGATGGAGCACAGGCGAAGTGAGTCTTGGACGGATGATGAAACAAAGAGTTTCGCACTAGGTCCGGTGAAAGTTCGTGGTGTTGCAAGAAGGCAATGCCTCATATAGGTTTGTCAATTTCGCACACTAAAAAGTCCACTCGAGTTTGCAGTTTGCGGAGAGTGAGACGAGGTGGGAAGTTGAAGCCGAACATTGTAGTTTAGTTGAATTTACGGCTTGCAGTGAAGTATGATGAGGGCAGATGTTCGACGATGCTAAGGACGTAGACAGCAGCGAAACATCAGAGCCTGTGTCCACTAGGAAAAGGTATCCGGTCGTTCCTGGACAGAATGGAGCACTGGGGGGTGCCTGTCATGTTGTGCGCAGGAAGTGGCACCTGGACCTACCTGCAATTGGCGTTTGGGAAGTAGCAGGGTGGTTTGCAGTTCTGTGCCGCCTCACCAAACTGTGTGTGGAAGTAACAGTACGGGTAGTGCGGTTGCATGTCCTGCGGGAAGTTCATTGCCAGTGGTGGTGGTTGAGGTTCGGTGGCTGCAGCAGATTCGGTTGCAGGAGGGGGCGTGACCATGGGTGGAGCAGATGACGTCCCAGTTGCTTGTTTACTGCATCCTGGAGCGAGCGGAATGGTCGGCACAGTACGGCCACGGCGGCGTCCGGCCGCAGGGCGATGAGCCTGAACCTTAGACTTGTCAGGTAGGCTGTGGCTGGCAAAATAGAGCAGTTGACACATCGTTTAGCTTGTCAGCAATTGTCATTCCTTGCTCAACAGGTTCAGGAGACCTTTGAGCCAGAGCAAAGCGGATGTGAGGAGATAGTTTATCTGACCAGATGGCGAGGAGAGCTGTGTCAGAGAATAGATCGGCACTGGCCAGGGCACGTAGTCGTCTCCAGAGCTGGGAAGGTCTGTCATTGCCTAGTTGCTCGACGTGGAGCACTTGCCGTATTGCTGCCTCAGTTGAGCGTACAAGCCGACATAGAACTGTCTTTTTGGTTAGAGTGTACTGGGTAGATGAGTCCGGGTCGTCGACCAGGTCAGCAATCAAGTTCTCCTGGTCGTGCAGGTGGATGATGAGGCACAGAAACCTGGTTGACTCGTCGAGTTTGTAATGGTCGAACACTTCATCCACAATCTTGAACCAGGTTGTTGCTCTGTCGGGATTAAATGGCGGCAGCGTTGGTAAGCATTGTAGAATGTTCGGAAGAACAGGTTGAGTTGAGTTTGTCAGGGCACTGCCTGAATCGAACTGTTGTTGCTGCTGTAGTATTCCAGGAGAGTGTGCCTCCAGGGGATGTGGCAACGATGGCTGTTCGGGTGGCAGCGCGAAGGTGACACATTGTGTTTGAGCGCAATCCATCGTGACACGGAGGGCCGACGCGGGTGAGACACCGTAATGTGTCTATTGCGGTTGCGGAAGCTCAACACGTTGCGGGTGTGTTCGGATTGACATGTCGCGGAAGACCGGTGCGGATGAGGCACTGAAATGTGTCAAGAATGGTAGCGGAAGCTTGACTGGAGCCGGCGCGGGGGCGACAGGTGAGAAAAAGTTCAAAGTTTGAGAACGTGTTTTAGTTTGCGGAAAGCTCTATGTATGATCAGAGCCGGGGCCACCTGTGTTGCAGGGAGGCTGCGGAGGTGCGGGCTGTCCAGAAGCACAGTGTGGGAAATGATGTCTAACGTGGGATGGAATGTGTGAATGTTCACTGTTCATAGTCACTCCACTCAAAACGGTGTGCAGATAAGGTGAGTGTCATGGCACAAAACATTGAGGCATAGCAGTGAGACAGAGGTGGAGGTCAGGCACAGATAACAAGTTATTGTTCCTGTTGCAAGCTGAGGTATCGAAGTAGGAAGGCATGTGCTGATGCTGAACCGAGGCAGGTGCGGGCGTGGTCGGATGCTGAGGAGGTAGACCTGTGACCGAAGCAGTTCCGGCCACATGGCAGGTATCCGTGTGGTACTTCACAGATTGCGGCGTGGCAAATCATTGTCCTGGTGGTAGTAGGTAGTCTGACGAAGCATTTGCAGAAATTGGCATTGGTCCCGCACTGCAAGGAGATCCGTAAGAGGTAACTGCACAGTCGATGAGGGAGGGCACATGTGGCGGGAACAAAGGCGTTTGATAGCCTTTAGTTGTTAGTTAGTAGACAGTCATGCACACTCCTAACCTCACTTGTTGTTGCAGGCTTGAAAACGTCCGGCGAAATCAGCGGAATCATCGAGTGAGAGGCATCGTGTTGCAGTCCTGGCGGATGTACATCACGCACAACACGATGCCACAGTAAAACTGCGAAAACGGAAGACATTACAACTTGGGGTCACCAGTGAGGAGGATTACCGGGTTGGTTGCACCAATAATCACACCCATTTAGCAGTAGTTCATTTATTAACCTTAACACATACAAGGATCACAAAGAACTGAACTGAAAATGGCGGAACAGCCAAAGATAAGCTTAGAGTCCAAAGATATCGATGTTGGTGTCGATTTCATTGGCGCCACATGTTGTTTTATATGCCAAAAGATAATTGTAAGAGAAATAGAAAATGCTTCATCAAGAAGCTCATGCAAGCCCTTATTCAAGAAACTACATATCCTTCCTCTACCATGTCTGTACATTTTACAAGTAACCGTATTTGTAAGGAAAAGCTTAGAAAATAGCAACAATATTGTGTCAACCAACCAGAGTATCCACCTGTATAACACAAGGAGAAAGCAGGACATACATGTTCAATATGCACACACAACACTAAAACAGAATGGACCACTGCAAACAGGAAACAGACTATACAATAAGCTACCTAAAAACATTAAAACAATAAAAGAAACTTCAAAATTTAAAACTGCTGTCCATAAATATTTATTGCAAAAATGTTGTTATGGTATAGATGAATATCTCGAAACACAAAAATTTATTGCCAAGGTTAAATACAATGTATGGCAGCTGAACCTTCAGTTGTGATAAAATTAAGCCTAAATCAATGTAAATATTCTTGTATGATTTAAAAACATGTACTGTAAATCACAATTACTTGTCCAATATCATGTTGTATACCTTGTACAACAAATGATTAAAAGAACTAATAAAAATGCAATGTAATGTAAATGGTGGAGTAATAGCATTGTTAGAACTAACATTGGCTTACAATTATTTTACTTTTAACATAAAATTCACCATTAACTAGTATAGGTTAACAATAGGTAACATCCTTGCCGGTGTCATGGCTGAAATAGTCATTAACTAAACAGAGCAAAAGTTTTTTGATGGAAACCAAGAGTTTGTTATGAACACAGTACACTATTACTGATATGTTGAGGAGGAGGATACAAGATGACTTAGTCAAAATTTCTACTTAGTGTGATGAATGGCAGCTGCAGAAAAATGTAAGTTAAAGCAGATGAGTGAAAAAATACAGCATTAATAGTGTGCTGTTTGACATGCTCACATCACTTAAAAATAATGTTCCAAAGTGATATAAAATGGAATAAGAATCTAAGAAATGTAGTAGGGAAGGTGGATATTCAACTTCAGTTTATTGAGAGAATTTTAGGAAAGTATGGTTCATCTGTAAAGGAGGCCACATGTGGGACAGTAGTGTGATCTACGTATTCTTGAATACTGCTTGAATGTTTGAGATTCCCATCAGCTTGGATTAAAGGAAAACATCGAAGCAATTCAGAGGCCGGCTGCTAGATTTGTTACAGGTAGGTTTGATCAACGCGCAAGTATTACAGAGATGCTTCGAGAACTCAAATGGGGATCTCTGGAGTGAAGACAATATTCTTTTTGAGGAACACTATTGAGAAAATTTAGAGAAGTTACATTTTATATTGACTGCACAATGATTCTACTGTCACAAACATACATTTTGGGTATGGACCATGAAGATAGGAGAAATTACAGTGCATAGGGAGGTATCAAGACAAGTTGTTTTTCCTTAATTCTGTTTGCGAGTGGAACAGGAAAGGAATGACTAGCAATGGTACAGGGTGCCCTTCGTCACACTATACAATGGCTTAGGGAGTATATATATGTATTCCATTTTACTGTTGAAAGGAAATGTAAATTAAATCAACGATGTTGCTATAAAACTTAGCGCTTTTCAAATCACAGAAAAATTGCTGTGAAACTTATTGCTTTGTCAGTCACAGAAAAATTTGCGATTTAATATGAATCAATTTCATTGATAGGACTGTTACTAAAGAAGGCGGTATGCATAAGTTCAGCATTTGCAGGAAATTCACTTGCAGATGTCTCATTACAGCTTGTACATCGAAACATGGCATATATCTTTTCCAACAGTTTGCTTAAGTTTCCATTATGTGAGCAGGATACAAAGAATGAATAAGCCATTCTTTTAAAAAGTTGCTGTAAGCTTACAACCAATGGTTAAAAGGCTGAAGTAGTCACTAAAATGCATCAAAAAATTAAAACAGAGTACACACACAAAGAACAAATAGTATTACAATTAAAGAGGAACATCAAGTGCAAAAACCTATTTATGTGCCAACTGAATACAGAGGAAGGGTGTCTGATACAATAGTGCAACAGATACAAAAAACTGGGTAAAGAATATTCTTTCGCAAGAATGAAATTCTAATTTAAACCAGAAAATAATACAAATAAATCAAGTGCATCAGGTGTGCACAAGATTAAATGCAAAAACTGTCAGAAACAATATGTAAGGTTAATAGTGAATATGGACCTCTTGTCAGAGAAGTAAACTTGTCAGCACAAGCAAAAACATTCAGTAATGTCTGAAATATCCATTTCAGTTTTTTTTAAATATAATAATTTACTTCTTTTTGTACATGCCTATATCAATTTGAAAGTTGTATGAATCCAACAAGGGCCAGTAACATCATTAAAAGCAATCAATGTCAGCCTTCTGTTGTTATGGGGAAATAAGATTGACCTGACAAGGGTCCCCTTTTCAAAACCTCGCACCTCTGTATGGAGTGCTTCAGAGAAGAGCATCTCCTAAATTTTAGAGGCATTTTAAGGAGCTCAAAGTAGTTTTGTATAAAAGAAGAACATTTTGTGATTACAATAAGGCCAAAGAAACAAAGTAGTCCCTTCTTATATTAGTTATAAATGCCTGCAGATGTTGCCAATTATCAGTTGGCCATAACACAGAATAAATATACCAATATTTTGCATGAAGAAAACAGCACAGGTATCACTAATTTCTCTCAGTTTGGAGCCATCTACTTTGTTTTAAATTCATGTAGGCTGCAATGTGCTATAAGTCTGAATGGGTATGTAATGTTAACTTAGAAAGCTCTGTACCATTTGGCAATGGATATTTTGAGGGTAATATACATGCAGAATTGGTTTCTTAAACATGTTCAGTTAAACAGTGGTAATAAAGTGAAACTTTAAAATGCATTATCCCATTTTTTTTACAAATAGATGGATTTAAAATGCTGAATGTGAAAATTAAAATAATTTAAAATTTTTGACAAGAGCAAGAGGTCCCTTTTCGCTTTCTGTCTCACATATATAGATCAAAAGATTAAAATCTAAATAAAAGTAAACACTCCATGGGACCAATACACACACATTTTGAAAATGTACACAACAGCTAGGGGACTTTTTTTTAACATTTCAGAGGAACTTGAAATATGTAGACATCATCTGACAGAACCAGATAAAAAAATCACCACTGTGACTTTAAAAATTCAGTGTATTTCAAGAATGATGATGACATAATCAATGGCCCAGTCAGCAGAAGCTCTCTAACTTTGCTACAGGCCCAATCGACAGGAGACAAGCAAATCATCTACATCTACATCCATACTCCTGACGGTGTATGGCGTAGGGTACCCTGAGTACCTCTATCGGTTCTCCCTTCTATTCCAGTCTCGTATTGTTCGTGGAAAGAAGGTTTGTTGGTATGCTTCTGTGTGGGCTCTAATCTCTCTGATTTTATCCTCATGGACTTGTCGCGAGATAGGTATACGTAGGAGGGAGCAATATACTGCTTGACTCTTCGGTAAAGGTATGTTCTTGATACTTTAACAAAAGCCCGTATCGAGCTACTGAGTGTCTCTCCTGCAGAGTCTTCCACTGGAGTTTATCTATCATCTCCATAACGCTTTCGTGATTACTAAATGATTCTGTAACGAAGCGCGCTGCTCTCTGTTGGATCTTCTCTATCTCTTCTATCAACCCTATCTTGTACGGATCGCACACTGTTGAGCAGTATTCAAGCAGTGGGCGAACAAGCGTACTGTAACCTACTTCCTTTGTTTTCGGATTGCACTTCCTTAGGATTCTTCCAATGACTCTCAGTCTGGCATCTGCTTTACCGACGATCAACTTTATATGATCATTCCATTTTAAATCACTCCTAATGAGTACTCCCAGATAATTTATGGAATTAACTGCTTCCAGTTGCTGACCCGCTATTTTGTAGCTAAGTGATAAGGGATCTATCTTTCTATGTATTCGCAGCACATTACACTTGTCTACATTGAGATTCAATTGCCATTCCCTGCACCATGCATCAATTCGCTGCAGATCCTCCTGCATTTCAGTACAATTTTCCATTGTTACAACCTCTTGATACACCACAGCATCATCTGCAAAAAGCCTCAGTGAACTTCCGATGTCATCTACAAGGTCATTTATGTATATTGTGAATAGCAACGGTCCTATGACACACCCCTGCGGCACACCTGAAATCACTCTTACTTCGGAAGACTTCTCTCCATTAAGAATGACATGCTGCATTCTGTTATCTAGGAACTCTTCAATCCAATCACACAATTGGTCTGATAGTCCATATGCTCTTACTTTGTTCATTAAATGACTGTTGGGAACTGTATCGAACGCCTTGCAGAAGTCAAGAAACACGGCATCTACCTGTGAACCCATGTCTATGGCTCTCCGAGTCTCGTGGACGAATAGTGCGAGCTGGGTTTCACACAACCGTCTTTTTTGAAATCCATGCTGATTCCTACAGAGTAGATTTTTAGTCTCCAGAAAAGTCATTATATTCGAACATAATACGTGTTCCAAAATTCTACAACTGATCGACATTAGAGATATAGGTCTATAGTTCTGCACATCTGTTCGACATCCCTTCTTGAAAACGGGGATGACCTGTGCCCCTTCCAACCCTTTGGAACGCTGCACTCTTCCAGAGACCTACGGTACACCGCTGCCAGAAGGGGGGCAAGTTCCTTCGCGTACTCTGTGTAAAATCGAACTGGTATCCCATCAGGTCCAGCAGCCTTTCCTCTTTTGAGCGATTTTAATTGTTTCTCTATCCTTCTGTCATCTATTTCGATATCTACCATTTTGTCATCTGTGCGACAATCTAGAGAAGGAACTACAGTGCAGTCTTCCTCTGTGAAACAGCTTTGGAAAAAGACATTTAGTATTTCGGCCTTTAGTCTGTCATCCTCTGTTTCAGTACCATTATGGTCACAGAGTGTCTGGACATTTTGTTTTGATCCACCTACCACTTTGCCATAAGACAAAGATTTCTTAGGATTTTCTGCCAAGTCAGTACATAGAACTTTACTTTCAAATTCGCTGAACGCCTCTCGCATAGCCCTCCTCACACTACATTTCGCTTCACGTAATTTCTGCAATCCAAAAACAAAGGAAGTAGGTTACAGTAGGCTTGTTCGTCCACTGCTTGAATACTGCTCAACAGTGTGGATGTGTGGATCTGTAAGATGCTAAGCAGGTTGAGTAAAATATTTGATACCACAGATTGTTATCAGAAATGTACTGTATGGTTAGTCGTTTTATATAAGAGCTTATGACTATTTTCTTTTCTAAAGAAATTTGACTTCTCATTACTCATTATTAATCAGGTACAATCTTAAGAATCTTAAATTTTAAATATTCTCAATCTAAACTATCTGCTAATACAGGATAAATTTTAAGAAATTTTAGAGTTTAAACAATTTCATTGTATGCTATCTATAGAAATAGTTCTTATTAATGTTGTATTTCATTATAGGGTGATCATTAAATGTGGTAAAAACTAGTTATAAAGTGTGACTATTTGCAACAGACAGTTAATAATTATTTTAGAAACTATATCAATAAGAGACACATCTGATGTTATGGCAAAACAGAAAAAGTAATACAAATGTCAAAGCAAATCCACACAGGAAAAGGTATTTGCAGCAGGTTATAAAACACAAACGATATTGAATATAGTGAAGCAGGAGACTGACAGAAACAGATTATTAGGATGAGGGGATAGCTAGCTTTAAGACTAAATGATACATTGGGAACAGATGTGTGCAGTGTTGGACAACTATTGAACAAGATTTCATAAGCTATAGAAAATATAGGGTTGTCAGGCTCAGTATATGCTGCCACAGAATATCTCATATCCAGTCATGAAATAGGTATAACTTCAGTAATCTGTATATGGGTCCCACTATACCAGAAGTAGTAATATTCGCAATAAAATCTTTAAAATCAAAAAGTTCTAATTGTTATGAAAAAATATCAGTAAAGAGTTTTGTTTGGGGTCAAGAATATATAAAGCAGCAGCAGATACAGAAAAACCTCAAGGAGAGGGCACTAAAGATATCTTGAGCTACCTTTACTTTTACTGTAATAAAAAGTAATCAAGTCACATATACCTTGCCATGCATAATATAAGAGCGAGTTTCCAATGATAACGTCATCCGGCAATTCATGTGTGTAGAACTTTTATTGTCGGTTCTGTTCCTTTCTATTGCAGTCGATAGAAGGCCTACATAGTAACAATGCATTTTTAGGAATCTTCTCAAAAGTCACTATTACTGGAGATATACGCATCAGTAGTTTCCCATACCTAACTCATATTACGAGTTACGTATGGGAAAGTATTGTTATGTTATTAGTAAAAGTATTGTTATGAGTCTTGTAACAATATTTTTACTGAGAAACTACTATGATCTAATATTATTAATACTTCACACTCAACTGAACACACTCTCTCTTTACTAATCTCCACACTTTCACTTGCCACAACTAAGGCTTTTTACTTATTCATTCTTCAGTCTTTATATTTCTGCTTCTGAATGTAAACTCGCTTCCTATTCGGCGAATAGTCCGTATTTATAACGCTACCTATTGAAGGTTACCTGTACAAGAAAACAGTAGAATATTCACGACTTTTCTCGAACAAATGCCAGGCAGAATAGCATATCGAGATCACTAGAATGGCTGTGACTTTTCTTGTAAGTATGTGTTAGCTATCTTTGTGTGAGACAGAAACGTATAAAATATGACGACTCGGATGTATATACTACATAGGTAAGTACAACTACTCAATAACTCAATTCAGTCGAGTCAACTGACGAAAGAAATAAATGAATAGCGTGCGGGTTGACTGGCGGGGGCGGCACGGGTGGTAATGTGGGCGGTCCCGAAAGGGATGAGGTGCACGCCCCATGCCCCCATGTATATCTGCCACTGATATGTAGTCATTTTTTGTACCTACTTGTTTACCAGTCAGTCATATCAGAATTGGCTGAAATATGTTGATGTTTTGAAGAAGAAAGGAAATAAAGAAATATAATGAAACTCCTGTCCAATCAGACTTTTGCCAGCATTCTCAAAAATTGTGGAAAAACCAATGTACAATATGCCTGTTAACCACCTAAATAGAAACAGTACAGGCAGAGGCAACAAAGGGAGACTACTCAAAATATATCCAGAATGGCTATAAACTGAGGTGGAACTTTGCCAAGTTATAGCGGACAATGTGGCAAATTTTCTGACACACAAGTAGTTTGTAATGTTCTCGTATTATGACGTTCTTAGATAATACAAATCTCCTTCATCATAACCAACATGGATTCCGCAAACAGAGATCATGTGAAACTCAGCTCGCCCTATTTGCCCAAGAAATTCACAGTGCCGTAGACACTGGCGAGCAGATTGATGCCGTATTCCTGGACTTCAGGAAGGCATTTGATACGGTTCCGCACTTACGTTTAGTGAAAAAAATACGAGCTTACGGAATATCGGACCAGGTTTGTGATTGGATTCAGGATTTCCTAGAAGAAAGAACACAACATGTCATTCTTAACGGTTCAAAATCTGCAGATGTAGAGGTAATTTCGGGAGTACCGCAGGGAAGCGTGATAGGACCTTTATTGTTTACAATATACATAAATGACTTAGTTGACAACATCGGTAGCTCCGTGAGGCTATTTGCAGATGACACGGTTGTCTACAAGAAAGTAGCAACATCAGAAGACTCGTACGTACTCCAGGAGGACCTGCAGAGGATTAATGCATGGTGCGACAGCTGGCAGCTTTCCCTAAACGTAGATAAATGTAATATAATGCGCATACATAGGGGCAGAAATCCATTCCAGTACGATTATGCCATAGGTGGTAAATCATTGGAAGCGGTAACGACCGTAAAATACTTAGGAGTTACTATCCGGAGCGATCTGAAGTGGAATGATCACATAAAACAAATAGTGGGAAAAGCAGGCGCCAGGTTGAGATTCATAGGAAGAATTCTAAGAAAATGTGACTCATCGACGAAAGAAGTAGCTTACAAAACGCTTGTTCGTCCGATTCTTGAGTATTGCTCATCAGTATGGGACCCTTACCAGGTTGGATTAATAGAAGAGATAGACATGATCCAGCGAAAAGCAGCGCGATTCGTCATGGGGACATTTAGTCAGCGCGAGAGCGTTACGGAGATGCTGAACAAGCTCCAGTGGCGGACACTTCAAGAAAGGCGTTACGCAATACGGAGAGGTTTATTATCGAAATTACGAGAGAGCACATTCCGGGAAGAGATGGGCAACATATTACTACCGCCCACATATATCTCGCGTAATGATCACAACGAAAAGATCCGAGAAATTAGAGCAAATACGGAGACTTACAAGCAGTCGTTCTTTCCACGCACAATTCGTGAATGGAACAGGGAAGGGGGGATCAGATAGTGGTACAATAAGTACCCTCCGCCACACACCGTAAGGTGGCTCGCGGAGTATAGATGTAGATGTAGATGTAGATAGCTATCTGCTGTACATCAGACATAGACTGACTTTGTTATGCTTCCAGCACAACGTCTTCATCCTGCAGGTTTGTCTACCCTTGGCCCATCAGTGTGTCTTCTCCAGAGACTATATATAAATATCGCTAAGCATCACATGTTGTTGACGTTCGAACAACCCTACACAACAAAGGTCAAAATTTTAATAACGATTGTGGTGTTGCTCACGCTGCTAAATACTGCATTTTCGGGCAACAACAGTCATTATGTGGCAGGTGTCATTAGAGCACAGTTAATAGTCATTTCATTTAATAATGAAAAAACTAGGCACTCATCTTTTTGTGTTTCCCACGCTGGTCTCGTATTATCATGGCTCAATCATAGAAAATCTAGGTGATTATGATTCCAAGCTTGGATGCAAAGAGGTCTAGGTTTTATTCTGCTATATTCAAAAGTTATGTAGATGCGCTTCACAAACCATTCTTGGAGATTAAACCTTTCAAAGTTAGCACAATGGTGATGTAAAAAAATAATCAGCACTCCGAATTTAAGTTACACTTCCTTTTAACTGCTTTTATTGCAATATCACGTATCACACAAAACATCACTTCACAATACAAAACATACTTGAAAACATCTCTCTCACAGTCACTGTTAAGGTTCACGTTTTATAAGCGGTCTACGTTATGCGTCTTTCCAACATGACGTCCAACACTTGACTTTCTCAACGTCCGACTCTCTAACAACTCAGCAACTAACTAAGAATTGCTTACGCGCCCAAAAATCAGAGTTACAAGTACGTCAAAGATCATAGTGACAAAAGAAAGAATACACATAAGAATAATATCATTGCAATATAAACATATCGATGTATCACAAATGAAATCAAATCTGAATGTTGTCTCAGAAATATGTCAAGTACTTTGCAGAAACACAGTAGAATATAGTTGGTACCGAGAGGTTCAGGTGAGGTGCCGTAATGGTTGCGTAATTCAAGTACCATTACAACGTGATACCAGATACAAAAGTCTCTTGATACACTAATTGTTACAGGCGCCTCCTACCATGCTTCTGTGCAGCATGCACATCAGGAAAATGGTGGCACTGGTATCAAGGAACCAAGTTCTGTCCAAACATCACATGGTCATGGATCTCCTTCCACCTGATGGATGTTTAAGGCAGAGTGCAACTTCCAGCAGCAGAATTCAGTTGCTTGCTTAGTTCTGGGCCAGGAGTTGGTTACATCTCATAGGCCATCGATCAGAACTCGCTAAGACCAGCCTCAGTGCTTGCATCTATACCACACCATTTCCGCACTGCTTCACATTACGCCACACAGTGCGGCCCTATGGATGTCAATCCAACAGCCACTTGGGGTGAAACTCTCCAATGAACTGGTGTAACACCAAACAACTTTGTTTCTATTAATCTTATGTGATAATGGATGACCTTTCAGTTGTTATCCCAAACTAAATTTTATTGTGAACCTGGGCTGTGAATCAAAGTGTTCTGAAGTTCAATCTGGTAATCATTATTCACAGAGACTTGCATTAATCACAACAGTTTTTAACACTCTCAAATTATGACACTGAGTTTTAAAAAAATGGAACTTGGAACTACATACTTAATGTAGCATTGAAAAGAGTTTTTGAAGAGGACTTCAACACCATAGCGTGTTGAATGTGATCCAATAACAACAAGAGAACAATGCTGCAAAATAACAGTTACAGTAACGTGCACACTATGCCAACTTGTCATTACTGTGTCTGTTGCCCTAGCACTGGATAACTGTGGACTTATTGAGACTCCACTGTGAGCTGAGACACAACCGTTTTGCATTCAAGCCATGCTCTTTCACTCTAAATGCACCCTGCACCAGTGACCACCTGTACAGATGCAAGTAGTTTGTCGGCATTCTGAAATAGCAACAGCTTGCACGTGTGTATGTACAAGTTCGCTGTGGGCAAGTCTCTAGTCCTTACACACGACTCATGTGTTTACCCGTGCACTTTAAGACCACCATCTGTGATCTGCTGCAGCAGCGACTAGACAGCTTACTCATGAAGCTATCCACACTTTCACAAAAGTATATGACAGTGAAAAAATGGAGTACTCTTGTCATTTACAGGAAATGTCACCAAACTATTGGGGCAGTTGTGCAGTTGTATGTTCAGAGGTATCCTGATTTTGTAAAGCCCTCACAATTTATCTTTGCAAATGTCATTCAAAAAAGTTCAAGAAACTGGAAGTGCGAAGAAACTAAATCAGAATTCAGAAACTACAAACATTAAAAATTACTTGCACATGTTAGAAAATTTCTTGCGCTAAAATTTAATCTTATGATATTCTGTTAGATTAATGTGCAACAAACATGCCGTAGTAGTTTCATTGTTGGGACTTCTGGTTCCTGCCTGTTAGAGGCAGGCGAGGTCAGACATGTTCAGTATTGCCTACCACTGCAATGGAGGTAACACGCAAGGAACAATATGCAGATTTGAAATTCTGCTTTTGTCTCAACAAATCCTCAGCTGAGGCCTATACAATGTAACAGGAGGCCTATGGAGAGTCTGTTATTCCCTACAGCACAGCTCGAAGGTGGTTTAAAATATTTAAAGAGGGAGACAGTCAATTTCAAAGAAAGGTCTACATCTACATCTATGTCTACATGGTTACTCTGCAATTCATACTTAAGTGCCTGGCAGAGGGTTCATCGAACCATATTCATACTACTTCTCTACTATACCACTCTCGAACGGCGCGTGGGAAAAAGGAACACCTAAATCTTTCCATTCGAGCTATGATTTCTCTTATTTTATTATGATGAGCATTACTCCCTACATAGGTGGGTGTCAACAAAATATTTTCACATTCAGAATAGAAAGATGGTGATTGAAATTTCGTAAATAGATCTCGCCACAAAGAAAATTGCCTTTGTTTCAGTGACTGTCACCCCAACTCGCGTATCATATCAGTGACACTCTCACCCCTATTGCGCGATAACACAAAACAAGCTGGCCTTCTTTGCACTTTTTCAATGTCCTCCGTCAACCCTACCTGGTAAGGATCCCACACCATGCAGCAATATTCCAATAGAGGACGGACAAGTGTGATGTAGGCTGTCTCTTTAGTGGGTTTGTCACATTTTCTAAGTGTTCTGCCAACAAAGTGCAGTCTTTGTTTCGCCTTCCCCCCAATATTATCTATGTGAGCTTTCCAATTTAAGTTGCTCGTAATTGTAATTCCTAGGTATTTAGTCAAATTGACAGTCCTTAGATTTGTGCGATTTATCGTATACCCAAAATTTATCTGATTTCTTTTAGTACCCATGAGGATGACCTCACACTTTTCTTTGTTTAGTGCCACTTTTCAAAGCATACAGAAATTCTCTCTAGATCATTTTGTAATTGGAATTGATCGTCTGATGATTTTACTAGACAGTAAATTAAAGTGTCACCTGCAAACAATCTAAGAGTGCTGCCTAGATTATCACCAAGATCGTTTATGTAAATCAGGAGCAGCAGAGAGCCTATGACACTACCTTGTGGAATACCAGATATCACTTCTGTTCTACTCGATGACTTACTGTCTATGACTATGAACTGTGACCTCTCTGAGAGGAAATCACGAATCCAGTCACACAACTGAGATGATACTCCATATGCACGCAATTTGATTAATAGTCGCTTGTAAGGAATAGTATCAAAAGCCTTCTGGAAATCTAGGAATATGGAATCGATCTGAGATCCCTTGTCCACAGCACTCATTACTTCATGGGAATAAAGAGCTAGCTGCATTGCACAAGAACGATGTTTTCTGAATCCTCGTTGGTTATGTATCAATAACTCATTTTCTTCAAGGTGATTCATAATGTTCAAGTACAGTATATGCTCCAAAATCCTACTGCAGATTAAGTTCAGTGATATGGGTCTGTAATTCAATGGGTTACTCCTATTTCCTTTCTTGAATATTGGTGTGACCTGTGCTACTTTTTAATATTTAGGAACAGACCTTTCGTCAAGTGAGCGGTTGTATATGACTGCTAAGAAAGGTGCTATTGTGTCTGCATACTCTGAAAGGAACCTGTTTGGTATACTGTCTGGACCGGAAGACTTGCCTTTCTTACGTGATTTGAGTTGTTTTGCAACACCTAAGATATCTACTTTTATGTCACTCATGCTAACAGCTGTTCTGATTTCGAATTCTGTGCTCCAGTTACTGCTCTTACGGAAGAAAACATCAACACTGCTGCTGTCGTTGTGAGAGAGGATTGGTGAATTACCTTAAGATCACTTTCTGAAATACTGAATATTTCATTGGGTGCCACCCACATGTTGGTGACAGAAAAATTACACATGATACGTGTTTGTGTGCGATGGGTTCCAAGACTGTTGACTCTTGTACAAAAGGACATTCGCGCGCAGGTCTGTATGCAGTTAAAGTTGATGTTAGAGGAAGATCCAGAGTTTCTTTCCAAATTAGTTACTGCTGATGAAACTTGGCTACATCATTTTGATCCTGAGAGCAAACAGCAAAGCTCAGTATGGAAATCTCCTTCATCACCAACCTACAAAAAAGCAAAAGTAGTTGCTTCTGCTAGGAAAGTTATGTCATCTCATTCTTTGATATTCATGAATGGTTTATCAGCATGTTGTACCTGACACACATCAGTAACTGGACAATACTACAGGGATGTCCTGAAAACATTGCAAGTTCATATCACGTGCAAAAGATCACATTGTATAACAGGCTGGATGCTGCATCACAATAATGCACAGCCCCATATTGCCTATGTTGTTGCTGAATATCTTGCAAAAATCAACGTGAAGTGCATCCCTCACCCTCCCTATAGCCTGGATTTAGCCCCATGTGACTTTTTTCTATTCCATAACATGAAGAAACGCCTTCGCGAGAGGCATTATCAATCATCAAAAGCAGTGGTGAAGGGTGCAGAGGCAATTTTGAAGGACCTCTCAAAAAATGGTTTCCAGCATGTGTTTGATGACTGGCAGAAACGCTGGGACAAGTGCATCATATTCATGGGAGACTGCTTTGAGAAGGACCATCAAAATTATGAGGATGAGTAAAGGTATGTTGTCCAAAAAAATTATTATAATTCTTTATTGAACAGCCCTCGTATTTACTAAATCTGAGTGGCCTGTCTCAAAAGGAACCTCTTGAGTGTGAGGTTGCAAGTTCAATCTTCAGTAATGTTGTGACTCACCGATCTTTCAAAGTGCCACCGCGCAGTTACGCGCGTTCTCTAGATGCGGCGCTGTCTGCCAGCCATGCAGCAGCAGCGCCACCTAAGCGGCCAGCCAGCCAGTGGCCGCAAGACTTGGACTCAGTTATGATTTGACTATTAAAGTGTACACACATCTTACTCTGTTTACTTGATCTGTGACTTTCATGTATTGTGTCTTCCTTGAAATATATTTGTTCAACTTGAAGTTATAACAATTGACGACGAGGATGGGATTTTTCTTTTCCATCGTCAACCCACATGTTTCCATGGCTACTTTAGAGCAACTATTGCAAGGTCTCATAGAACAGCAAATGCTTCTCACAAATGCGATTCGTGATTTCATCGCGGCATCAAATGCGGGACATCTCTCGTCGTTGTCTCTACCTCCTTTTCCTCCTTACGACGAGACGGCGGAAGACTGGTCTGGTTATGAAAAACGTCTTCGACAGCACTTCTTGGCATTTCACGTTGCGAACAAACAAACATGTAAGTCTCTGTTCCTTTCATGGATTTCACCTCAAATGTATCGGTTGTTGTCGCAATTGGCTCCTTTGAAACATCCTGCGTCTTTGTCCTTTGCTGAAATGTGCTCACTTCTGTCCATCTATTTTCAAAAGCAAACGCATGTGGTAGCCTCTCGTGTTGCCTTTTATCGTTGTCAAAAACAATCGAATCAATCCTATCGCGCTTGGCCTACTGAACTTCACGGCCTCAGTAGAAAGTGTCAATTTGTTACTGAAGTTCACAAAGAATCCTACGCCGATTCCATGGTACGGGATGCTATTATCCGATTGGCGCCTGACAAAGAAGTTAGGCAATGTGCACTTCAGTTGGTAAATCTGACTCTAGATGAAGTCCTATCCATCGCTCAGTCTTTTAAAATTTCTCGAGCCACTGGAGTGCAAATAGAGGCATGGGGCGATGTCGGGGAAATACAACCTCTGTGCGATGTTGACGAAGCGTGTGGCGTGTCCCCACCGGCCAACGTGGCCGCAGTACGCTCTCAAGCGCAGCCTCGGCCTAACCATAAACAAACCTCTAAGAAACTGCAGCAAAACCCACGGCAACTTCCTTCATGTCCATGGTGTTTTACGAAACATTCACGAGAAGATTGTCCACAACGTTGGGCCTTGTGTCACAAATGCAAAAAAAAGGGTCATGTGTCATTTGTTTGCAAATCCGACCGCATACATGATGTTCTTGAACATGACGCTGATTCGGATTCTGTGTTATCTCTCAATTGTACTTCTTCCCTTTCAGAGAAGTTATTCCTCACTGTCCAAATACTTGGTCGAGATGTTCACATGCAGGTGGATACTGGTTCTGCTGCCACTATCATCAATTCTCAGACGTATCTTCAGTTGGGTTCTCCAATCCTGTCACCTGTCACTAGGCAATTACGGACTTACAATAAACAGAATATTTCTCTCTTGGGACAATTTGATACTGAGGTATCTTACAAATCTGTCGTTCGCACTGTTCCCATATTTGTGGTCGACCATAGTAACGTGGAGAATCTATTTGGTTTTGATGCCTTTTGCGTTTTTGGGTTCTCCATAGATGACTCTGTCAATATCGTCTCTGATGCTATTCCTTATGCTCAATTGGATTCCTTGTTGAAGACATTTTCGTCCCTTTTTTCTCCTAGGTTAGGCAGTGCAAACGACTTTGAAGCTCTTATCACACTCAAACCCACTGCTCGGCCTAAGTTTTTTTGGGCTCAGCCCATTCCTGTGGCCCTTCGTGATCAGGTCAAATGGGAGCTGGATCGTCTCTCTGCTTCAGGGGTGCTTCCTGTCACTTCCAGTGAGTCGTCCTCTCCTGTCGTTGTCACTGCTAAGCCAAATGGTGATATTCGTCTCTGTGGCAATTTCAAAGCCACTGTCAATGCTCAATGCCTTATCGACACTTACCCTATGCCTCGACCTGAAGAATTGTTCACTAAACTTGCTGGAGGCCAGTATTTTTCTAAACTTGACCTGTCAGAAGCTTATCATCAACTTCCTCTTGACGCTGCTTCCCGGCAGTTTCTGGTCCTTAACACGCCTTTCAGCCTCCATCAATACCAACGATTGCCATTCGGGGTTACCAGCGCCCCTGCTCTCTTTCACCGATTCTTGGAACAATTATTGCTCACTGTTCCTGGGTGTATAAATTACCAGGACGACATTGTTGTCACTCGCTCCACCACTGACGAACACGTACAGAATCTCCGCACACTTTTTCGTGTCTTACAGACTGCCGGTCTCAAGTGTAATCTTCAGAAATCAAAATTTTTTCTGGCATCTATCACGTACTTGGGGTTTCAACTCTCTTGGGATGGTATTCGTCCGCTTCAGCAAACTGTCGCTGCAATCGATGCCCTTCCTCACCCTACATCTGTTAAGGAACTGCAGGCCTTCTTGGGGAAAATAGCATACTATCACAAATTTTTACTGTCTGCTGCTTCGGTGCCTCAGCCGTTGCATCGCCTGTTGCATAAAAACATACCTTTTGACTGGTCCGCATCATGCGATGCGGCTTTCCAGAAATTGAAGACTATGCTGAAACAGGCCCTGTGCCTGGCTACTTATCGACCTGGCCAACATCTTGTTCTTGCCACGGACGCCTCTCAATACGGGGTCGGTGCAGTCCTTGCGCACCGTTTTTCTGACGGTTCTGAACAACCCATTGCTTACACCTCCAAAACGCTCACAGATGCCCAACAAAAGTATTCTCAAATTGAAAAAGATGCTTTGGCCATTATTTATGCTCCTCATAAGTTTGGTGTTTTTCTCTATGGATCTAAATTTCGTCTTGTTACGGATCACAAACCACTTGTTTCCTTGTTTCATCCATCAACGTCACTTCCCAACAAGGCTGCATCCCGCCTCCAGCGTTGGGCTCTTTACTTGCCTCATTTAAATTATGAGATTCATTTCCGGCCGACAGCTCAACATGCGAATGCTGATGCACTGTCTCGCCTTCCCATGGGTCCTGATTTGGCATTTGATAGGGACGAACTTTTGTGTTTCCACCTGGATGTTGCCGAGCAGCGGGTTGTGGATGGGTTCCCCATCACCAGGGACCGGCTGGCGGCTGCTACGGGTTCTGACCCAACCCTCTCCCGGGTTTTACGCTGTATGCAGAAGGGTTGGCCAGATCATCCATCCGCTAAAACTTCTGATCCGTTGCGGAACTACTACGCTTTGCGTTACCGCCTCACGCCTAGGGATGGTGTTATCCTCCTTTCCACCGAAAATGCTTCGCTGTGTGTTGTGATACCTGCGTCTTTGCGTGCTTCGGTCTTGCGCCTCCTTTACCAAAGGCACTGGGGTGTCTCTCGCACAAAGTCTCTGGCATGCCATCATGTGTACTGGCCCGACATCGACTCTGAAATCGCACACATGGTCGCTGCCTGCGGCCCTTGTGCGTATACAGGCCACTGCCCCGAAGTCATCTTTGTCACCGTGGCCTTCACCTGAGAAGCCCTGGGAGCATATTCATGCTGACTTCGTGGGACCTTTTTAAGGTACTTATTGGCTTCTCGTTATTGATGCCTACTCTAACTTTGAAACTTCCTGGAAGATTAAGACTGTGCCCGACCGAGACTCGAACTCGGGATCTTTGCCTTTCGCGGGCAAGTGCTCTACCATCTGAGCTACCGAAGCACGACTCCTGGCCGGTCCTCACAGCTTTACTTCTGCCAGTATCTCGTCTCCTACCTTCCAAACTTTACAGAAGCTCTTCTGCGAACCTTGCAGAACTAGCACTCCTGAAAGAAAGGATACTGCAGAGACATGGCTTAGCCACAGCCTGGGGGCAAAGATCCCGAGTTCGAGTCTCGGTCGGGCACACAGTTATAATCTGCCAGGAAGTTTCATATCAGCGCACACTCCGCTGCAGAGTGAAAATCTCACTCTGGAAACATTCCCCAGGTTGTGGCTAAGCCAGGTCTCCGCAGTATCCTTTCTTTCAGGAGTGCTAGTTCTGCAAGATTCGCAGAAGAGCTTCTGTAAAGTTTGGAAGGTAGGAGACGAGATACTGGCAGAAGTAAAGCTCTGAGGACCGGCCGTGAGTCATGCTTCGGTAGCTCAGATGGTAGAGCACTTGCCCGCGAAAGGCAAAGATCCCGAATTCGAGTCTCGGTCGGGCACACAGTTTTAATCTGCCAGGAAGTTTTATATTAGCGCACACTCCGCTGCAGAGTGAAAATCTCACTCTACTCTAACTTTCCTTTCATTGTCCGTTGCATGTCACCTACCACCGTGGCAACCACTAATGCTCTAGGTCGCATTTTCTCTTTGGAAGGCCTTCCCTCTACTCTTGTTACTGATAATGGTCCACAATTTACCTCTTCCGATTTTGCGGATTTTTGTGCCCATCTCGGTGTCATGCATGTCACGGTTTGACTCAGTCAAACAGTGAGGCTGAACGACTGGTCCACACATTTAAGGCTCAGATGAGGAAACTCCTGACTTCTTCTTCTGCTGGTGATGCGCTTCTCCAACTTCTGGTTTCTTACCGTTTCACCCCCATGGGCGATCACAGCCCGGCTGAGCTCTTACATGGCCGACAGCCCCGCACGCTACTTCATCTTCTGCGGCCTTCCACCTCACAGCCGCATGTGCCTTCGCTTGTCCGGTTCACCGCCAATGACCTTGTATGGGTACGGGGATATGGCAGGTGGCCAAAATGGACTCCTGGCCGCATCTTACGACACCATGGCCGACGCCTATATGAAATCCAGACAGATACGGGTGTTGCAGTGCATCATTCAGACCAGCTTCAGCCTTGTGTGCTGGCAACGCCTGTTCCAGATGCCGCTACACCACCTTCAGCTCTACCTGATGCTCGGGATACTGGAATCTCTCATTACTCACAACACAGTCGTCTCACCATCATATCAGTGCTAGCACAAGAACTGACGCCACCAGAAGACATGCCCATGCAGGAACCAGATGACCATCATCTGTCGGAGCAACTCTACTCGCCTCCTTCTCCTACAGATGTGGACAAATCACCCATGTCTCCTGTTATAACAACTGGAGTTGCCGCAACGGGCAGATTGGTGCACGGGGCCCCAGCGGATTCGACCCCCACGTCTCCTGTCATCTCGACCCGTTATCATCAGGGACACTTCCATCCGTACGGGAAGCCTCCTCCTTGAGATTTTATGGCCAGTCAAACAACACCTATGGACGTTAGCAATCTACAGGCCACCTCCATCAAGACTTGTGCAAAAAATTCAAAGGGGGGAAAAGTGTTGTGACTCGCCGATCTTTCAAAGTGCCACCGCGCAGTTACGCACACCCTCTACATGCGGCGCTGTCTGCCAGCCATGCAGCAGCGGCGCCAACTAAGTGGCCAGCCAGCCAGTGGCCGCTAGACTTGGACTCAGTTATGATTTGACTGTTAAAGTGTACACACGTCTTACTCTGTTTACTTGATCTGTGACTTTCATGTATTGCATCTTCCTTGAAATATATTTGTTCAACTTGAAGTTATAACAAGTAACACTTATTTGAAAGTGCTGTATTAACAATTTTGACAGAAGAAATATTAGCTGTTAATGACTCAGCAGTGCAGCAGGAGGGCAACAGAAAATTAGTGCCTGGGAGGTACAGACATTAACCTTCTATGGGATGTATGTATTACACTTCACAAAACGGACATCATCCTACATTCAAGAAATGTTCAAAACAAACCATTACCTTGCACCATGAACATCAAATGAAAAATGGTGTGCCACAGTGATCACAAAGGTTCGCACCAAGGTGAACTCGTTGGGAGTTACAAACCATGCCGGACTTTCAGCTAGGTATCCACTCTTAAAGAAGGTGAACTGAATCATATGATGTAATGGGGTGATGAGAACTGACAGAACCTGATGAGAGCACTGACAGGATGTGATGACATGAAACCAAATATGAAACAGTCTGGCATGGAGCTGATTGTGAAACTGGCTACCCTTTCAGATGTAGCTCCAGATAGTGTGATAATACGTTTTATAAACGTGGAAAATACAAACATTCAGACGTTGAATTTGTCCGGTGGTTCCAGCTGGTACAAACCGCAGTTTCACACACTTTTTCAGTAGGAATAGTTTGCTCTAAGGGAGTATGATTTTTATATGCAACCAGGAATCAAGCAAAAAGCAAGTTTTCTGGCCAACTGGTGGCCAAAAGCAGTGCTCATATAACAGTTATAGTTCTCTTAAGCCATTTTCCCACACTTGCTTGGTGTGACATAAATATTCCCTACTACCCCAGCAAAATCATGCACACAAGAAAGGATCGTAGGGGGCAGAGCACTTCCAACTTCTTGCAGCACAATAAATAACTTTCCAGCCAATTTACCATCAGCATAATTGTATATGAATGCATTAAGGCTTTGATGTTGGCTGATCTTGATACAATTCTCTTGGTACCTCTAATTCCTAGAGTTGCTTTGATATGCATTTCCTTTCCAAATCCGGATCGGTCAGAGTTAAAAACAAACTCCTTACTGAATGATCAGGTAAGTTTTTTATCTCATCTACAAAGTTTTGGACCAATTCTGAAGTTTGCTGTGTGTCATCACATTGACATTTTTTTTGAAATGTTATCACTTACATCTTCCAATTCTGTAGCACTGATTGAAGTTCTGCAATCATACACTGCTTTGCTTGAAATCACTGTAATCTATGTTGCACACAATTTGATGTGCATAACGTAAGCCGGTCGCTCTGACCGAGTGATTCTAGGCATTTCAGTCCGGAACCGTGCTGCTGCTATGGTCGCACGTTCGAATCCTTCCTCAGGCATGGATGTGTGTGATGTCCTTAGGTCAGTTAGGTTTAAGTAGTTCTAAGTCAAGGGGACTGATGACCTCAGATGTTAAGTCCCATAGTGCTCAGAGCCATTTGAACCATTTTTTTGCATAATGTAGTAGGTCACTATCATGCACATCCTGTAAATTGTATCAAGCATCCTTGAAATGCACAAACATCGATTTTTGAAACAAGTGTGCCTTGTCCTTCCTTGAATACCCATAGTTTTCTTATATAGTACATGGGTCATATTACTGCAGACTTATTCAAAACCTGTTCATACAATTTTTTTCTCTCTCTATGCTACGAATGATCTTCCATCTACTTAATTATGTTCACTACCAACTACATAGACAATTGTCCTTTACTACGTTTCAACGGAGACTGTATTTGTGGCCCCTGTCTGACAAGGATGACGAACTACATTACTCGACACTGTTTCAGTATCACTTGCACTTGTTAAGCATGTATCATCATCAATGTATTCCTCATGAACATTGTCTGCACAGTGGAGTGTATATGACACCACTGGCTCATCTTGCAGTAATGGTAATATTTCATCAGCCACTTCTTTTTCACTTTGTGAAATTCCTTAGATTCCTTTCTGATGAAATGTTGTCAGCAACTGATGTTGTGAATATGTATGAACACCACTTACACTGTTGTGAGTTACTTGTCAACCGAGCAGTTCAACTATGCCTCTGTAGCCTTTTGCTGTGCTCACTATGGGATACTACCAAACCCACCCCACTGTTGCCATTAGCAGCCAATATTGTGGTTGCATGGTTGACAATATGTGGGGCATCAAACAGCATAAACATCATTGGACTTTTGTGACCTCACACCAAAAAAGTTCCTTGTTAGCTGCCCTGTCTTTTATACTGTCAAGATCACAGTTTGGTTTATGAAAGGATTCCGATATTGAGAAAGGTATTTGCACACATAGTGAGCATTTATTTAACTTGTTAAACAGTACATTAAAGACTGCAGGTACCTTCTTTGATCCATCAAACAAGTAAATTAGCATATTATGCTGTAACAGGAAATGCTACAAAATTCTTCACATCTTATTCCTGACAGGAAATGAGGATTGTTAATAAGAAAGGAGAGGTGAGCTACAGAGTGCTGTGGCAACTGTTGTCATAGGAAAGCTAGACAGGAGCATAAATAATTAGCAAATAAGTTAGCTCAGTAAACAGAACTAACTTACTTTACTTTACGCAATCAGGCCCAATGGATCACGCGCTGCTTTGAGAGATGGCCTCCACTTCAGTCTGTCTTCAGCTCCTTTCTGCCATTCTTCCAGCAGTCCTACTCTCTGAAGGTCTTTGAATTCGCAGTCACTCCATTGAGTTCTAGGTCTTCCTACGGGCCTTCTGCCGGTTGGCTTGGTATTGAGTACAGTTTTCGGCAATCGGTTGTCCTGCATTCCAGCAACATGCCCTGCCCACTGGAGTCACCATGTCTTCATCATAGCCACGATGTTCGGCTCTTTGTAAATAACATACAACTCTGGATTGTGACGAATCCTCCATTTTTCACTCTCATTATCGTAAACTGGTCCAAAAATCTTCCGAAGGACTTTCCTTTCAAATATCATCAGTCTGTTCAGACCTTGATTGGTTGTACTCTAGGTGGCACATCCATATAATACTACTGGCTTCAGGAGTGTTTTGTAGATGTTTATTTTGAAATGTCTTGACAAACTTCTGGTTTCGAGGAGAGCATTAAGGCCATGGTAACAGTGATTACCTGTCTGTAGTCTTACCTGTATTTCCATACTGCACCCAGATATTTGAACTCCTTGACTTGATAAGAACCTTCAGCTGTCTGTAAGGGTGGAAGTTGTTCTTGAGTTTCATTATGTCTATGGTGTAGAATCATGTATTCTGTCTTGTCACAATTGATTTGAAGTCCAATTTTCCTTGCTGTTGTTTCCAGAATGTCAGCTATTTCCCCTAATTCTTCTTGCTACCCAGATAGCAGCACTATATCATTGGTATATCTGAGGCACTTGATGTTCACATCCCCAGTCTGGACTCCTCAGAGTTCATTAGATGACATCTCTCTCATTACCTTCTCTAATGTGAGATTGAAAAGAACAGGTGAAAGTTCATTGCCCTGCTGTAGTGCAGTTTTTATTTTGAATTCTTCAGCCACCTTATTTACGATTTTTACCTTTGCTGTGGTATCCATCAGGCAGGCTTTCGTGAGGCTTACTAGTTTCTTGGCAAAACCGAGCTCTTCCAGACACCTCAGCATAAGAGGTGCGGCTAGAAAAAAACTGGACTGATGCTGGAAAAAACATTTATTTACAATTTCATGTTATCTCCTTCAATGTACTCTCCTCCTCAGTCTCTACACCGCTCCATACGAATTTTCCACTGTTCATAGCAATGCTGCAGATCATTTTCGGTAAGTCCATACATTACGTCCGTCGCTTTTTCTTTTACTGCTTCAACAGTCTCAAATCTAGTTCCTTTCAAAGCTGACTTGACTTTAGGGAAAAGAAAAAAGTCACAGGGGGCCATCTCAGGTGAGTAGGGTGGATGATCTAAGATGGGAATGTTGTGTTTTGCCAAAAAGTCTTCACTGACAACGCACTGTGAGCTGGTGCATTGTCTTGGTGAAGGATCCATGACTCTTTTCTCCACAAATCGTTCCATTTTCTCCGTACTCGCTCACGTAGGGTAGCCAGGACGCTAATGTAGTAATGCTGATTCACTGTTTGTCCCTCTGCTACCCAATCAATGTGCACAATCCCTTTGATGTCAAAAAAAAAAAAAAAAAAAAAAAAACAATCATCATTGCCTTGAATTTCGATTTTGACATTCCTGCTTTTTTTTGTCGTGGAGAACCAGGAGTTTTCCAATGCATCGATTGGCGTTTAGTTTCGGGATCGTAAGTAAAAAACCACGATTCATCGCAAGTAATAACATTTTGTAAGAAGGTGGGATCACTTTCAATGTTTTCCAGGATGTCAGAACAAATCATTCTTCGGCGTTCCTTCTGTTCAATTGTGAGAAACTTCGGAACCATTTTTGAACACACTTTGTTCATGTTGAAACTTTCATGAAGAATCTGCCTAACACTTTCCTTGTCAACTCCTGTTAACTCAGACACTGCTCTGATTGTTAAACGGCGATCTTGTCGAACAAGTTTACCGATTTTTTCAATGTTTGCATCAGTTTTTGCTGACAATGGTCTGCCAGTGCGAGTGTCATCACTGGTGTCTTCGCGGCCATCTTTAAATCGTTTAAACTACTCAAACACTTGTGTTCGCGATAAACAATCATCGCCGTACACTTGTTGTAACATTACAAACGTTTCACTTGCAAATTTTCCTAGTTTGAAACAAAATTTGATGTTAACACGCTGTTCTTTCTGTACACTCAACATTTTCCGACGCACAGACAAAACGTCAACTACTTAAAACAGACGCCACGGGCAGACTGAGAGCAGGAGGCAGATGAAACTCGAGCAGTAGGCGGAGCGAAAGTCACGTGACAGGCCACGCGACTTTCAGCCTTATTGCATTCGTTTTATTGTTTCACCAGTACTAGTCTGTTTTTTTTCTAGCCACACCTCGTACTTTCCCGATGAATGCAATCATATGCTTTTCTGAGATTGACAAACAGCATGTATAGTTCTTGGCCAAACTCCCACTTTTTTTCTACAATCTGGTGTAGGACAAAGATTTGGTCAATAGCAGATCTCCCGTGATGAAATCCTCTTTGATATTCTCTAATAATGGTGTCTGTCAATGGTTGTATTCAATCTAGAAGACAGTTTTAGAAGATCTTATTACAAAAATTGAGCAGAGCGATACCACGGTATTTTTCACATAACATTTGGTCATTCTTCTTGTGGATGGGACAGATTAGTGCATTCCTCCAGTATTCTGAAATCTGTGAATCCTTGCGACAAGGTATTCACCCTCTTCCTGAATTATTTCAGCATGGATGCCATCTTCTCCTGGGCTTCTGTCCCTTTTAAGCCTTTTTATCTGCTTCCTGATCTCTTCTACAGATGGCAGTAGGTATTCAGGGTCTGCTGTCTGAGATAGGGGGAAGTTAAAGAGTGATGTTGGGTCTTCACAATTTAACAAGTCACTGAAATATTCTTCCCATCTATTTGCAATTTGATATTCATTTGTCAGTATCTCTCCTTTGTCATTTTTAATGAATTTCTCAGTGGGTTTATAGGTTTTCCTCAGATCGTTGACCTTTCTGTACATGTTATTCTTCCTTCTTGCCTGGAAGTCATCTTCTGCTTCTGTAATAACCCCACTTACGAACGTCTTCTTTTTTCTCTGCAATACCGCACGTGTTTCTCTTCAGACTCTGTCAAATTCTGCCTTACTGCTCTGATCAATTGCTAACTGTAACCACTTGTCACGGGTTTCTTTATCCTGTTGACCGCCTCTTCACAGACCTCATTGACCATTTCTTCTTCCTCGCCACTCTTGCTGCTCCTGCAGCCTTTGTAACCACACTTCTAATTTCTTCTCATTGCTGATTGACATCGGAGTCCTCTGGTTCCAGCAGTACTGTAAAACGATTCCTGATCTTAACTTGAAGTTCATTTCTGGTTTCTTCCTGTGCTACTTTTTCTATTTCTAAATGTGCCACTTTCCTTAGTTTACTTCTTGGGTTTGGTTTCAGGGTGACTGAGTTGACTTTTAACCAAAAAATGGCTGGAACCACACTCAGCCCCACAGGAATTCCTTACATCCATAATCCAATTCCTGGCTTCTGCATTAATTGCTATGTGGTCTATTTGGTTGACTTTTTCCATCTGGGGATACCCACATTCCTTTGTGCATCTGTTTATGTGGGAAGTTATTGCTACTGATAAACATTCAGCAAAGCTAATTAGCCTTATTCTGTTGTTGTTACTATTTTCATGCAGACTATGAAGGCCTATTGTGAGAGTAAAGCTGGTCTCCTCTCCAATCTTGGCATTAAAATCGCTGATGACAATTCTGCAGCTGTTTCTAGGGATGGAATCCATAACATCTTCCAGCTCTGCATAGGACATATCCTTTACTTGATCTTCACTTTCCTCCATTGGTGCATGACAGTTCACAAAAGTAAGTTGATGGTTTTTCACTGATAAAGTTAGAACTAAGATTCTTAGGTTCACTGCCGTAAAATTCCTTACCACTGGTACAATGTCTCTCTAACACAGAAACCAGTTCCAAAACTGTGCTTGATTGCTTCCCCCTAGAATATTGTGTAATTTTATGCATCTAAACAGAAGCTCTAATTAATTTTTGTTTCTCCAAATGGATGAAGACTAATGTGGGGACAAAAGGTTTATGGACTTCCGTCCCCAAGAATATTGCAGCAAAAACAGTATCTCTGGAGCTTGGGCAGAGTATTCTGAGATGCCAAGTGTTTAAGTTGTATCTGTCACTATAATGTGTATAAATAAATATTGTGTATGTGAATTAGTAACATTGACAGTCATTACACATCATGAACATTGAGCTCATTACCCAATTACCCCAGGTTTTTTGGCATGGATCCTACACACACCGACAGTCAGCCAGCTACAGTCAATGATATTAAGTGTTTCAAGTGTTTATCTAATGACTTTTCACTGCTAAAAGATGGAAATTGCAATGCTTCTGTGTTTAGTACCCACACAACAATGCAACCATTGTCACATCAACACATACATAAGGACTATGATATTGAACTTCTATTGAACACAGTGCCTTTAATGAACACTGAAAATAGTGCTACAATTGTTTACGTGGACACTAATCTTGTCAGACTACATAACGAAGGCGGTAATGAACAATGGCGCTACTCTACCATCCCCACCATTCTGGAGTGCAATATTCCAACTGATATACATTTAGCTAGCACTAATGCCCCCATGGACCCTGCCGTTGGTGGGGAGGCTTGCGTGCCTCAACGATACAGGTAGCCGTACCGTAGGTGCAACCACAACGGAGGGGTATCTGTTGAGAGGCCAGACAAACCTGTGGTTCCTGAAGAGCCTTTTCAGTAGTTGCAGGGGCAACAGTCTGGATGACTGACTGATCTGACCTTTTAACACTAACCAAAACGGCCTTGCTGTTGTGGTACTGCGAATGGCTGAAAGCAAGGGGAAACTACAGCTGTAATTTTTCCCGAGGGCATGCAGCTTTACTGAATGATTAAATGATGATGGCATCCTCTTGGGCAAAATATTCCGGAGGTAAAATAGTCCCCCATTCAGATCTCCGGGTGGGGACTACTCAAGAGGATGTCGTTATCAGGAGAAAGAAAACTGGCGTTCTATGGATCGGAGCGTGGAATGTCAGATCCCTTAATCGGGCAGGTAGGTTAGAAAATTTAAAAAGGGATATGGATAGGTTAAAGTTAGATGTCGTGGGAGTTAGTGAAGTTCGGTGGCAGGAGGAACAAGACTTTTGGTCAGGTGAAAACAGGGTTATAAATACAAAATCAAATAGGGGTAATGCAGGAGTAGGTTTAATAATGAATAAAAAAATAGGAGTGCGGGTAAGCTACTACAAACAGCATAGTGAACGCATTATTGTGGCCAAGATAGACACGAAGCCCATGCCTACTACAGTAGTACAAATTTATATGCCAACTAGCTCTGCAGATGATGAAGAAATTGATGAAATGTATGATGAGATAAAAGAAATTATTCAGGTAGTGAAGGGAGACGAAAATTTAATAGTCGTGGGTGACTGGGACTCGATGGTAGGAAAAGGAAGGGAAGGAAACGTAGTAGGTGAATATGTAATGGGGTTAAGGAATGAAAGAGGAAGCCGCCTGGTAGAATTTTGCACAGAGCACAACTTAATCACAGCTAACACTTGGTTCAAGAATCATAAAAGTAGGTTGTGTACATGGAAGAACCTTGGAGATACTAGAAGGTTTTAGATAGATTATATAATGGTAAGACAGAGATTTAGGAACCAGGTTTTAAATTGTAAGACCACAATTTATTGGTTATGAACTGTAGATTAAAACTGAAGAAACTGCAAAAAGGTGGGAATTTAAGGAAATGGGACCTGGATAAACTGAAAGAATCAGAGGTTGTACAGAGTTTCAGGGAGAGCATAAGGGAACAATTGACAGGAATGGGGGAAAGAAATACAGTAGAAGAAGAATGGGTAGCTTTGAGGGATGAAATAGCGAAGGCGGCAGAGGATCAAGTAGGTAAAAAGACGAGGGCTAGTAGCAATCCTTGGGTAACAGAAGAGAGATTGAATTTAATTGATGAAAGGAGAAAATACAAAAATGCAGTAAATGAAGCCGGCAAAAAGGAATACAAACGTCTCAAAAATGGGATCGACAGGAAGTGCAAAATGGGTAAGCAGGGATGGCTAGAGGACAAATGTGAGGATGTAGAGGCTTATCTCACAAGGGGAAAGATAGATACTGCCTACAGGAAAATTAAAGAGACCTTTGGAGAAAAGAGAACCACTTGCATGAATATCAAGAGCTCAGATGGAAACCCATTTCTAAGCAAAGAAGGGAAAGAAAGGTGGAAGGAGTATATAGAGGGCCTACACAGGAGCGACATTCTTGAGGACAATATTATGGAAATGGAAGAGGATGTAGATGAAGGTGAAATGGGAGATATGATACTGCGTGAAGAGTTTGACGGAGCACTGAAAGACCTAAGTAAAAACAAGGCCCCAGGAGTAGACAACATTTCATTAGAACTACTGACAGCCTTGGGAGAGCCAGTCCTGATAAAACTCTACCATCTGGTGAGCAAGATGTATGAGACGGGCGGAATACCCTCAGACTTCAAGAAGAATATAATAATTCCAATCCCAAAGAAAGCAGCTGTTGACAGATGTGAAAATTACCGAACTATCAGTTTAATAAGTCACAGCTGCAAAATACTAACGCGAATTCTCTACAGATGAATGGAAAAACTGGTAGAAGCCGACCTCGGGGAAGATCAATTTGGATTCCATGGAAATGTTGGAACATGTGAGGCAATACTGACACTACGACTTTTCTTAGAAGAAAGATTAAGGAAAAGCAAACCTACATTTCTAGCATTTGTAGACTTAGAGAAAGCTTTTGACAATGTTGACTGAAATACTCTCTTTCAAATTCTGAAGGTGGCAGGGGTAAAATACAGGGAGCAAAAGGCTATTTACAATTTGTACAGAAACCAGATGGCAGTTATAAGAGTCGAGGGACATGAAAGGGAAGCAGTGGTTGGGAAGGGAGTGAGACAGGGTTGTAGCCTCTCCCCAATGTTATTCAATCTGTATATTGAGCAAGCAGTAAAGGAAACAAAAGAAAAGATCGGAGTAGGAATTAAAATCCATGGAGAAGAAATAAAAACTTTGAGGTTCGCCGATGACATTGTAATTCTGTCAGAGACAGCAAAGGACTTGGAAGAGCAGTTGAACAGAATGGACAGTGTCTTGAAAGGAAGGTATTAAAGTAGTAAAGGAGTTTTGCTATTTGGGGAGCAAAATAACTGATGATAGTCGAAGTAGAGACGATATAAAATGTAGACTGGCAATGGCAAGGAAAGTGTTTCTGAAGAAGAGAAATTTGTTAACATCGAGTATTGATTTAAGTGTCAGGAAGTCGTTTGTGAAAGTATTTGTATGGAGTGTAGCCATGTATGGAAGTGAAACGTGGACGATAAATAGTTTAGACAAGAAGAGAATAGAAGCTTTCAAAATGTGGTGCTACAGAAGAATGCTGAAGATTAGATGGGTAGATCACATAACTAATGAGGAGGTATTGAACAGAATTGGGGAGAAGAGGAGTTTGTGGCACAACTTGACTAGAAGAAGGGATCGGCTGGTAGGACATGTTCCGAGGCATCAAGGGATCACCAATTTAGTACTGGAGGGCAGCGTGGAGGGTAAAAATTGTAGAGGGAGACCAAGAGATGAATACACTAAGCAGATTCAGAAGGATGTAGGCTGCAGTAGGTACTGAGAGATGAAGAAGCTTTCACATGATAGAGTAGCACGGAGAGCGCATCAAACCAGTCTCAGGACTGAAGACCACAACAACAACAACAACTAGCACTAATGCTACTCACAAGTCTCCCTACCAACCGAGTGACTCTACCATTAATTAGATGTCAGGCATTGACAGGCTAATTACGGACACCAACCACAGTGACGTAACAAATGCCAAACAATCAGCGGCAACAAACAAACATGCAAGTCAGAGTATTTGGTGGTCTCAGAGACAGATAGTGCCAGTTAACAGCGATTTTGAACACAATGGCATATTTCTGTAAACCGCTTTCACTCTCACACGTTACAACTCCGCCGGCCGCACCACTTCTCACACCCCAGCTTGCACCGGGATATGTTGAAGCCCACTGCATGCTGGTATGGATACACGATATGACTGTTTTACCACGACCCCACATCAACAGCTACCAGGATGCCACAACAGATGCATCAACAGCACTACGACCACAAGGTGGATATCAGAATTACAACCTGACTGCTACACTGGCACTGTCAATGAAATTCGAGCCATACATCATTGTCATGCCTAAGGTGAACCCCATACCACATGGGCCAACAATATACCATGAATTTATCCAGCCGACGATGATTACACGAAACGCCACCAATCCTATGGGCACACCACAGTTTGTGGTAATTATAGTATTGCTAAAGCTGCATATAAAGATCGTGAATTTGACCGCCAAACAGTCATTTGTTACGAAAAAATTTGGCCGCCCTGCTGCTTCTTTCTCAACCATTGTTTTCAATAGAGCAATCATTTACATTGACGAGAAAATATTTCAACCTAAATTTGAGTCAAATCTTTATTAATCAGACTTATATTATTCCCTTTTTGACTTACGATTATACATCCTATTACAATGGAACGCGGTAAGGTAGAGATAGTTTCGGCAGATGAGTTAAGTGAAGTAGATTCATCGTTCAACTAACAAGAAAGTCCGCGTTTCCCTCCATGGACGAGTTCACAGATCAATGCAATGATTTTGCCTCAAACTCGCAACATTTGTGATAATACACAGATGGCGACTTTAAATGACGAAATGTGGAATGGACGCGAGACTAGACCGTCAGCACCATTGTTAACATCAATGTGAGAACCGAATATGAGACAAATTCAGCAATGTGACACAAATCGGACACAGAAGACTGACAAACTGGAACGACTGTTAGAGTTATTTGCAGACATGAAACGAGACGTTAGTCAGAAAATTGACGCAAAACTGGACGCTCTTGGTCAGGACTTTAAACAAAGGCTAGATAAAAGCGACGAAAAATTTGACGTATTAAACCGTACTATGACCGAAAAATTTTGAACGAACGACAAAACAGATGACAGAATTAATTAACACCACTCAACAGCTCAGCCAGCGGAGAATCAGTTACTTCAAATAGTTAATGTGCAGCAGGAAGTGAACACCCGTGTGGAAGAGTTGGCTCAGGCCCACACTTCAGCTAGCTCCACCCAAGAAAAGCTGACTGAAGAAGTGGGAAATATTACCTAACATCTCACAAAGGTAGTTCTTGAACAAACCCACCTCAAAGAAAAGATAGAAAAATTAGAAGACCGAGCGGACCTCGCGTCACTAAACAACGACACCAACATGGCCGAAAGAATTGTACACGAATGTAAATTGTGTGACGACTATCTGGACAAGAAACTTGAAACAATTACACAGGACATACTTTCAAAAACAAAGACACATGTTAAAAACGAGACAAAACACATAGAAGACGAAGTGACAAAATTACGAGACAATGTTGTGCCGTGTTTGGCGATTGGTGCAAACGCATCGTCAGGGAACGACAGAACAGCTAAAACCATGGCTAATGACACAGACAGAACACCTATTGTGGAATCACCTATTTCCAATCAAAATTACAATGTGCCGCTTTCTTTTCCACCAAACGAGCAATATTACGGTACGACACCTAGAGTAGCAGGTGACATAAATCACATCAATACAGTTACGCCAACCGTCATGGCCGATGACACGTTTGTAAGACATGGGTATTTCCAGACATTTTCCAGTGAGGACAAGCACAAAGTCCACCCTATTGTGTTTATTAGATCATTTAACGGTGTTTTCCCACGTAGTTGGTCAGAAGTCGATAGAATCAGATACGTCACCAATCTCATGAGAGGACGAGCAGCTAAGTGGGGTGCCACTATGAAACGGCGGTGCCTTATGTTTGAACAGTTCGAACAAGCCTTCTTGGACGAATTCTGGTCCGAGAATGAGCAACAGAGTCTAAGGAGAGAAGTGTGCAACCCCGAGACCTATGACCCTAAAAAAGAGACATCAAGACAAAACTTTCAGAGGTACCTAGACAAGACACTGTACTGGTCCAAACCAGCCGACTTGCCAACGATAATTGACACTTTAAAGAGCCACTTACCCTTTCCACACCGAGACTGATTAATAGGATTACCGGAGAATGACGTTAAGACTTTCTTAAACTTCTTAGATCAAATGGACGTAGTCTACAGAGGCGATTCATGCCATTCAAATTTTACTCATATTAGTAACCAAAATCGGCACCCACCCCAAAGGAACCGTAGTGACGGTGGTTGGTGGAACCATACGTCCGCGCCACGACACAATACGATGCCTGCGCGCGAAACATATTCAAATGGAAACATGTATGACGGTAGGAACAACCGCAGAAATTCGTGGAATAATAATAATAACAACAATAATTATCACCCATATCAAAATGGTAATTACAGGCAAAATGAAAATCACAGACAGCACAACAACAACCGCAATAGGAGACGTGAGAATAACCGGTACAACCCGGGCTACTTTGACAGGAATATGCCATATAACAGACATAATTACCACCAAAACAACAACAATCCTAACAATCACCGACAGAATATGTGGAACATACAAAATTCACGCATGATAAATCATAACCCTCCACGGAATCCGCGGCCGTTCCCCAGTACACAACTGTCTGATTTAATGTTTTTCTCGTCTGTTAATTCCTGTTCTGCTGTCATTTTGTCATCGTACCTGAGGAAACAAATCGTCTCAGCCGTTACGCTCTTACACCTCACGACCGAAGCACGAGCGCTTAGCTCGGTCGTCGACTGTTTTCCGTCGTCTGCTGTGTTTGGCCGGGTTCATTGACCAGCTCCACTATGTTTGCATTCCGGCCGGTTGGCGCCCACGCGTCAGCTGATGGCGCGCCGCAATTGTTATTGTTACTTCGTGGCGGGGAGTGCAAATATTATAATGTACAATACCTAACTAATATTGACCTCCGCTTATCGTACTGGCAGGTGTCCCTTCACAATGACAGTCGTAAATACGCTGCTTTCCTTTGTGAAGGACGCAGCTATCAGTTTTGTGTGTTGCCTTTTGGTTTGTGCGTAAGCGCGGGCGTGTTCATCGAGGCGCTTGACGCCGTTCTCGGCCCGTGCTTGTCACGCGTCACGGCGTACGTCGATGACATTGTCGTGGCAACAAATACGTGGGAGGAACATATTGATCTGTTACAGCAAATTTTATTTAAATTTTCACAAGCTGGAGTCACAGTAAATCTTTCGAAGTCCAAAGTAGGAAGATGTGAAGTCAAGTTGTTAGGCCATATTGTCTCGCCGGAACGCATTCGTCCCGATTCTAAGAAGATTGATGCCATTCGTAATTTCCCTCCTCCACAAAACCGCAAACAGTTGAAAGTATTCTTAGGATTATCTTCTTTCTTTCGGAAGTTTGTTTCAAAACAGCTTCTGAACAGCTTTCACCTGCTAACTCTACTGAAAAAGAACGCAATTTGGAGATGGACAGAGTTTTTCCAAGCTGATTTTCAGGCTATTAAAGATGCATTGGTGAACGCACCCTCCTCTGCCACCCTGACATGACGTCAGATTTTTGCCTAGCTACGGATTCGTCATCATACGGCCTTGGAGCTTTTCTATATCAAATTCAATCCGAATCAAGACAATCTGCCTTCAAACCGATAAGTTCTGCGAGCCGCACGCTCACTGAGTGCGAGAGGTTGTACTCGGTGACAGAGCGGGAGGCTCTTGCCATTATTTGGGCATTCCGTAAGTTTCGCTACTTTCTTTGGGGTAAACATACTTGCATAAACACAGACCATCAAGCCCTTTCTTTCTTGCTATCATGCAAATTGCTTCATTCACGGCTCACCCGGTGGTGCCTTTCACTCCATGAATACAGCTTCGAAATTATTTATATTAAAGGTAAATCAAACGTAGTAGCCGATGCCCTGTCCCGTTTGCCCCAAGGCATACAGGGTTTTTCGGAACTTTCCGAGCAAACATCAGACTTTAACATCTTACTTATGTACGATGGTACATACGCCCCATACTAAGGCAATATGTGCAAGAACTTTGCTTCACTTCAGGACAGCGACCCCCAGGTGGTCAAATATCAAAAAGAAATTACGTACAGATCCTTCCTCACACTTACAAAAATATTACACAATACACAAAAATGTACTTTTTCATAGGCGTATCCCAGACTCGCACCATTGGTGTGTTTGTCTACCAGACGCACATGTTGACGATTTTATTCTGTTCACATACAAAACTTGGGGACACTACGGAGTCACCAAATGCACTGATAAAATAGTGCAGTACTGTTATTTTCCCAATCTGCGTCAGAGAGTGTTGCAAATTGTTCGTAAATGCATCATCTGCCAAAAAGCAAAATTTTCCAACCGATCACCTTTGAATGAATTACATTCTATTGTACCAACCCGACCTTTGGAGATAGTATCGTTGGATATTGCCGGACCTTATACCAGAGCTCGTGGAGGTGTGAAATACATCGTTGCTGTACTTGATGTCTTCTCAAAATACTTAAAATTGTTTGCTATTCGCACTGTCAACGCATCTGCTATTACTAGACGTTTGACTAACAGTTACTTTACAAGGTTTGGCAAACCCCACAGCATTATCACGGATAACGCACCCTATTTTACGGGAAGAAAATGTAAATCTTTTGTTGCCACACATAACATCAAACATATTCTTACATCAGCATTTCACCCGGAAGGGAACCCAGTCGAAAGGATTTTTAGAGAGTTTGGTCAATTCATGAGAATACATTCACCTCACAAACACACAAAGTGGATCGAATTTTTAGCACCCTTTGAGCAGATAGTAAACAATTTGCCTCATACCTCAACAGGAATTATTATTAAACAAACCTGAACAGAACAAGTGGGCTACGCCCATTCCAAAGCTAACCGCATCCACAACACACACACCTTTGGAAGAGAAAGTAAGACAGGCATACACTATGTTGTGTAATAAAGCCAAGATCAGGAAAGAGAAGTATGACAAACATGTTACAAATACACAAACCTATCAGGTTCACGACCTTGTTCTTTTGTGTTCACATCCCAAGTCTACAAAATTAAAACAACTGAACAGAAAATGGCAGTTGTTATATTCAGGTCCTTTCAGAATAGCAAGCATGCCTCACCCAGGTTGTTACTCCCTAGAATACCCGTTATCTCACAAGCCGAGGGAGCTGCATCCCCACAGACATTTGAATCCCTTTGTGCACTAAAACAACATAATATAATGATAACTAAGTTGAACATGAGCAAGTTGCTGTGAAAACGAGATCGTAAATATTTGTATTGAATACACGAACATTAAGTTATACAGCCTAAGAACACAAATGTTAATTTAAGGAAATTATATACTGCAGTTACACTTGTATACATAATTATGAAGAGAATGTAAACCCAGGTGAGTACACTTACTGAATGAGAAAAGATATTCATATGGGAATGAGATCTACACAGGTTACATTTGTTGTTAATTGTAAATTATAAGGTGAATCAAGAATTAGTTAGTTATTTCAAGGCACTCTAATGACAGGAGATAATAGCTATTGAGATCAGTAATGACATAGGTATGTAGCAGAATTAATGAGGATGTAAGAATGAATGATCAGTATGAATGAGTTAATATTTAAGTTAATATAAGAAGGTACGTTACTGTGAAGTAGTTGATGGAGACAGATTATTTGAGGAAAATATTATTGGAGTTTTATGAGAATGGAAGTGCCAAATGGCCCCACATATGTGATATATTAATGTCTGATGAGGAATATGTTTAATGTATAAGGATATATATATTATGATGAATATGTGAGTAAGGAATGAGTGAGAATGTTTTGGTAATATTGTGCTACATAGAGAAGTGAGTAAACAGTCTACATCTTTAAGATTACATAAGAATTTCAGTTTGAAAGAAAACATTTGTGATGAGTTAGAATACGTGAGTACAAGAAGTTAAATGTGAATCTATTCACAGTGCCCTTGAAAATGAACGAATGCAAGAAAAGCAGAGTGAGCGTAATGATGATTACAGCTGTTGAAAGAAGTGTAGTAAGAATGTAACTTGGAAACAAATTAGCTTTAATTCATTTCAGAAGTGTAACTTTCATTAAGTTTTGTTAAGCCATTGTGTGGAAGAAAACATTTATAGTTCGTGTTCAGACAGGAGAATGATATTTTAAGGAACTTAAGTTGAAATATAGTTTTTACACAGCTCTCATGTGAATACATTTGTATAACATTTTTTTTACGAAAGTGAAATTTAGTGCCATGTTAGCCTTTATTATACTTACACACAACAGAAAACCCTGAGGAAGCAAAAGATAGGAGAGTTATTAAGGCCGTTTTTGCGACTCGTACAACACCTCCACTTAAGCGAACAGATGACAAAATTACATCTACTTTGAAGACAACATTTGACTTTTCAGGTAATGCAAGGTAAGTGCAAAGGAGCAGTGACCACCCGTGCAACCAACGTCGAGCAACGGACACTGAGAAAGAGACATTTTACTGTCAATTATAATACTATGTTCTTTATGTTTTATAGAAAGAAATGGTATATATATATATATATATATATATATATATATATATATATATATATATATATATATATATATATATATATAGAGACACACACACACACACACACACACACACACACACACACACACATGATGTTCAACCTTCATTAAAGTAGAAGAAAGTTCATGGTTGAACTCTTGAGAGGAAATTTGATATGTCATTGTATAATACACATTATGAGACAGACAATCTCTGTGAGGCATATTTTCCATTTGTATAGACGGTATCCACAAGAAGTGGAGATATCGAGGAAGTACTGAGCAGCTATGTGATTTACTCATGCACGGATTTGTTAACGTATAATACACTTAGTCATATGAACAGTCAGAACACAAACAGAGAATCTGTCATGATGTTACACTACACAGACTTGACTTAAGGACACTTACATTTACCCATGATTTGGTAAATTGTAAGCATCTCCTTTCACACACCCCTTGAAGGTGATCTACATCTACATTGATACTCCGCAAGCCACCCAACGGTGTGTGGCGGAGGGCACTTTACGTGCCACTGTCATTACCTCCCTTTCCTGTTCCAGTCGCGTATGGTTCGCGGGAAGAACGACTGTCTGAAAGCCTCCGTGCGCGCTCTAATCTCTCTAATTTTACATTCGTGATCTCCTCGGGAGGTATAAGTAGGGGGAAGCAATATATTCGATACCTCATCCAGAAACGCACCCTCTCGAAACCTGGCGAGCAAGCTACATCGCGATGCAGAGCGCCTCTCTTGCAGAGTCTGCCACTTGAGTTTATTAAACATCTCCGTAACGCTATCACAGTTACCAAATAACCCTGTGACGAAACGCGCCGCTCTTCTTAGGATCTTCTCTATCTCCTCCGTCAGACCGATCTGGTACGGATCCCACACTGATGAGCAATACTCAAGTATAGGTCGAACGAGTGTTTTGTAAGCCACCTCCTTTGTTGATGGACTACATTTTCTAAGCACTCTCTCAATGAATCTCAACCTGGTACCCACCTTACCAACAATTAATTTTATATGATCATTCCACTTCTTATCGTTCCGCACGCATACTCCCAGATATCTTACAGAAGTAACTGCTACCAGTGTTTGTTCCGCTATCATATAATCATACAATAAAGGATCCTTCTTTCTATGTATTCGCAATACATTGCATTTGTCTATGTTAAGGGTCAGTTGCCACTCCCTGCACCAAGTGCCTATCCGCTGCAGATCTTCCTGCATTTCACTACAATTTTCCAATGCTGCAACTTCTCTGTATACTACAGCATCATCCGCGAAAAGCCGCATGGAACTTCCGACACTATCTACTAAGTCATTTATATATATTGTGAAAAGCAATGGTCCCATAACACTCCCCTGTGGCACGCCAGAGGTTACTTTAACGTCTGTAGACGTCTCTCCATTGATAACAACATGCTGTGTTCTGTTTGCTAAAACCTCTTCAATCCAGCCACACAGCTGGTCTGATATTCCGTAGGCTCTTACTTTGTTTATCAGGCAACAGTGCGGAACTGTATCGAACGCCTTCCGGAAGTCAAGAAAAATAGCACCTACCTGGGAGCCTGTATCTAATATTTTCTGGGTCTCATGAACAAATAAGGCGAGTTGGGTCTCACACGATCGCTGTTTCCGGAATCCATGTTGATTCCTACATAGTAGATTCTGGGTTTCCAGAAATGACATGATACGCGAGCAAAAAACATGTTCTAAAATTCTACAAGAGATCGACGTAAGAGATATAGGTCTATAGTTTTGCGCATCTGCTCGACGACCCTTCTTGAAGACTGGGACTATCTGTGCTCTTTTCCAATCATTTGGAACCCTCCGTTCCTCTAGAGACTTGCGGTACACGGCTGTTAGAAGGGGGGCAAGTTCTTTCGCGTACTCTGTGTAGAATCGAATTGGTATCCCGTCAGGTCCAGTGGACTTTCCTCTATTGAGTGATTCCAGTTGCTTTTCTATTCCTTGGACACTTATTTCGATGTCAGCCATTTTTTCGTTTGTGCGAGGATTTAGAGAAGGAACTGCAGTGTGGTCTTCCTCTGTGAAACAGCTTTGGAAAAAGGTGTTTAGTATTTCAGCTTTACGCGTGTCATCCTCTGTTTCAATGCCATCATCATCCCGTAGTGTCTGGATATGCTGTTTTGAGCCACTTACTGATTTAACGTAAGACCAGAACTTCCTAGGATTTTCTGTCAAGTCGGTACATAGAATTTTACTTTCGAATTCAATGAACGCTTCACGCATAGCCCTCCTTACGCTAACTTTGACATCGTTTAGCTTCTGTTTGTCTGAGAGGTTTTGGCTGCGTTTATACTTGGAGTGGAGCTCTCTTTGCTTTCGCAGTAGTTTCCTAACTTTGTTGTTGTACCACGGTGGGTTTTTCCCGTCCCTCACAGTTTTACTCGGCACATACCTGTCTAAAACGCATTTTACGATTGCCTTGAACTTTTTCCATAAACACTCAACATTGTCAGTGTCGGAACAGAAATTTTCGTTTTGATCTGTTAGGTAGTCTGAAATCTGCCTTCTATTACTCTTGCTAAACAGATAAACCTTCCTCCCTTTTTTTATATTCCTATTAACTTCCATATTCAGGGATGCTGCAACGGCCTTATGATCACTGATTCCCTGTTCTGTACATACAGAGTCGAAAAGTTCGGGTCTGTTTGTTATCAGTAGGTCCAAGATGTTATCTCCACGAGTCGGTTCTCTGTTTAATTGCTCGAGGTAATTTTCGGATAGTGCACTCAGTATAATGTCACTCGATGCTCTGTCCCTACCACCCGTCCTAAACATCTGAGTGTCCCAGTCTATATCTGGTAAATTGAAATCTCCACCTAAGACTATAACATGCTGAGAAAATTTATGTGAAATGTATTCCAAATTTTCTCTCAGTTGTTCTGCCACTAATGCTGCTGAGTTGGGAGGTCGGTAAAAGGAGCCAGTTATTAACCTAGTTCGGTTGTTTAGTGTAACCTCCACCCATAATAATTCACAGGAACTATCCACTTCTACTTCACTACAGGATAAACTACTACTAACAGCGACGAACACTCCACCACCGGTTGCATCCAATCTATCCTTTCTAAACACCGTCTGTACCTTTGTAAAAATTTCGGCAGAATTTATCTTTGGCTTCAGCCAGCTTTCTGTACCTATAACGATTTCAGCTTCGGTGCTTTCTATCAGTGCTTGAAGTTCCGGTACTTTACCAACGCAGCTTCGACAGTTGACAATTACAATACCGATTGCTGCTTGGTCCCCGCATGTCCTGACTTTGCCCCGCACCCGTTGAGGCTGTTGCCCTTTCTGTACTTGCCCAAGGCCATCTAACCTAAAAAACCGCCCAGCCCACGCCACACAACCCCTGCTACCCGTGTAGCCGCATGTTGCGTGTAGTGGACTCCTGACCTATCCAGCGGAACCCGAAACCCCACCACCCTATGGCGCAAGTCGAGGAATCTGCAGCCCACACGGTCGCAGAACCGGCTCAGCCTCTGATTCAGACCCTCCACTCGGCTCTGTACCAAAGGTCCGCAGTCAGTCCTGTCGACGATGCTGCAGATGGTGATCTCTGGTTTCATCCCGCTAGCGAGACTGGCAGTCTTCACCAAATCAGATAGCTGCCGGAAGCCAGAGAGGATTTCCTCCGATCCATAGCGACACACATCATTGGTGCCGACATGAGCGACCACCTGCAGATGGGTGCACCCTGTACCCTTCATGGCATCCGGAAGGACCCTTTCCACATCTGGAATGACTCCCCCCGGTATGCACACGGAGTGCACATTGGTTTTCTTCCCCTCTCTTGCTGCCATTTCCCTAAGGGGCCCCATTACGCGCCTGACGTTGGAGCTCCCAACTACCAGTAAGCCCACCCTCTGCAACTGCCCGGATCTTGCAGACTGAGGGGCAACCTCTGGAACAGGACAAGCAGCCATGTCAGGCCGAAGATCAGTATCAGCCTGAGACAGAGCCTGAAACCGGTTCATCAGACAAACTGGAGAGGCTTTCCGTTCAGCCCTCCGGAATGTCTTTCGCCCCCTGCCACACCTTGAAACGACCTCCCACTCTACCACAGGTGAGGGATCAGCCTCAATGCGGGCAGTATCCCGGGCAACCACAGTCGTAGTACGATCAGGGGATGCGTGGGACAAGCTGGCCGTCCCCGACAAACCCCCATCCGGACCCCCACAGTGATGCCCATTGGCAACAGCCTCAAGCTGTGTGACCGAAGCCAACACTGCCTGAAGCTGGGAGCGAAGGGATGCCAACTCAGCCTGCATCCGAACACAGCAGTTGCAGTCCCTATCCATGCTAAAAACTGTTTTGCAAAGAACGTCTGAACTAATCTACAGAGAGCGCAAACAAATCGACAAAATTTTAACGGTTATTAAAATACAAGATTGCCTAGTAAATGCAGTAATGCTGCTACTTGCGCACTGCTGACACAGCTCGGCGGCGGAAGGAGACTAAGCGAAATTACACTATTCAGGTACTAAAAGCGATGCTACACTCTCAAATACTATAATACGCCCGAAATTTATGAATTAAACAATGCAAGTAACAAAAACACGCAAAGAAATTGAGAATTAAACTATGTAACAAATGAGTGAGCTAGGAGTATACGACTTGCTGCTGCAGCTGCTTATGCAACGGCGGCAGGGAGCAAACATTATAATGTATTGTGTTCTCTTTTTATGTATTAGCTGTAGATTTGGTAGTTTATAGGTAGTGAATAGTTTCTTCCATTCTATCTTTTTTTTCTTTCTCCATTATCCTACCACTTCCTGCAGCTGGGTATTGTTTGTTTATGGAATGTAAGAATATATTTTGTGTGACAGTAAACTTTCAGGTATGAATAAAAAGACATGAATATTGATGGCATTACAAGCCTGGTCAACCACTAGCCAAGATATGGAATCAAAAGAAATAAATAAATAATAAATGAAGGAAAGCCCGTGCTTTATATATAAAGTCTGATATCCCTTGGCATGCCCAAACCTGAATAAAAAAAAATTAATACCCCAATAAAAGAAAGCCAATGGGACTTAGTATAACTTTTTTTAGTGTAAATATTGCACATGCATATTCTTGTAAATTTATATGTATTTGAATATGTGTTAAAACTTTGCATATTGTCAATATATTTTGAAATGTGACCACGAAATGTAAGCTTTCATAATTAACTATGTAAACATGCTGGGACACAGTGAACTTCATTAAACTGCAAATATGGCAAAAAAGTGTTGCAAACTGTGAGCGTTATAAACGACGAATTTTGTGTTATTTGTGAAACTTATGGTGCATAAACCAAATAACTGTTTGTAAACCGATATAAACTGCAATTTACTTCGACGATAATGACGATTTTCACACTGCAAATGAACGTTTGTTGGCAAGTTAAACAACGTGATGAAACACCTACCTTTGCGAACATCGACGCCGTTGTTCCTGGCCGGCCTTCAGATGCTTTGGAGACAATAAACTCAGCACCTGTCGTAGGCGATGTGGAGGCTAAAAGCAATATCGACCATATGTGCCCCGGGAACAAGTCATGAAAACGCACAAGGACCTGGAGTGTTGTGTCGTAACAGAAGACATGGACATTACTTCAGATCAAGCACACGCTCAATCTTATGCTGTCACCGGCCTTGACACGCCATTTCTGCTGGAATAACAACTTGTAATGAACACTATGTGGAAGTGAATGCTGTTCAAGATTGTCATAACACAGCGATTTTGAAACTGCCGCACGCGAAATTCAGTGATGTTATTGCGCATGCGCAAAGACTACATGCTGCCAGAGATGCGTTGGGAAACCAACGCTGGAAGCCCACAACATTAACTGCGCTGGCGAGCAGCTTGCTCAAACACGCAATATGTAAATATATGTATATTAATTTTGTAAAAAGGATCAAAACTGTAACAATTGTATTTAGTATATAGGTTTAGAAAGTGTAAGTATTGACAAGATTATCCCCTATGAATGCACGTGCCCTTTCCTATGAAAATATGTATATATTGACATTTAGGTATATCTATAATATTGTTTGCTAGCCTGCCACGCTAAACGTTTTAGCGTGACAGTCGAGGAGGCGATGTAGCGGGGCTTTAAATTTCGCCGCGCTACGTTCGTTCCCTCAGATAAAAATTATACCGTCGCAGCGGTATGAGCGTTCGACGGCAGAGACAATACTAAAATTGTAACTCTTTTTTTGTTGTTCTATCCGTTTCAATTGTCTCTCGAGAGCGGAAGCTTAATGCAGACGTGATCTGATTAAGACGAAATAACTTGTTAAGGTGTAGACATTGTGGAAGTTGTTATGAAATTCGGAGGATGGAGAGAAGCAACTAAAATAAATTGCATTTAATATCAAGACGGTTTTGTATACATTAGGAATTCCTGGACAATGAAACTTATTGCAAGATTTCGGAGCAGACTTTTCACGCAGAAATGAAGTAGGAGATTTTTGAAGACCTGGACGCCGCACGAAAGAAGACATGTTAACTTGGTAAAGGATGAACTCTTATCTACTCCATTTCCCCCTGTTAGTTACATTTGATATTCTCTGTCTTTTTTCAAATAATTTTTGTAGTGGAAATTGGTTTGACTTTTGCTCAGAAACACCACAAGGACCACCCCAGCAATAGCCTTTCCGAATCACAAAGTCCGATAACTTTTCTGTAATACGAAGTCCGATTTGCATTTCATTCTTTCCTTTTTTCACGGTAATTTACGATTTTAAAACCCCCTTTTTATTCACCATTCCTTCCCACCATTTTCAACACAACCTTTTCTTTTATTTTCTTCTCTTTTTCTTTTCCTTTTTATTAACCACTACAGTCAGTCTGAACAATATCATGTGACTGCTGCATGGCGACAACTCAGCAGGACTAACGTAAAACAATGACTACGGGAACCACCTGCCACCCATTCACACAGCCTCACCAGAAATGTGGTTTGCTCTATGCGAACGTATGATTAGGACAGCAGGGATCAAGGACGACCAGAGCAAGCTGTTAATACTTCTCAACCATCTCAGAGAACAAGCGGATCTCAGCAGTGATCTACTGCTAAATACTTTGGCTGTGAAGTCACTAATATTGCAATGATTATACGCACATCAGAGCATCAATTGCACCTCGCCATAAATGAGACGACACAGCACGATGACACACCATCGGCGTTATGGCACAAACTGCACCTGAAAATTGATGACAACGTACTATCAGACCGGTCCCTATGGTCATTATGGTTATTCCAGCTCCAAGAGTAAATACAGGCAGCACTTCTAGTACATGTGGACACAAGATTGGAAATGTGCCTACAACTGACTCATAGGATGCTAGCACTCGCACACCACCAGATGCTGATCAGTGCCAGGACAACTATATAGGACCACCACACCAGCGATGGATACGGTGCACAACAGACAATGACGGCAGACACAGCACAAATCACTGCGCACAGACCCCAGGCAACCTCCTCCTCCCCCACAAGTGCAGCCTAGCCGCCTTGTAGGCTGTTAACGCTGCAGTGCCGCAACAATTATGGTGGACAGACCCAGCTCCTGCAGGCAATAGACAAATGAGGGAGACAGTCGCCACAACACAGCCTAGCCAAAAGCAGACGCACGCCGCTGCCCACAGCTACTCAAACTATGCTGGTGGACTGGCCTAGGTGCAGTAGCCCGCCACCCTACAACAAGCCGCCTTTCTACTGGAGATACCGAAACACATAACATGCCACACATGCGGGCAGACAGCGTGCGACTGTTTGTTTACAACCACTGACTACATCAGCACCTACTGGTCAATACAAGCATGGACATCAGCACACTATCCCCGCATCTCACCACAGGAGATTACAAGTCCTCAACCATATAACTCCAAGTGGCAAATGAGTCAATAATTTTGGTATTGGGAATAACCTCCATGACGTTCTGACCACACAGCACATCCATTGACTTTCTTTGTGGATGAAATGGTGGAACCAGTGCTCGGAGCGGACTTCCTCCGTCATTACCGCCTCATTTCAGATCTCAGCAGGGCTCTGTTATTACAAGGAAATGGACTACACACTACAGGGGGCGGCCGCAGTTTCAGTCTGCCAACCACCTCAGACCTCCCCCTCCACTGCTAGACATGGAGACCGCATTACAATGTGCAACACTGTGGGATGAACTCCACAAAATGATCATGGCCCATGAGAACATCGATAAAGAGAACAACACGTACAGAGAAGGAGCAGCTACGCAGCTGCCATCACGAACTGGACAGCCAACTGCAATGAATCCGGCAGCAACTACAGACAGCGTGGCACACCTGAGAGCCACAGGATAACTATACAACCACTAGCACAGGTACAAAGGTTAGTACAGTGCCTGTTATACTTGGTGACACAGTTCTCGCAAGTGGGTTGAACAATGACAGTGTTTCTGCTCTTGTTATCCACTGACCAGGCTACTACCCTTGCAGACAAATCAGACAACAGGATTCCGCCCCTGGATCACCCCTGCCAAACAAAACAGCATTGTTACAGATGGCACCGTCTACAGAATAAATACAACTCCAGGACCACCTGTATGCTGCTGCCCTCACCGTCTAGCCCCCCACGATCTCAAGGCGGCCAAGGTAGCCATTGAAGAATTTCTCCAGGACCATATAATCAGACCTTCAGACATTGCATGGGCCTCACCTATCACTATGCAGCCAAAGAAAGATGGTACATGGTGCCTCTGCAGTTACTACCAGTACCTCAATGCCAGAACAATTATAGACTGCTACCCAGTCCCGAATATCCAAGATTTCGCAAGCGAGTTGGCAGGGGCAAACATCTTTAGTGTACTGGACTGTAAAAGAGTGTAATTCTAAATACCTACGGCCTCGGAGGATGTTCACAATATGGCCAGTATCACTCCATTTGGTTTATATGAACTCTTATTCATGCCGCTTGGGTTGAAAAATGCCACACAGATGTGGCAAAGATTCATTGATGGGTTGTTTTTCAGTGTGCCACACTGTTACTGCTGTTTGGATGATTTAATTATATTCTTAAAATACACAGAGGAACATGAATGACACCTGCATGGAGTATATGACAAGCTGTCACAACAAGGGGTTGACATTAATACTGACAAATACCAACTGTGACAGCCTTGTGTCATGCTTGTCGGTCACCTAGTCAAAGCAAAAGGCAGACAGCCCACACAAGACAAAACTGAGCAGATTACTAACTGGTCCCCTCCCACAAATTACCAAGAACTACATAAATTTCTCAGCATTGTCAATTTCTACCGACGACACGTACTCCATGCAACTGAAACTCTACTTCCCATCACAGAAGCTCTACAGGGGAAAAATGCATTGAGGAACAGGAAGCTAACATGGACAGCCAAGATGCAAACTGCATTTGACAACATTAAAACTCAACTAGCCCACACCGACACACTCGCACTGCTTTCACAGAATGCTCATTTTATTATTACATCAGACGCAAGCGGCCGAGCAATAGGTGCTGTATTACAGCAGGAAGTGCTGGGCATTGCTGTATTACAGCAGGGATGACACAACCTCTCCATTTTTACTCAAGGAAACTGACAGACTCAAAGGAAGTGGTTGACCTTCGACCGCCAACTACTGACCATGTACGAAGCAGTGCGCTACTTCCGCGATGATACTGAAGGGAGACCACTTACTATCTATACAGACCATCAACTATTAGCTGAAACAGTAAAGAAACCATCTGACAATGCCACACCACACAGGTTTAGGCACTTGGACCACATCTCACCGTTTCACAACTGACGTTCGCCACATGCGCGGAGCAGACAATATGGATGTGGACTACACATCCCGCCTAGCGGCCTTGACCGCTCAGCTGGATTTTGATAACCTTGCGTATGCACAGGCAACAGATATGGACCTGAAATGATTTTTGTCAGGTGGTGCCACGGGATTACAACTATGACAATGCCCAATGCCCAGAACCAACAAACCAGTTTGGTGCGATGTTTCAACGGGGAGGCAATGACATTTCGTCACTGCCAACTATCGCCGAACAATATTTGACTTGCTCTATCACTTACCTCACTCCGAAGTGCACCCTACAACAAAACTAGTTTTTGAGGATTGTGTGTGGGCGAATATGAAGAGGGATTGTGCCACTTGGACACGAGCGTACATTCCTTGCCAGAGGGTGAAGACAGGACACAAGCCGCTGTTAAGGAGCTTCCCTGTCCCGAAGTGCCATTTTTGCCACACACATACAGATTTAGTGGGGCCACTACCTGAATCTAATGGATTTCATTATATCCTATCGGTCATTGACAGAACGACTCAGTGGGTGGAGGCTGCTCCACTCAGGGACATACCAGCGAAGACAGTGGCGAGATTGTTCAATGACCTATGGATAGTGAGATTTGGCTGCCCTGAGTCACGAAGAACTGATCAGGACAGACAATTCAAATCGACCCTGTTAAAAGAACTGTGCCTCTTCTGCGGCTGCCACTGATTCCATACCACAGGCTACCATCCACAGTTGAATGGTCTAGTGGAACGGTGGTACCACATGCTGAAAACAGCACTGATGTGCCATGATAACGAATGGTCAGAGGCCTTACTTTGGGTGCCGCTGGGTATCAGAATGGCCTACAAAGAGGACCTTGACACCTCACTAGCGGAGATCCTTTACGGTGAAGTGATTAGCGTCCCAGCGGAATTTGTCACACAGACAACAGACGAAGGCAACGAGGGCCTCCCAGACATCGTACGACGGCTCAGAGAATGGATACGCAGCATCGAAGTCCCACCGCCATCATGTCACACAACACCCACTGTATTTGTGCACAAAAACCTAAAGACTTACACCCATGTAATGCTATGCACAGACATCATTCAGCTAGTGCTACACCCATCATACAGTGGACTGTATAAATTACTGGGATGGGGATCCAACACATTCGAAATCATGCTAGCCTGAAAACCCACTACTGTGTCCGTCAATACACTGAAGCCAGCATGGACATGGGAGGAGTCGTCGGGAAACAATACCGCCCCTTTGACCTTGTGCCACAACACAACCCCCTTTTCCGTCACAGTCAAAGTCAAATGCTACCTTCCAGAAGATATCACAGTGTCTCTACATGACACAACAATCGTGGTATCTGCCACGTACGAAAAGCAACAGGTGGGCAACAGCACGGTGTCACGATCATTGTACCGCTCCACACTGATACCACAGTCAGCTGATACAGCTGCACTGTTATCTATGCTATCCAGGGCCAGCATCCTACATGTGTCAGTCCCAGACCACAACACAGAAAACCGAACACAGGATCGGCCTACATCCCCACCACAGGATCACGTACAACCATCGGCGGGCGACCTAATGAGGGCACCTCCAGTACCACCTACTCAGCCAGTACTGGCATCATGAATAGGCAGACCGCTGCGCCAACCGAGACATCAAGACGAGTACGAGCTAGACAGCATCTCCAGAGACGACCTGCACCACAACGTCAGTATTTCTGGATCTTGGGCAGTGTGTTCTGAGATGCCAAGCGTTTAAGTTGTATCTTTCTGTATAATGTGTATAAATAAATACTGTGTATGTGAATCGGTAATGCTGACAGTCATTACACATCATAATCATGTTCATTACCAAAATCCTGCACTCATTACAGATAATGCAGCAAGAAATGAGTCTAACTGATGCAATGGCAAACAGGGATGAGGTTCTCCAAACTAAGCGTGAATGATGATCTCAGAGTTCCAACTGGGTGATGTCCGTGTAGCATGATATAGCGAAAAGGATCCAAATGCAAGTTGCTGTCTGGCTGTCACCAGCCATCCTGTACTACGGTAGCAGACAGCACCCATGGTACAAAGCCGCTGGAGGCATCACACAGCGTGCGTGCTCCATTGGGTCTGCCATGTCTTGTACGACCACTGTTGGTGTCTGATGGGAGCTTGTAATTTCATTACCAACTTTGATGGCTGTGGGGTGGTATTCATAAGTGATACCACACAAAGAGTTCTGAACAAAGCTGTCAGTCATCATTCTAGAGGGAACTAATTACATGTGGTGGTCTACAGGGTTCCATCTTAAGGTTCTTACCTTTTCTGGTGTATATTAATGGCCTTTCTAGCAATGGAAACTCCAGGTACGAGTATCAACAATATTATGAAAAGGAGAGACTGCTGCTTAACATAAAGATGCCATATTGAGTTGCTGACAGGCACAATGAAAAGACTATTACATATTTAGTATTTTGCCAGAGCCTCCTTCAGAAGGGCAGAGGGGGGAAGGGAGGAATGACCTCTATGGTCAGAAAATTTTTGTGGCCAGAGATGGCAGAGTAATGTGTCTGTGAGGTGCGCTTGCTTGTATGAATGTATGTGCGTTTTCTTTTCTGAAAAAGACTGTGGCCGAAAGCTAGATGTGTAACAGTGTTAATGGCCTTTCATTAGTAACATTAGCAGGTGCCAAGTTAATTTTATTTACAGATGACACACACTTTGCTATAAGTAGAAAATGAAGTATATTTCTAGACAGTGTGTGTAATAAGACACAGTAAATGAATTCAATAAAAATACAGAGTTTATTCAAATACGTAACAGCTTACACTCAATGGCGGATGATAATAACGCACAACATTAACATTTGTACCACTAATACCATCACTCAATGTTAATTATTGGTGGTACAAAAACTAAATTACAAGCTGTAAGTAAGTCTAAGCAAGGCTCTAAATTTTTCAGATTTTATTTTACCTAGTGGCTTCGTAAGATCAGCTTGTTGCTAATTTGGGCTAATGTGCTTTAACACAACTTTCTTAGCCAACAAGTAAAATTTTGACAGCTATAGGAATTTTGCTGGAAAAGCTGAGACACAAACTGGTCTGAAAATAAGTTCCGAGGAGTGAATAAGCCAGTCTTTGTTGGAAACCTTTAGTTATGTGATGAGCTCAATAAGAAATAATAGTATCTTTCTCATCTCGTTTGTGCCTAAAAATCCATTTTGTGTTATATCATTGCAATAATTTCATTTACACACAAAAATTCATGTATTACCGGTATTTTCTTCCAGGGCTTGAAGCCGACTTGCTATAACATTTTTCAAATTTTCAGTATCACTACAAGACCCTACTTCAGTGTAGGTGCTGGGGCCATCATTCACTACCCAACTCATAACCCTCCTCTTAATTTGGGTGTTGAATATTCCTCTTGGGGTCTCAGACTGCATGTCATCATCATCTATATTTTCCTCTGTATCCTCAAAAGAATCTTTTTTTTTCTCTCTGTCTTCACTGATTTCTTGTTCTTCTGAAAGCCACAACCTCAATATTCATTTCTTCTTTCTGACCCGCTGATCCTGAAATTTTATTTATGTTCTCTTCATCACAATAAACAGTATCTGATCCTATTGCACAGGAATATGTTTCCTTCTCCCTTTCAGATATTGCTGGCAGAAAGAAAGTTACATCTTGGTGAATCTCAATTTTCTTTGTGGAAGGTGGAAATACTTTTAAAAAATGCATTTTAATCATCAGGTGTTTTATTTGACCTCTATATCATCAACCGGTATTAGTCTTAGATCGTTACTAGATGTAAGGTAAAACAGATCAATTAAAAATATTTACGATTTTCGTTTTAGGTTGGTACAACATTGAGATTGTCACAGTGAAACCATCCACATGACTGTGGTAACTTGTCTTTGAAATATTAATGAACATGTCTCACAATGCTTCAAATGCAATAGACAGTGTACCATGGAAGTATAAATATTCTGTACCGCTTCACATCATAAACATAACCCATAAATAAACCTATCTTGTTTTTGGGGTTTAGTTGCAAATTTCTTCTTGGAGTGCAAGGACAGACACATGAACCCCAAATACTTTCAAATCTTCTAAGGTTGATTCTTTGTCAAAAGGAGTTTTACCTCTGACAGTACTTGGGATCAGTTTCATTTAGTAAATCAAACTGGTTTAGCCCAAAAATGTTTAGGCATTCCTGAAATCACTGAAGAGCAAGGTGTGCATTTCTCTCTCAGCTCTTCCATTTTTCTATGGTGTGAACTTGGATCTTCTTTGATGGATTATGCCATTTTTACTCAAAAATGTACCTAAATCAGTATTCAGAAACTACATTCCATTATCACTCCTCAGAACTTATTTTCAGACCAGTTCCTCTCAGCTTTTCCAACAAAATTCCTGATCAAACCTTTAACTTCATCCTTCTGTTTCATAAAGATATTATGCAATAATATGAGTAGTCATCCTTCAAAAACAAAAAAAATATATTGCTCCTCCAAATGAATGCATCTCGATAGGTCAGCAGACATCTGCCTTAACCAATTCAAGTGGGGCCTAGCTATTGATGAACTGAGAGAGAGGGGTCAGCAAAGTTGTTTACCTGCCAAACACTCATCACAGGCGACGAAGTCGTCAATGAAATTCGCTCCTTCATGTGACAAGAACTTTGACACATGCATAATGCTCTGATGGCACAATTTTTTGATGTCAAATTCTCAAGTTTTCATCATGTTTGGACTAATCTACCAGACAACTATCAATACTGACCAACGAAAAGCCACCAGTGTCATTACCGTCAAGCAGAGTGCATTTTATCTGCAGGGGGCAGAATTACCATTGATAGTTCTGACTGTAATCTGTTCAGGGAAAACAACAATACAGCAGAAGTAAAGCTGTGGGTACCGGGCGCGAGTCGTGCTTCGGTAGCTCAGATGGTAGAGCACTTGCCCGCGAAAGGCAAAGGTCCCGAGTTCGAGTCTCGGTCGGGCACACAGTTTTAATCTGCCAGGAAGTTTCATATCAGCGCACACTCCACTGCACAGTGAAAATCTCATTCTGGGAACAATACAGTAAATTTTATTGGCACATTTGGATAACACACAAATTTCATCTTCACTGTTCAAAATTCACATTGTTCCTTGTTTGACATTAAACACATACCTTTGTCCACAACAGTTCCTACCAAAAACAGATTGAATTTCACTTCAAGCATACGCAGTGCTCCACTAAGTACTGTTTTAATAAATCTAATGCCGTTGCGTGCAAACAGATTTACAGTACTGCACCAAATCAAATCAAGAAGTCTACCGACAACCACAGTAACTTTCATTGTTTACTTCTGGGCCATGCTGAATGGAAATGTTTATATCTCTCTGGCAATGACACAACACCTTGGTTATTATTTTCTCTGAAACTGGGTCACCCGCTTGCTTCAATTTAGTGTTGATTTCTTCTATTTTCAACATAACTGTTATCACTGAGCCATCACCAAACTGGAGCAAGAAAACTTTTGCTGAAGTTGGTGAATGCTCAGTGCAGACACACTATCGTACATGGTCTTCAGTTTAGTCCACATGCCAGCTGATGTACATGAAAGTAGGCGAGTGAGCAGTGCCACCTCCATCTACATCACAATGTTCTTGTGCTTTTGCAGCCCTGTTTCTTTCTCGGCTTCTTTCTCTTTCAGGGGCTCAACAGCTGTGCCCCTGATAATATATGAAGAGTCTTTTCCTCAGAATATTTGGAATTCTCACACTGCCTGATTTTCCTTCTAGACAACTGCAAACACTCATGCATAACTGTTCCATTACACCACGTCAAAAAATGGCTCTGAGCACTATGCGACTAAACTTCTGAGGTCATCAGTCACCTAGAACTAATTAAACCTAACTAACCTAAGGACATCACACACATCCATGCCCGAGGCAGGATTCGAACCTGCGACCGTAGCGGTCGCACGGTTCCAGAATGTAGCGCCTAGAACCGCATGGGCACTCCGGCCAGCTACACCACGTCATCACTATGCTGGTAATGTCAAATTTGCCATTACTCGCAATATCACCAGAAACTCTGCCACTATGCTGAAAAACAGATTTATGTATCTGTGCCCATAACTTATAATCAGGAACAGTAAATGAAGCTTGATAAAGTCTCTATGTACAGAGTTAATTTAACTATGTAATAGCTTACACTCAGTGGCAGGTGACAATAAAGCACACAGAAAAAAAAAAAAAAAAAAAACTATACTTCATCTGAATCGTGCTTGGATGGCCCAACAGTACCGATCAACTACCGTGTCTCCCTCAGCCAATAGGTGTCAGTGGATGCAGATACAGCGGGGCATGTGGTCAGTACACTGCTCCATTGGCCATTGTCAGTTTTTGTGACCCAAGCCGACACTCCTCAGTTGGCCTCACAAGGGCCGAGTGCACCTCAGTTGCCAATAGCACTCAACAGATCTGGGAGGTGACCCATTCAAAAGTTAGCCAAATCTGACAGTACTTAACTTTGGTGATCTGATGGTGACCAGTGTTACCACTATGGCAAAGCTGTTAGCCAATGCACACAGAGGAAAATGGGAGTTAACACAAACTGAAAGGAAAACAGTGCTAGCACCTTAAAACAACATTAATGTTGTACCACTAACACAGTGGTTAATGAAATTTTTATGGACATTAATAAATGATTCTAGGCAGTTCATTGTCACTAATCTTAAAAAGGATACACAATATGCAGCCCAGAGCTTGTAAAAGATTTCCCCACCATAAATAAATCGTAAAACCATTGTGTCTGTCTTTCTCTGAACACGAGAATATCCAAAACTACAAGACGAATTTTCATGGTCTTTTCACAGGTAACTTGAGTATAGTGTGGGGCACCGTAGAGGCTAAAGACATCAAGACATTACAAAAATGGCTGTCTGTATGTATGTCCCAAATCTCCTGCAAAACCACCGGACTTATTTCAGCCAAGCTTGGTGCACATCATCAGTTACTGTCTGGAAATTATCACTGTGGGGCTACAAACCACTAGCTTATCAAAGGGGTAGCTGTAGGCCACAATGTGCAAAGAGACCAGATTTTACTCGTCCAATGTCTGAGAACAAGAGCTCATAGTGACTTGCAATGAACTTAACGCATAATTTCAAACCTTTATGAAACTTTTTCTTGCTGACAGCCCCCCAGAAAACGATGAAAGCGAAAAAGTTTATCACTCACTACATTTTCATTGTTCATCTTCACATAAGGCATGATGTTTCAATGTATTATTTCTTTACTACTAACTACGTTCGCAACGCATACACCACTGAATGTGCCTGCAAAATTATATCACTGTACAACATATAATTCAGGATATATGGTGTCATAACAGAGATGCATAAGAAACTGTCACATCATGCATAACATTTAAACTTATTATTATTAACCTGCTGAATCCATTTTATATTATATGGATGCATTGTAATTGTTCTTTTGGTCATATCGAAAAGAATAGGCAACACACCGCTGTGATATATATTTTGCAAACTGAAGTTGGAGACGGGAGAAATAAAGGAAAGGGACTATTGATGTCAGCTGCATCAGGACTTTATGTGGAATCAGCAGCAGCGAATAAACTGTGTGCCAGACTGGGATTTGAACCAATCCTGGTTACTAAGCAATTGTGTTAACCACTGTGCTACCTGGACACAGAGTTCATTGCAACTGCACACACTATCTTGTCAGACATGCAGTTGACCCACGCTTCCATGTAACGAGAACTATCCACAGTCCCTGTCCATGTTCTCCATGCTCACTACTTTGAGGTTCCCATAGGATGTCGAATGTAATTGTACATCCGCACTGAAGGTAGTAGATTCATTGCCCATTGAGATGAATCAGTTATATGAGTGTGTAGCATCTGTTCCTTCGGGCTGTGGATAAGTGGGAGTGTGGGTCGGCCAGGGCATGCCAAAATATTGTGTGCACGGCAAACACTGCACCCGGATGGCACATGGTTAACACAGCTGCCTGGTAAGCTGGCTATCCTGGTGACAAATCCCATTATGCATACATTTTCACTCATTACTGTTGATTCCACATAAAGTCCTGATGCAAACGACCTTTCCCTTTCCTTTCTCTCCTCTCCACCTTCAATTTACACGGTATGAACCAATTTTAATGAAATTTGGTAAGGAGATAGCTTGAACCCTGAGGAAGCACATAGGGTACTTCAGAGTGTGTAATACAACGTACTTATTAATTTTAAGAATATTACACCAATTAGGGAAAAACATTTATTCTTTGAAAAAGCTGCTTACTTTTTGACTTTTGAACTATACCATATCTATGAAAACACTTTTATTGCTCGATTTATGCTACGGGATATAATTCAAAGTAATGAATATAATGCTTAAAGAATCTTCAATGTGTTTAATCCACACTATTTGTTGCACGATGTAAATGTTGTATAACATAGAGCTACTTCAATAGCATGATGCATACTCCTATCCATGCCCTTCTATGTGCATTGCTTGATACTGTGCATGCCAACCCATTGTGCACAGAGACAGCTTCAAAGTGGAGAGAGCAGGTAGCACATCATGAGCTATGCTTACCCAAACAGGAAGGCACATGCGGGCAGCTGATGTTATTGAACATACAGTGGCTTACCATCACCCATCATAACAAAACTGCTAATATGTGATCACAACTATTCTAAATATGATGACAATCAGATGGAAGAGGTTGACAGTATGAGATTTTCACTCTGCAGCGGAGTGTGCGCTGATATGAAACTTCCTGGTAGATTAAAACTGTGTGCTCGACCGAGACTCAAACTCGGGACCTTTGCCTTTTGCGGGCAAGTGCTCTACCATCTGAGCTACCGAAGCACGACTCACGCCCGGTCTCACAGCTTCACTTCTGCCAGTATCTCGTCTCCTACCTTCCAAACTTTACAGAAGCTCTCCTGCGAACCTTGCAGAACTAGCACTCCTGAAAGAAAGGATACTGCAGACATGGCTTAGCCACAGCCTGGGGGATGTTTCCAGAATGAGATTTTCACTCTGCAGCACAGTTTTAATCTGCCAGGAAGTTTCATATCAGCGCACACTCCGCTGCAGAGTGAAAATCTCATTCTGGAAACATCCCCCAGGCTGTGGCTAAGCCATGTCTCCGCAGTATCCTTTCTTTCAGGAGTGCTAGTTCTGCAAGGTTTTCAGGAGAGCTTCTGTATAGTTTGGAAGGTAGGAGACGAGATACTGGCGGAAGTGAAGCTGAGAGACTGGGCATGAGTCGTGCTTTGGTAGCTCAGATGGTAGAACACTTGCCCGTGAAAGGCAAAGGTCCCGAGTTCGAGTCTCGGTCAAGCACACAGTTTTAATCTGCCAGGAAGTTTCGAGGTTGATAGTGTTGAATTCTTGGGATTATAACTTGATAATGGATTCAGTTAGAAGTTCATGCGATAGAACTATTGAAGTACCTACACAAATCTCTATTTGCAATGTGGATTGAACATAACAGCTGATCAAATACATGTAACCATAGATTCCAACAATACCAAATGACAAAAATACAAAACAGCCAAACATGAGTAAAAATCACCTTAGGGAAATATTGTGGAAATTATGCTAATAATGTCCGATGTATTGAAATGTACTGCTGACATTGGTAGGATTATCAGGTTTTTTTGTAATTTGCAAAAATATAATGCAATGTAATTTATCAAACATTATTACCATCATATTTCAATGTAATATTAACCCAAATGTACTTCTATTACATTTTCTTAAACTTTTCACATGATCAAGACTATAGAAACAAGTTAATATGTTAAAACTGTTCTGTTCATGATGAGGGCTTTATCAAACAACAATGTAAACAAAACTAACTTTCTGATAACCAAGACACACATAATTTTTGCGTATGTCACGAAATTCTATATTTAATTTCATCTCTCAATATACAGTAGGAACTCTTTTCATTAACTAGTTTGGATGTAAGTAAAGAAGGAAATAATTTGAGTAGTTGTTAAATTGAACATCTCATATTTTACTAAGAAAACATAAAAATTACTATAACCTTTGTATTTATAAACATCTACCTGTAAATTACAAGTATTGTGCCATCCGAATTGTCAACTCAGTGTAAAATTTTAATTGTAGCTCAATGTCTGACTGTAAAAATTAACCCATCGTAATGTTTACTATAAATACTGGTAGATTTTTGAAGCCAGCAAATCAGTCTTCCGTCAGATGTTTGTTGTTGGTCCTAACAATGTGACAGTAAACAGTATTAATTAAAATGATGTGTCTGTAAACTTTATTATTATACATATCACACATAAAGTCTGCAGATTGGAAGAATTTCAGATTATCTGCAAGAATCAGCTGTTGCGGCAAAGTAGAAGCTAAGTATTTGTACTTTGCTGGATTTACACTCTCATCTGATGAACTACTCACAACATTAGCTGTTGTTATGAACAGCAATAAATTCTTTTACACTTAAGCAATTTTGAAACTGCGTAGTGTTATAGGATGTAGTCAGATATAGATGATAAGAAATAAAAAATGCTTACATAATTCACATACTTCCATTCCACATTATAAGGGATCACCTTTTTGGGTAACTCATCAAGCCAAGAGAAAGTGTTCAAGAGTCCAAAAACGAGTAAAATGCATTATTAGTAGTGTTAACTGAAGAACATCCTTCAGACACCTGATCAAGTCACTGTGGATGCTAACTATAACTTCCTAAATATTTATTTCTTAATGAAATCTGTCAATGTAATCTCTCTCTCCTCCTCTCTCTGTCTAAGCCCACAGCTCAGTACATGGAATCAGTACTAAAAATAGGAATAATGCATATAAAAATTTAAAGTTTGTCACTTTGCTTAAGAAAGAATTCCATTATTCATACATTATTAATAAAATATTTTCAATAACATGGCAGCGCCCAAAAAGTTCCTTATCTCCAGTTTCTCTCAAGTAGCATAGCCTAATTGCCACAGTTCTGTCTGACTGACCATCTGAATCAGTCTTTAAAACAGAACTACAAATCACCTCCAGCAATAGCTATAACTCTTCAAAATGGTTCAAATGGTTCTGAGCACTATGGGACTAACATCTGTGGTCATCAGTCCCATAGAACTTAGAACTACTTAAACCTAACTAACCTAAGGACATCACACACATCCATGCCCGAGGCAAGATTCGAACCTGCGACCATAGCAGTCACGTGATTCTTGACTGAAGCGCCTAGAACCGCACCGCCACACCGGCCAGCTGCTATAGCTCTGCCATGATAGGTAATATACAAGGTGTTCCATCTATCTGACTACCTGCGTGGCACAGTAGTTGCTGGACAGCGAGCGCTCTGTTGCCCAGCAATCAGATTCTATGTCACCCGTCTACTGCTGCAGTATGACATGCCTACAGTTAAAATATAAGCAAATACATTTTGTACTCACCCATGTCAGGCAACAGAATGCCGAAGTGCCTGCCATTATTTTCCACGCATTTCTGACATATCTCAAGAAATTATTAATCGCACGATGTAATTCTCTCAGAGATATTGAATTAATTGATTCATGGATATTATCCTTAAGTTCCTCTGTCATGTGAGGATTTGCTGTGTACACTTTGCCCTTCAGTGCACTCCACAAATAAAAATTACAGAGAGTTAAATCAGGACTTCTGGCGGGCCAGGTAGTGTTACTAATGACTGTTTCATTGAACACATTGTGAATTGTTTACCATAGGAGACCTTGTCAAATCCTGTTGAAAAAATGCGAAGTTTTCAGTTCATTAAGAAATGGTTGCAAAATGTTTTGCAGATATCTTTCACTTGTAACTGGATCATTAAAAAAAATTGCACCTATTATTCTGTCACCACTAACTGTGCACCACACCCCTATTTTCCGATCATGAAGGAGTTCATCATGAAGCACAACAGGTTTATCTGTGCTCCAATGTCGACAGTTTTGGGAATTAACATACCCATGTAAATGGAACCAAGCCTCTTCTGAAAACAGAATGAGGTACGGATCCATTTCACCATCATGCACTTGTTTTAAAACCCATTTGCAAAACTTCATCCTGTGCACAGTATCACCAGGTCAAAGTTCTTCTAATGATACTTTATAAAGCCTTAGCTAAAGCAGCTTAGCACCTTTTCGTACAGAGGTGAACATTATTTGTGTTGTGAATTTCAAAATTTTCCCGGCGAATTGACTGTTCAAACAAATTTCGGGCTTGCAGCCGGTCGTCGGCCAATACTCCGCACGATATTTCAACTGGGCACCTGCCAGTTGCTCACCTGAAGATGACTGGCAGGTGCCCAGTTGAAATATCGTGCGGAGTATTGGACGACGACCGGTTGCAAGCCCGAAATTTGTTTGAACATTATTTGTGTTTACTGCAAAAGACGTCTAAGAGACTTTTCAGGAGAATTTTCCAGGCAGTATGCTACACCATGGAGATGAGATTCTGTGAGCATGTGTTGTCTTGAACACTATGCATTTCAGGAAATTTATTCATTAATTTGTGAACTGCTTCATGACTCTGAACACAAATACCTGGAAATTTCTGTTCAAAAAATCTGCGAACAGTATAATTGGACTCTGTACACACTTACGAATCATAAATAAACACTTGTTGTGGAACTGAATAATTCACTCTTTCCATTGTTGCATTCACAAACTTCACTGTAACACTCTTAATGCCTGTTTCAGTGCTTGAATGACACTGGACAACAAGGCACTTATGTCTGTACAGCCTGGGCACCCTTTCAAATGGCATGCGCAGCTTCCATGCAACGCCCTGGGCAGGCTGTCATCAGATAACTGGAACACCCTGTACTACTAAGAAAGAAATGTGTAAAATTACACTACTTCTGCATGCTGGTCAACAGAGATTCAACCTTTGCTGATCATCTTTTCGCGGAAAACCATTCATATCAAGTAGAATGTGGAGTTTTGCGTTCTGTCAATAAAAGCAGAAATATGATGCTGCTGGAAATCAACAAACATTCGACATAGAATGCCGGCTTAGTATTAAATGATCAGTCTTGATTTACATTTTCCCCTTTATTAAATTAAGTTTTTGCAACAAATCCTGGATTCAAACTGCAAATCCATCTTATTTCCTCATCAGTTGTTAATTTATCTCCACATAAAAACTTTGTTACCCCCCCCTTTTTTTTAGATAATGTAATTATTTCCATTTGACCAAAAGGTAAAGTTTTCCTATTAAAGACAGTTATTTCAGTATCTTCTGACAGATAATATCCGTGTAAATTACACCTCGCGTTTATCTTCGTTTGAGACATTCCGTTGTCACCTGGAGATGGCCTGAGGAGCTGAAAGCCAGTTAGTGAAAAAATAAATATAATTTTGCAGACTACAGTGCTTTTCCTTTTTAATACATATATTATCCCATGCTTTTAGAACTTTCGTCAGCAGTAAGTTTATACAGAGAAACAGGAAGGTACAGAGTGACAGGTGGAGTCTGGGAGGAGGAGAATAATATTAAAGGGAGATTTACACATAATAGATGGAAGTAGTAGTCATTCTACATCCTATTTTAAAGAGGTACAGCAAGTATTAATAAGTCTTGCGTCAAGTCCTGCATTACTAAAATAGGGCACAGCCAAGCCCAAAAGCAGTAATAATAAACAAACCAGCACTATATAAAAAGATGAGGAAAGAGCAAAAAGAGTTCGACTGTAAGCAGAAAGAAAGACTGGGAGACAAAAAATATGGAAAATACATAAGGAAACATATTTTAGAAGCAAAAGGTAATAATAAGATAGCCATATAAAAAATACAAAACGAGAATAAAAGATGTGGAAGATAAAATGACAGAAGGGCAAACAAAGTAGTTAACTTGAGAGCAGAGTGATTGTGAGAGGTGAGTAAATGTTGAACGATCTCTTCTCATTTATTTAATTCAATTTGTAACTGTAAGTTACCAGATGATAAAACATCCTGGGTTCGCAAAATTATCAAACCATACATTCAGTATGTTGCCCAGAAAAGCAGTTTGTCTTGAGGCCATTACTTCTTACTGAGAAATAAGTGCATTTGGTGCTGAAATGTTAATGGAAAAGGAGAATCTCTCAAAGAATTGGCAAGGGTTCAAAATAAACATAGTCATGTGAAGTGCAGGTAATTCACAATTGACTTATCCTGAGACAAATAAAGGAAACAGAATGGATGCAGGAGTAAACTTCAGTGTACTATAAAAACTATGCCAATCTAGATGGTATGAGCATGTTAGATTGGATAAACCCAGATAGCCACAAAAATTTCTCAAAATGACTACAAATTGGAAGAGACATGTTGGACAACCAAGGAAAAGACTGTCTGACAAACATAAGAAAGATGTTGCTGAAACTATCTCCTTTAGGACAGGATCAGTGAGGAAAGAAAAAGTTTTACAAGGCTCATCACCATCACATTGAAATTGGTGCTGCAAGGTGCCTTTGGTGACCATCATTTAAATACCACAAAGTGATATGAAACTGAACAAACCTGAGAAATGCTTACCATGGAAAGCAAAACTAATTTATGAATAAATTTCGTGAAATGCGAAGTGATCAAGACAAGAAGTGCTCACAGAACCTCATCTCTATGACATTGCATACTGCCTGGAAAATTTATTTGGAGGATTCAGGGCAAGTGTAACTCGCCTGTAAAGGAAACTGCATACAAAATGCTTGTTTGCTGATGCTGTGTTTTGAGTACTTGTCAATAGGCATGACACAAGTCAAATAGAATTTAGGATATGCAAAAGATGCTAAGAGAACTCAAATGGGAATCTCAACATCATTCCCACGAAACACTCTTGGGTTAATTTACACAATCGGTATTTGAGGAAGACTGTCTCTGTCGTATATCATGAGTAAAAAAAAAGCACTCCATCTTCAGGCCATGAGTGGCCTACCAGGACCATCCGACCGCCGTGTCATCCTCAGTGGAGTATACGGATAGGAAGGGTGTGGGGTCAGCACACCACTCTCCCAGTCGTTGTGATGGTATTCTTGACCGAAGCCGCTACTATTCGGTCGAGTAGCTCCTCAACTGGCATCACGAGGCTGAGTGCACCCCGAAAAATGGCAACAGCGCATGGTGGCCTGGATGGTCACCCATCCAAGTGCCGACCACGCCTGGCAGCGCTTAACTTTGGTGACCTCATGAGAACCGGTGTATCCACTACAGCAAGGCCGTTGCCATATCATGTGTAGGGAGCACGAAAATATACTAGGGTGTGTAATGAGATGTACAGGCAGTCACTTTTTGCACATAAAAACCATGGAAAAAATGGGGTTAGGAGAGAAAAAAAAACTAAAACAGCTTTCATTGGAGAGAAACTGTAGAATTACCTAGTCAAAAGACAGATTCCTGTTCATTGTAAAAGTGAGGAAAGAGCGTAATGAAACAAGACTGTGCACAGACACAGAAACACATGCCAGAATGAACCTCACTCAACAACACATTAAACATTAAACAATCACCAGGCCACACAAAGGATAGCAAACAAATTTACTTTTGCTTATTTCCACTGAAACCATTTACATAGTTTTAAATTTGCCACAGCTACCATTCACTCTCCATCTGGGGTCCAAATACTCTGTCACTGCTTCACAGTCTTCTCACCCAATCACCATTTTTTAACAGGTCATACCTTCAGTGACTCACAAACTAGTAATCTACGTTACTATAGGGTTCAATAACTTATTAGTTGTACACCTTTTTAACTGCAGTTTTCAAAGCTGCCAATAGGTGTGTGTGTGTGTGTGTGTGTGTGTGTGTGTGTGTGTGTGAACACAAATACACACTGCAGTTTGGACTAAACATTAAAGAGCAGGTCTATCTGCAACAGGTTGGCTGAGGTAACTACCAGCTGGAAGGAAGGGAAGAATGTGTAAACTCAGACAAAAATATGCTTAGTACGGCACTTTTGTGCTCCAACTAATTTTCAGATTGATGACTGGTTTACTTTTTTTTTTACATCTGAATGTTACAATTGCTGGTTATGGCCATCAGTATTTCCTTAATAATATAAATAAAACAATAAGTTCAGAACAGATTAAGGAACAAAATGGAAAACACTGTAAAGAAACGAGATGTGATCAAAAAGTAACAGAAATTCTTTAATTTCACATGCTTTCTACACCTGATTTGCAAATCTCTTTATCTTGTTGGTACACATGTTCCTGATGTCCATTTGCATTTTCAGCTGCTTTGAACATTTAGTTTATTGATGACAGTTGAAAAGGTTTATGTGAGGTATAAACGTTTCAAAGAGGTCGAGAAGATGTTGAACATAACAGTCGACCTCCCAGCAAATCACTTATGGACAACAATGTGGAAGAAGTAAAGAAAGTGATTTGCAAAACTGCCAAATCACCATCCGAGGGGTTACTGATTATGATTATGTCGAAATATCCTTTGGCTCATGACCAGCAATTTTTTCAGTTATCTTGGGAATGAAACATGTAGCAGCAAAGTTTGTTCCAAAATTGTTGAATTTTGAGCAAAACTGACATTGCATAGACATCGCTCAGGAATTGCTGAATGAAGTCAACAATGATCCAGAACTTCTAAAGAAGGTTACAATAGGTGATGAAACATGGGTATAGGGGTACGATGTCAAAACCAAGGCCAAATTGTCCCCATGAAAACTACCTGATGAGCCAAGACTGAAAAAAAATTGGCAAGTTCCATCACAGGTGAAGGTTGTTCTTGCTGTTTTCTTCAATTACAATGGGATAGTACATCACAATTTGTTGTTGTATGGTCATATGGTCAATAAGGAATACTTCCTGGAAATTAAGTGTTGTTTGGGTGAAGCAATCCAAAGAAAACGACCAGAAATGTGTGGAACCACTCATGGAAACAGTATCGCGAGAATGCTCCAACTCCCAAGTCACACCTTAATGCTTGTTCATGATTTTTTTTGGCAAAAAACAAAACTGTTATGTTTCCTGAACCACCATATTTGCCAGATATTGTACCATGTGACTTCTTTTTATTCCAGAGTCTGAAGAGAATCATGAAAAGACATGTTTTGCCACAAATGATGAGATAAAAACAGAACTGCTGAATGAGATGAACACCATAATGAAAAGTGAGTTTCAGAAGTGCTTCCAAGATTGGACACAGCACTGGCACAAGTGTGTGATATCTGAGGATAATTACTTTGAAGGGGATAAAGTTGTTGTAGAATAACTATTCTTTAAGAAAAACAAGAACTCCCATTTTTTTAAATCACATCTCATACATAATTAACTGACAAACAATTTGTTTCCAGTACTAGTACACTTTTGAGTATCAAGAATAATTAAGCTGCACTTTTAACTCACAAAACTAAAACAGCATTGATATAAAAATAACATAAATATTTAATAAACTTCTGTATTGAAATTATTTTACTACTTCTGTTTAAAATCAAACTGTATTAAAAAAATACAAGCCAAAATAAGAAGTGTATCTCTTAATTTTAGACACTAGATTCTTTTCACAGAACTGAACAGAACTAGAGGGTGAACATAAAATGTAATTGCTACTACGTTATTTATTTCAATTTGTTAAGCACGGAAAGTGTTCAAGAGGATGTCAAACATTTACATTCAGTCATAGTTTGCATTAGATAGCTGTATCACACAACACAACAAAACTGATGAATGGCAGGTCTGAACATGTTTGTAATCATCTAAGAACATTGGATAAATAAAAACTACAAACTGTTACTGCCACCTTTCACAACATTTCTTTAATGCTGCAGTAGAATCGGAGTGATCTGTTACAGTGTCAACTCAGCAGAAATATAAGGTATATAAACAAATATACATATGCTACGATTTCAGGGCAATGAATGAGTTGACACCATTCCAAGGTCAGTGTTCCATTTCCAATGCATTCAGTTCAGCCTCAAGAGCCTCCAGGTCTTCATCATCATCAAGGAAAAGACTTTCATTAATAGGAACTGCTGAAGCCTCATTGTCACCTGTGGAAGAAGTCAGTGTTTGTTTAATATATTTTCATTATGAACATATAAATGGGGGCAAAATAAACAAAACTTAGCAAATGGTATAGACCACTGCTAAATAACATGTCAGACATCACCACAGTAACAAAGCAACTGTAGGAGAAACTAGACACAAGCACCAGGGTTACAAGTGGGTATATCAGCAACTAGTCATGGACTTATTCAATCAGAAATAAGGAAATCATCAGGAATGCCCAGGGAAGAGTGATAGGACTGCTTTTATTCATTATATACACAAATGATCTGATGGTCAGGGTGTGCAGCCATGGGTGGCACTCGCTGATGATGCAGTGATGTACAGGAAGGTGTCATTGGTAAAGTTAGACAAAATTTCTAGCTTGTGCAATGTATGACAACTACCTCTAAAGGTAGAAAAATTAAAAGAAATGCAGATGAGTAGGAAAAACAAGCCCACAATATACAAATACTGCATTAGTAATGTGCTACTTGACACAGTCATGCCAATTAAATGTCTAGGCATAAAGTTGCAGGCCATGTCAAATGCAGTGAGCACATGAGGATGGTAATGGAAAGGTGAATGGTTGACTTCCATTTAATGGAAGAATTTTAGGAAAGTGGTAATTTATAAAGGAGACTGCATATAGAACACTAGAGTGACCCATTCTTGAGTACTGCTCAAGTGTTTGGAATCCCCACAAGGTTGGATTAAAGGAAGACATCAAAACAATTCAAAGATGGGCTGCTAGATTTGTTACCAGTAGGTTTTATCAACATGCAAGTATTATAGAGATGCTTTGGAAACACAAATGGAACTCCATGGATGGTAGATGGAATTCTTTTTGAGGAACACCATCAAGAATATTTAGCGAACTGACATTTCAACTGATTGCAGAAAGATTCTACAACAGCCAACATATATTTTGCATAGAAATCATGAATATATGAGAAATTCTGGCTTGTACAGATTCATATAGGCAGTCTCTTTTCCTTGGTCCATTTGCAAGTGGAAAATGAAAGGAAGTGACACGTAGTGGTACAAGGTACCCTCCACCACATACTCTATGGTGGCTTGCAGAGCATGTATTTAGATGTTAATATCCCAGCATCCACTTTTAATGAATATGGAATACATAGAAAAACCTGAATATGGATGAGTGGATGGGGATTTTTTGAATGGGAGAAAATAAGTAAGTAAATAAATAAATAAAGTATTTCTCACAGAAGAGTGTGCTCCACTCTATAATACCTGAAAAGACACCTTGGTAATTTAAAGGAAGGCAAGAAGAGAAAGAAATCACAGTATTTAACGAACAACATATTCACCAAGACAAGCTGCAGAATGAACAAAAACATTTTATTCACTATCAGTTTTGATCCTACAGATTATCATGTAACATTCAATGTCAATCCAACATACCTAACATAGATAATACTACGTGGTGGTTTATTATAACCAGTGATGAAAGATCATAAGACAGCATGACTATGTAAGTCATATGGTATTGTCAGTCTGCGTGAATCACATCTGAAAGACTGAAACAATACAAGTGTCACAAGTGTGATGCTATGTGATATTCCTCAACGGTTATGACTATTACAGAATCCAAAAATTAATATTTTACTATTGATGGCATAGTACTATATTCAGTATGTATACTGTACTGACATTTTATGACGACATGACAATTGTAATTTGTAATAAATCTTTTTTTTGTTCAATCACTAGTTTATTTCTGAGATGATGATGTTCTTTAAAGTTTTGCAGGCTGTGAGGCACCACCTGCTTATTAGTTCCCCAAGAAATGACGAAATGGTTTTGAGATTGTCATAAAAAAATGCGTCTGGGTACACCTGCTACTAGTCAGTACCCATTAGATGTTCTAGTTTTCTTCACTGTAATACATCTGCCTGTCTTCTGGTGGGGAGGATGCGAGTTCAGTTTGTGAAGTCTTCTTTTCCTGTACGGAGAGGACAGCTGGCCTTTCCTGCCCCCTCACTGGGTACACAAAATTACCAGGCAGGTCCTTATAATAGTTTGCAAGGAAATTTATTACTCCATGAAAGGGGTTGCTTATAAACCTGTGGTTTCACCGACTGGTGAGTATGGTTTGTCAGTCAGGCAGGGACCCTTACCATGTATGATTAATAAAGGAGACAGAAGATACAAAGGAGAGGATCACAGAGATGAAGATCCAATTCTATTGGATGAAGCTGCGAAAGGGGTACTGGGCATCACTCAGATGTTTACTGTTAAAATTTATCAATTACATATCCAAGATGATTTGAGCAACATATTACTTCCTCCTACACATTTCTCATGTACAATAAGAGAAATTCGAACAGCTATGGATGCCTGATGATAGTAGTTCTTCAGGCACTTCATTTGCGAGCAGAACGGAAAAGGAGGGAAATGATAGTTGTTCTCAAAGTACTCTACACTAAGTTTGCTTAAGGAGCACGGACGTAGATCTTTAGCCAAATTACACCTTCCTACTACCATATCTGCCACTTTTACACACTCTCTTCAATTCCCTGTTGATAAGTAGCAAAATCAGCCTTTGTTTCCATGGACTACAATGGAAATACAATTACCTAGTTACCACAGTTTCACACATCAGAGGTGATACATATATTTTACCAGGTAGTTGTGTAACCTACAGCAGAGGACGGTGTACTGAAAAAACATAACTAAATCACAAGGCACTTGGCAGAATTCAATGAATCCTTTAAAAGCTGTGATCTCTTATTTCATAGGCTAACTAGCATGTGGGAATAAACTACTGGATTCACTGTGCTTCAAGTACTCTAAGAATAAAAATTTCTCAGAAATGAAACTTTCATGTTTTCTGTAACTGTCATGCAATTAGGAATGTATACCTATTCTAATTCTCCTTGAACCACAAGCAACCAGCACCTTTTATCATGTACATAAAAAAATTTAGAGTGTTTTAGTTGATACTGAAAACCAATCCTGGATATTGTTTATGCAATCATAATGGTGTTTCACAGGAGAAAATGATCCTCCTAGCTATTTAGAAAATGGTCAACTCTGACTGAATTATAGCTTGAAATTTTTTGACTACCAAAATGATATAAATTTTGTATAAATTGGACTCAATGATCTATAAATACCTTCATTTATATAACCATTTGTAGATATGTGCTCTGCAGCAGCCTGCTTCAGCCTATCTTCCTTGGCTTGCGTTCCAGTTCCGTCAACCTCTTGTGCTTCCAGTCCCAGGAAATCAAGCCGTATTTCGCGGTACTGCAAAATGCGAGGAATTTTTTAAGTTGCAGCTGTAGCATAATTTGTGTAAAGTAGATCTATTTCTTAAATATGACAGTATAAGGTATATTACCATGGAAATAAAATTGCCAAAGAGCTAAGGATAGTATTACTCTCTTCAAATCACTATGTATACATTAGTACTAAAGTCTAGTCTTTCGTAAATCCAACCCCACCTTTAAGTATGAAGTACCGGAATGCCTGTTAGAGTGACATGCTCTTACTGACTATTACAGTAGTTGTGAAGGCTCCGCAGAAACTCAGTGACATGGCTCTGGTGAAACTACGTTACACCCAGCATGCCAGTACTGGATCATGTATTTTTTTCAAATCACAAACAAATCTTGGAAAGGCTGAATCTAAAGGAAACAGACATAGGTATGGAAATGGACTGGTAACAGGAGCACTAGGCCTACAGACTTTTGACAGGGAAAACAAAAGAAACTGTAGATTTGTTGGAAAAAAGAAAACTTGACCATGGTAAGATTCATACAGACAAGGTGAAAGAAACTATAGTACAGTCAGCGAAAAAAGATCCCTGAAGTTTGCAGTGCTGTTGCCAGCTTTCAACTCTGAACCACAGACAGTTGTAGATGAACAGTCTGTGGAGCTGTGATGACACTGAGGCACTGCCATTGAGACATATACAAAATCACATTACACGATTGACTGAGGCAGACACTCAAAGCAACCGCATCAAATCCATGGTAAATGTCAAGACTATTGTTTTGCCGATTCTACCAAAGAAGGAAAAGAGCTAAGCAAATGTTCCAGCTATACTGGAGTGGAAATGAGTAAGAAAAGAGAAACGAACCAGGGGTAGTCTGGAGAAATGGACTTAAAGAGGAAGTTATAGGAATAAATTACAGAATGAAGATTACCAGTCAAGGGATGGAGTTTTGATATACTGCAGCTATACACTTCACAAGTTGGTTACCCAATTCTGGAAGAGAGTGAACTTTGAGGAGGAAACGCAAAAACAGATAAATTTCCAGAAAACAACCATCACTGGTGACCTGAATGCCCAAGCTGGCACACAAACAAATGGATACCATGTGATATTGGCAAAAGGAGGGGTTAGCACAAACCAAGAAGACAAAATTAAATCCCTGTAAGAGAAATGAGTTGGTTACTGGCAATTCTTGGTACAAGAAATGATAGGCTCATACAAAACCATAGTACAGCTGCAAATGGAAAAGGACGTATGCTGTGGACTACTGCACTGTCTTTGACAGGAAACTGAAGAGGCACATCACTGGTGTGAAGGTAGCACCTACAGAATCAGGTTAGAGGCCACAGTAGATGAACCCAGAACATTATAAGAGGAATGGAAGAAGTTTAAGTCAACCATTGTTGAAGCTATATTATCTTTTTGTGGAAGAACAAGCAACCATTAAGGATGGATGTGAACAGCTAAGTGAACAATCGAGTTAAAGAAGAATGGCAGGAGAAGTACAGAGCATTTACAGTAAGGTTTCATCAAAGTTCACAAGATGCAAGGGATGAATACATTACCAAGAAGCAAACCAAGAATATAATAGCAGAGGAGAGGAGGAAAATGTGAATGCAAAGAGCAAAGGTGTGTAAAAATTCCACTATGCTGTGGATGTAAATGGAACAAAAGTAAACTATAAGAAAAGGCGAAGTAATGTAGAAAGAGAGCTCCAAAGTCCTTTTAGATCTAGAATGGATCACTGATTACGAGATGCCCAAGGAAGAAATGGATAACAATCTAGGGAAAGAGAAGGAAAAGGATTTGACTTTGACAGAATTAGAATCTGCACTAGGCACTATGAAAAGCATCAAGTATGGATAAAGAGACAACAGAAATGTTAAGAGCAGCTGGAACTATACGGAAGCAGTAGGACAATAGACCATACGATAAGATATTAAAATGAGTAAGACAGGGCATGGTTTCTCTCCACTATTATTTGATTAACACAGAGAAATCACAATTAAGGAATTCTCAATAACCAGTAGTAATTGGAAAACAATTAATAAAGACTGCTTGAGAATGATCTGTTTTGCAGATGACATTGTATTATTAGGATGAAATGAAGATGAGCTCTAAAAGATGCTTCACCATATTGATCACATCTAAATGTTAAAAACAGAACAGCCAGGCAAATGAATCACTTATCAAGAGGTGAAAACTACTATAATCTAATAGTGTTTCTGTGAATACTAAGAAACAATTCTTACGGAGCTACATTTGGAGCTTATGTTTGTGTGGGCCAGAAACTCACATGCTCGAAAGTTGAGATGCGATATTAAAGATACCATCTACTGATGGTGTCTAAAAAGAGCAAGAAGCAGGAGACAAGAAGCCTACTCCAAACACCACTGCTAAGAGGAGGAACATGGTTAACTACCTATTCCACTGTTCATTCCAGCTTATTGCTGTGATCGAGGAATTGGTGGAGGGAAGACAGAGAGGACAACTGAGACATGAGTTTAAGCATGAAATCACACTTAGCAGAAGATAAAAGAGCATCAAGAGGCTAGAGTCAACTTTTGAGTTAAGGAGAAAATGAAGTGGCTATACGATGTGATGATGGTAGTTTGGAGGGTGGAGACAATTACTAAAGACTGGAAGAAAGGAAACAATGTGCAATTAAGAACTCAGAGGGCTAACTTTTCTATTTATTTAATTTTTTTATTTATTTATTGGGCCTGTGAATCTATGACTGTACAATGTACAAAAGACATTGGAATATTCCTTAACCCTTGATCGAGCACACCTGTACATAAAGTGTGCCAATCACATATAACATTATTTAGTACTGTTTATTTTACAGTTGCAAGCCCACACCTATTCCTTCATTATTGCTTCAGCTGACACAATAATAAGTTGTTATCATACGTCCAAGTGAGCAGCAGTAATAAAATAAACAGAAAGCCAGGCTAGAAAAAATTTACAATCGGTGCAAGGAAATGACGTAGATTCCAAGCTAATAGCACAATCCCACAATGAGGCTGTTATTTACGAGATAAATAGTAACCACACGAGCGGTTGGCAGGGATCTGACGTAACTGCACTGTTTAGCGCTTTGAGTTAGTCATTACTGTGGGGTAACACTTGCGAGTAGCAACAAAGGAAGGTTTATTTTATTATTGTTTAGTTAAACAATTACTTAGCTCATATACTGTTAGTTTATAGCATTATTGTTTAATTGACTTAAGGTTAAACTGTAATTTTGTTCATGCAGTTTACCTTGGTAATAAAGATAGCTATTGTTTACATGCGTGCAGAGTGTACTGTGCACTCTCTGATCTTACGAAAGTCAGCACGCCTGCTACAAGGTTAATTACTAAACACATTTCTCGAATTTTTTTACATATCATTTTAGTGGACAATGATATTACACAATTTTTATTGCTCTATATGCTTAACTGGTAAAACAGTTTTGTTTTTCTAGGTACTCCCTTACAGTAAAGAAACAGTGCTTGAGCAAGTAATCAAAACGATTAACTTGACAATGTTTCTATCCGTTATTATTTTTTGTGGATTTGGGTAATACATTCATTACACAGTTTGACACTGGGACACAGTATGCCTTTCTGTAATAGGGCTATACCTGTCTGTCGTGCATGTACATCATTTGTCTGTCTTGTATGGTTGCTGTGTACATATTCAGTATGGGTGGCACAGGGGCTGTTACTGTTTAATTTTTCTCTTATAACAACAACATTACCTGTATGATTTGCTTATGTGTGAAAATATTGGATTTCTACAAATGAGAATAAGGGACAGCACTGAGAAGAAAAAGGAGGAACAGCAGCTTATAATTAGGCTGTGAAGGTCAACAACAGACAATTATTTGAGGTAAAGGAGCTACAGGAGGAACATAACGAGTACAGGCAAGATTTGCTGATAACCTACCAGACGGTGTGACGCAGAGTATTAACCAGTAAGGTGTGGATGCCCAAGAGAACACAGGTTTACAGTAATGCACAACTAACAATGTGAAAGGAATATAAAATGGAAGTAAAACCTATTTACAGCAGATCATGCAACAGTTTGAATAAAGAAGAGAATGGTTTAAAACAAGGGTTGGCACTGTCACCCTTACTTTTTGTGGTTGCCATGAATGACAAAATGGACAAGTGAATAATACTGTGATGACCTTTGCAGACGACCTAGTGATCAGAGGGAATAAAGACTGAATTTGTGTGTGTGTGTGTGTGTGTGTGTGTGTGTGTGTGTGTGTGTGTGTGTGTGTGTGTCATACACACACTCACACATGCGCGCACATTCTTTTTGTTGTGCCTATCTGTGACTCATCATCTCCACTATATGGTGAGTACGAACTATCCTTTTCATACTGGGTTTTCCATTGTTGTATTTCATCTTTTGCTTTTTAAAAGAATAGATTTTCATTTTCAAATGCTTAAATATTTGAATAATTAACTTCACATGCACAAAGATTCCAACTGTAAAATAACGGGAATTAACAATGAGCGCAATTGAAAATGTTAATACAGTGATTAAAATGACACGACAAAGGAATAGAAATAAAAAATTTACATTAAAACCAATTAACTGAATACAAGTAACTGTCAAAATCATTTCAATGAAGATTCAAAACCAAAAGATTTCAAAGCACCTAACAATATTTGAAACCACAATCTATTGCAGATGATACTATAACCATTAGACTACACAACTAGTTTGTAAAACACTGCTATTTTAAAACAGAGAGCATCACATAAAATTCCAAAAATTTTTCATCAGTTACTCGCAAATGATGGTGTGCCAGGGTGAATGGTTGCAGGGTGTAATACCTACAGCATCATTTCCTTTCTTTACATATTTAAAATCTTTATAACCTGATTCAACCTTACTTTCAGAATGATATTCTTTTCAGTTATAAAGTTTGTAGTTTTGATTTATCTCCAAAATCACACAAACAGTTAAATATTCAAAGGCTTGTACAACTTCCTCTACATTGTAAGTTACTGTACCAGCAGCCACTGAATGTGACAGCTACCAGATATTCTACCTTCCTTTCTGACCATACTATAATATTCCATTCACTATTAACTTGTCATCTCACTTCACTTTCAGTTATTCTCTGATTGTCTCAGGCATTATTTATACTTCCCTAATATAGAATTATGATATAGGAACGTAAACTTACGAATTAATGGTTGGATACGCTACCAAGAACTTCACCTATCATCAATTTAGTAATTAACAGCTAGATTGACTGAAGCCCTTCCTGATAAATCTTTATCCTGAGATCCAGAAAAATGGGTCAAGTTTTTCTCTACATTTGCTTTAAGTGAACAACTTGACTAATGTGAGATTAATTCAGAAAACTATGTCGTCCTGCTTCACAATTGTGACTTCAATGCTCTGGTTCCATTAGCTTCTCTTTTTAATGAAATTGATAATGCCTGATACATATATTTAGGAGACATTTTGCATCTTCAGGAAAAGAGTGAACTGAGCCTTCTTTAGCAGTCACGGTCTTAAAAAAGCCAGTGGCAGGATGAGGATGATTCATTCTTATTAGAGCAGTCTTTCATCACCTCACAGAATATTTTCTTATACAAGAACTTGACACTGAATGGGACTGAACTCTAGAACTTTACATTAGTAGCTCAAGATGCCAACTTCTACACTACAGTGATCACAATGTGAATTAATAAAGAAAGGGACTAGGCAGTGATGGAGTGTCACGAGATACTGTCTGGCTGGTTTGCAGGGACCTATCTGATTGTAGACACGTTACTGACAGAATAACTCTCCATATTTTGAAAACACTCAAACCTTTTTAACCATACAAACAGTCCCATGTTAAAGCCCCAATAACAGCCTAAGTTTTAAAAAAGACACAAGTTGTTCTATAATCTGAAAGTAGAAAGTACGCACAATACACAAATGATAAACATAGCCCCCCCCCCCCAACTATATATATGCGTTTTCCTTCACACAGTGTAAGTAGTACAATTTCTTTTCAATTTGTATTATTATTGGATCATACTCAATCCAAACAGCATCTGTGGTAAAAGAAAGGAGTATGAGAAAAGTATGGGACAACTTAAGCTACATTACACAAACTAATTAGTCTTACCTCAATATTTCTCTGTTCATCCTCTTCTTGCAAATTATAACTGTCAAATGCTTCATCACCTTCTTCACATTGATCAGCCGCTGCGAGCTCAGGGTTGAAATAAAACATCTCTCTTCCCGACATCTATAAAATAAAAACAGTTTATGTGACATGCAACAGAAAGAACAATCACATTTTGTTCCCCACTGGATTAATACAACAGTATTAGCTGCGCTTAAATGTCACTGACATGAAGTAAATGTTCTACAGTAACACAGCTCAGTGAGCAGGAGGCTTAATTTTTTTTTTTTTACTTGTATAAATTCTGTGTTGTTATATACTCACTGTATCAAATACAGTGGACTTTAAAGTCATGGTTAAAAACAATCCTCAGAAACTTTGTCGCAAGCAGTTTTTAAACTGCCTGCCACTACAACAGGATTATGTCAAATGTTGCCCTTCATAAAATTTATTTGATCAAATCTAGTACGTTACCTTAGATTTTATCATAGAAAGTGACAGTCTCCTGTTTACTACAAGTGGCTGGGATGTATAAACATATTGCGAAATGACTGTGTGTGGCATATGTGTTGTGGAGAAGCCTGGTGAACATGCAAAGGTGATCACATTTTGTTTCATAGTGGTGCTATGATTATGGAAAGGTGTTTTACAATCTGGAATAATTTTTCTTTTTAGGCAGGGAGATGGAAATCCACTCTCTCTCTCTCTCCAAAACAAATTAAAATAGTCCGCACTGGCAACTCGTAAATGAAGTCAAAACCATAAAAGATGTAGGCAAGTTCTATTGCCACCACTGATGTTAATTTTTCATTGAATAGGGAAGCAAAGAATTAAACAATGGGAAATCCAGGATGGAATGTAACAATATTATGAAAAGGAAACTGCCACTCACCATATACCGGAGACACTGAGTCACAAATACGCAGTCTTTTTGTTGTGCCTGTCTGCGACTCAGCATCTCTGCTATATGGTGAGTGGTAACTTTCATTTCATAATATTGAAGCAAAGAATTACTGTTACTTGTCAAGAACAGAAAATCAGCAGCACACAATTCATTGATGATGCAGCAGTAGTAGCCGAGAGTGAACAGGAATTGAGTTTTTTGGTAACTGTAATGGGATAAGTACTAGCTGTAGGTTAAGAAATGTAGGTAAAGAAGAAACTTTCACAGGTGGGCATGGTATAGGACTACATGTTGGAGCCGGGAAAGACAAACTTGATAGGTACATGCAATGCGTATAAGCAAGAACAAAACCTTAAGGTCTTTTATAAGGAATATCCAGCAGCTCATGTCCAAGAATGAAAAAAATCATGCCTATTTTTGAATTTACTAAAATGAGTCTGAAATCTGTGAAGAAATTTGAGAAAACTACAATCAGAATTTAAAAAAATTACTATTACTTAGCAAGCAAGCAGATATACTCACAATCAGTTATTATTATGGGCAAACATTAGCAGGAGGGGGGGGGGGGATCTTAGTTTAACTGCAATTCATATTTGTATAGGGAAAATCACTGCCCTGTTTAGTGACTGGCAAGTATGAAACTAACAGCATTTAAAATAGCAACTTCGTAGTTAATATCATGCAGTTCTTCTGTTACTACACACCAGCAATTCTGAAGGAACTATGATGAAATATTTGATGACATTGTGATAACCCTTGTTGCACCACATCAAAGAAATAAGATGAATATTTGATCAAATTTCTTTGCCAAAGAAATCTGACAGTGTAATACCAACCTTAGTGACATAAGCCAGAAATTTGATGAAACTGTGATAGTATGTACAAGTGGTAAAAATCAAGGCCCTGAAAGGAGTATTGATACCAATGATGAGAAATAATTGCATAAGAGACAAAAAAAATACAGGCCAGGATGGTCTTCAGGGCACAGAGCAGATGAGGGCTCAACTACAGTGAGAGGCGACTCCCCCACATATGACCCCTCTGCCAACACAGGGATAAGACAGTTAGGGAATAAAAAAATCCTCCTAGCTGGATGGAGACAAGATCTGTAATAGTGAAGGGGAAAAGACTGAAAACATAATGAACAGCAGTAGGACAAGCAACAGTAAAACAAGATGAGAGAAATGATCACATCGGAAGGTGGCTATGCACAGTCGACAGCAGAGATGTCCCCCTCCCCCAGCCCCTCCTAGCTCAGCATGTGGCAGGAAGTGACCCTGTGACAACGTTCCCTCACCCATCCCTGTGTAGTCAAAGGGTTCAAGATGGGAACAGAATCCACTCTCTCAGAGGAAGCATTAAAAACTTATTTAACTATCCTTTCATAATCAGATAGTGTAAAGGATACATAATCTTTAAGGTACTGCCTTCATTGGGGTGTTAAGCAGCACACACACTAGACCAAGAAACAAAAGCCATTGGATCTGGAAATGTTTGTTGCCACTGCATTTATGTTTGGCCTCTCATCCTCACCAGAGTAAGGGGTTGTGAAAAAGTAATTTGACCATGTGTAAGCACAGTTGGCTCCGATAACTTGTCAACAGTGCTTCCATTTTGTTATAATTTTAAAGCAGCATTCTAATTACAATTTTACTGGCAGATGTTATGAGAGAAGAGGAGGGTTTAGCAGTTGTCACATTTGCAACATTTATTTTACTGCAACAATCTGGTCATTAGGAAAAGAAGAAGAAGAAACAATGCTGATCCATGACCTCTCTCAAAGAGTAGAAACAGTGTGGAGGGACAAAATTGACTGACCTTAAAGCCGACTTCGAATATGGACTATTTCATATTTTTTTCTGAACGAAAGCTACAGATAGCAAATTGTTATTGAATTGTGTACACCTTAAGTTTCCTACGATGACACCTCTTTTAGGGGAGCTGTACCTGCACCAGAAACATTAATGGGCACTCTTATTTTTGTTTGTTTCCCTTTGCCATACACGGCAAAAAAAATGTCGATAAAAATTACATATCTTTTTCACATTGTGGAGATTATTTTATAGCAGCTTACTTATTTCCCAGCAGGAGTCTAACCTTTTCAGTTTGTTTTTATAATCCCAGATCTTAGGGTCCCATAAACATTCATATTTATGTCAAAACTATCAGCTTTAATGCTGTCCATATTCCACTATGTACTCCAGTATTTTTAAACACAATTAATACACACCAATCAGACATAAAAAAAAAACACTAACAAACCAATGAACATTCAACCTGGTGGCCATACTAGCAGAGAGGTCCCACAGTCAACCCACCACCAAAGCTCTGATGTTACCGCCAGCAATCGGGATTGCAACCAAGACCAGCAGTCACTTTGTTGGCTCCGATTTGCTGCCTGTACACACTGAACAAATCTCAACCGACGAAGTGGATGGTTGCCATCCACTGGCCTAGAGTGTATGCACCCTTTATCTGCGGAGGGCACTCCCAACACAGTAATATAAGGTGCAGCACAAGAATGTCTAACTGTATCAAAGAGTAATTAAAGAAAGAGCAAAAAGAGGTGATCAGGACGGCTGGTGGAGGAGGTAGGGTTGATCAGCCCCCCACCCCAGGCCCAACATACAGCAGACACTCCATTGCCAACCAGTTTAACCTCAACCCAAAAACAGTTTAAAAATGTTAGATTTGAGAATAGAAAGAACTTTCTGAGGGGCAAAGAAAGAGTTAAATTGTCCATATGTTGTGTCTTATCATCAGAGGCAAACAATTCAGAGGCCATTCTTTTATCTCTGGAGCCAGAGGAGGAGATCAGTCCACTAGGATCTGAGCTACTGTCTGTACCGACGAATTTAATCTGGGAGGAATGGGAGGAGAATAGGTGGTAGAGGGCAGAGGCAGTAGCTCACTAGACTCTCCATCTCTGCACCAGAGAAACCACAGCAAAGATCATCAAAGCATTTGTTAGATGATTAGTCAGCTATTTAGCCAAAGGCTAGCCAGTTCCTTCTCCAGGTTATCCACATGAGACCTAGAGAAAGAGAGCTCAGCAGGCAGTACAACTGTCAGAGACAAGGTCGTGAACATCATATATATTAGGGTGGAAAGAGTAACAACAATATTAGCTCAAAGACTATTCATTGCATTATAGCAAATTAAAATGAGGTTGAGGGAAGCCTGCTTAATAGAACATAGAACTCTGTTAATACCTATCAACTTTGTTGTAAAAATACTTCATGTTCCCAGCAGTCAATGTTACTCCAGACTGTTGGGAGATATCCTGCCCTACCAATGAATTGAGGACATCAGTTTGAATGATAGCAGCACTCTGATGCTCTTGAAAAACTGAGAAGAACAGAGCCAAAAGGCCATGGGGGTAACTGAAATGTAAAGTGTTTGAAACAGATTGGTCCTAATTTGTTCTAGGGCAAGCGCCAGAGGGTCAAAATCCACTGTATGAAAAAAGAGTTAAATAGGTCACACAATTAGCAAACTGTCATATGGTTAATGCGTAAGTGAGCAAGAGCTGATACTGTTGGAATTGAAGAGATAAGATCTGCCTATGGGACTAATATCAAAAGTACCTGGAAACATACACTTACTCCATGCTGATGTACTGGGTCCAATAATTTCAAAGCTGAAAGAACACTGAGCTGTAAACCTGGCAAACATAGTCCAGGTGGGATCATACAAAGGCCCGGTAAATATTGGAGTGTTGTGATCACCACCCCACAAGGTGCAGGCAAAGCAGTACCTATGTTTGTTTCACCTTTGTGATTTCCCTTTCGAAAGATATCCGTTCCTCTTCAACTAAACTGTCCACTGCGGTATTCAGTACTGCAGTATTTACACCCTAAGAGAATTTCAAATTAATCTCATTATTGATCAGTGCTTCAGTATTCCTCTTCTTTCCACAAAGATTCTCCAGGGCAATTCTCTTAAACTTCAGTCTACTCTTCAACATCATTAAATTGTGCTGTGCCTGGGCACGGTAAACTAAGTTTTGGAGAATGGTGACCAATGAAACTGATTTCTTGGACAGCAACTTAGATTGTGGAACAGAAGGCGAGCGAGTAGCCCTGGGACTTGCAGTTTGAGGTTCCTCCAGCTATTGGGTGGTGTTCGGTTCCTCCAGCCATTGGCGGGTGTTGGGTCTGTGGTCTGTAGATTTCTAGCTAGAGGGAGCCCTGTCATCAGTGGACGACAGAGGGGGATGCTGCTTTTACAGCCAGGTGCAGTGAGGGAATGGAGGGACACAGCACTCAATAGCCTGGCCAGAGTAGTGGCATAACTGATATAATTCGGACATAATATACACAATGGTACTTTTTCTGAGCTACAAAACATTAGATGCTACTGAAGACCTCAGGTTCCTGAATTTTGTGTTTCTTAATTAATGTACTACACTTTCTTATTACACTCACTGCTGCATTTGAAGTGTAACTTGTTCAATAGCACTGTAGATTATTGCTTTATACTCTAATAGAGTAGCTGGTAAGCATGGTGCAAACATGGTTCTGTGTGATTTGTTGTCATTTGGAGAGAGAAGTTTGATTATGGGTCGCACTTAGAGGGTGTGGGCATGGAGGCCGGTGAGGCAAAACGGCAGGGAGTGAGTGGTCAGCGGCAGATCACTCTATGTGGACCTATCAGTTTCAAGCGGCTGGCAGTTACGAGACGCCACAAGGGTTTATCCAGTTCCAGTACACAGCTTTAAGACAATGCTTTATCCAAGTTTGCATTGATTACATGCAAGCACAGATTAGTACAACAAAGTATGATGCACCAAATGAAAGAGGAGTTTGATTAGTCAAGATTTTGACATGATTTATATGAATTTTACATCAAAAGATATTAAACGAACAAATCTGCAACATGTGCAATTTACTGAATAATTTATAACTTTTGAACCAATGCAGATACAGAGCAGTGCGAGTGCTTATTTTAAAGGTCTCATCGAAATGCAATGACTGACATACTTGTATAATTTGCAGCATTAATATTTCACTGGTAAAACACCAGTTTCATTAATTGGTTGCTAATAATGAATTAAAACAGCAAGGCAGTGTATGATAGTGGGTGTCATTATACACATTTCACCATGATTAGTTTTCAATACTTGTAATTATTATGATATGTTGTCTTTGTTCATTAATAATTTTTTTCATAGTTTTGCCCGTATTTGTTTAATCTTCGTATATATGTAAATTCTGATCAGTGTATCAAAAAGAGTGCTTCAAATCTGTATGGAAACTGTGCCTTAAAAAGAACTGTGATATTACTTTGCGGCACAAGTGGACAAAAGCTATTTGCGCACTCTGCAAAGATAATTGCAAAACATTAAAACATTAATTCTGGGTGAACTATTGCACCTACAAATTTGTGTAATGTATGTTTTTTGATGAGAATCTGAGTGTGCATATAATGGTGCAAACAGAATTAAGACTGCTCTTCTATGTAAAAGTTGTGCAATGAAGTGGTAAATGGAATTTCAGATTGAGAGTATTTAAGCATAGCTGACACAGAGCTCCAAAAGAGTTCTGTGCACCTTTGCTGACGCTGGACTTGTGTTATCAATGTGACACTTTGGTGATAATTTTGTGGCTCCAGAAGTGTTTTACTTCACTGAATTCCGCGTGTGTGCGCAAGTGGAAGATAAACTTTTTCATGAAGAATACGGATTTAGGATATTTTCGGTGTGGAACACAGTAGGAACTTGTGTTTTTTCATGTGTTGTGTCTTTTGGTGACTGTTTTTGGAAGCAAATGGGAGTTTGCTGCAAAAATCATAGCTGTGGGATTGTTTCCATTTGGATGCCCCCACACTAAGCAGCTGAAATGCTACTGTTGGCCTGTTTATTTCTGATCATTCCAAACTGTGTTTTGGGACGCCAATGGGACTTAGTTTCTGATCGATTTGCTGAGTATCAATCGATGTCCTTCAGCCTTCAACAACTTTTAATAAAATTTATTGCGTGTTTCGTATCGCTACTGCGGGCTCGAGCAATAATTAAAATGGCACCAAACTGTTTGGAAGATAGCACCAGTGAACTGTATTTAGTTATGAACAAAATTTGTGAATTTTAAGGAACTTAACACATGCATTCAATTCGTTGTTTGACTTCAGTCTCCTAAACTGTACCCTGTTTAACATCAGGTCCGATGAATGTTGAGGCCATTCAATTGGTTCATCTAGACCAATAAATTTATCTGGAAAGGGGTCATTGAGGAAATCTCAGGTGTTGGTGAGACAGTGCAGTGGGGTTACCAAACTGGAGCAAATGGATGCTGTATTCTTGGTTAGCCTCATCAATCAGTGGAATTAAAAAGTGATCCAACGTATCTAAATACACATTCTGGCCTGAGCTGCAGGAGTTGGTGGTAATGTGTGTGTGTGTGTGTGTGTGTGTGTGTGTGTGTGTGTGTGTGTGTGTGTGGCTTGCTTGCCTGTGTGTATGAATGGTGTGTGTTTCTCTTTTGCTGATGAAGGTTGTGGCTGAAAGCTTTGTGCAAGTTCTTTTCATTTGTGCCTATATGCAACATAACATGTCTTCTCTACAGTATGTAGAGTCTCTATGTTTTCCTTTTCCGTATGTCGAGAACAGTAGGCATTTGCTTTACTTCCATACATTAGTCACTCTAATCCTGTAACTGACTATGTCCTACCTATTCATGGAATGTATGGCCAGATCATATAATTTTATTTATTGACTGGTAATACATTGTTTAAACTTTTCTGTGGGAGACATATCACAATGTATGTAAAGCCCTCTAGTGTAAGTCCTTATGATCGGTGCAAGCCAACATAACATCCTGGTGGCCGACCCAACAGAGGGCGCTGATCATTGATCAGTCGTTTTTCAGCTGTCATATAGACATTTATCTTTATAGGTAATTTATAGGTTGCTACACGCAATGCATTACGTACATCAATTTTTGACCATAAATTCACCTTAAAAGGGTTGGACCTATTATCTTCATATATTTATGTTTAATAATTTTATATGGGTAATTGTATTCGTCTTTTGCTGCATCACACTTTGTTTCTATGATAGTTATCAATATTTAAAAGTCCGCTACATGTATTTTACCTAATGTGTTTTTATCAGATTACGTTTTTTGCATAAATGATGATTACATCCAAGCTCACAGTAGCAACACCTAGGTAGGATGTAGGCAAACAGATTTCTGGTAGCTACTGTACTTCAGTAGCAAGTAGCAATAATGACTCTGGATAATGTGGCCTATTCTACAACTTATTTTAGAACTATGTGACAATACTGTGCTGACTATATTTATATGTTTTGACGATGCCATTATGGCCTTATCACTTTAGGACATGGTTAGAAAAGGTACGTTTTACCGTATTTTATCTGTACATTTCCCTGGTTGTATGATAGTATACTGTGATACGTATTGCTGTATTGTATTGTATTGTATTGAAAGACACACTGCTCACTAGGTGCATATATTTGTATATTGTTGATCTGAGGATGGTCATTACGGACTGAAACTGGTCATCATCAAAAGAATTGATATTGTGATCAAAGACTGGAACAAAAAACATTTTCCTACCTTGTTAAGTCACTACTCTGTTGATTGCATTCCCCTGGGAAAAGAAAGTGCTGTAAATTTTGTTCTTGCTCAATGCGCAAAAGGTGGTAACTTTTGGACTATCATGAAGATGTTCCCAGGTTTGTTGTGCATTTTCATTGCCCCAAATCCTACATATGTGTCATTAACTTTAGCACTTAAGTGAAAAGTTGGCTCATCACTAAAGATGTTTCCAATGAAACCTTTATCTTCATCCGATCATCCAATGTAACATTCCCCACAAAAGCCTTTCCATGCAATCCTATCAGTGTCTTTCAGCTCTTGCAGCACTGTTAATTTGTACAGTTTGAGACGCAAATGTCTTTTTAACACACAGCAGCCACATGTGGGACACTCAGTGTATGAGAAACGCGGCAAGTTGATTTCGTAAGTTGGTTAACAACGTTCTAACTCACTTGCTCTACAATTACGTGGCCATACTCAGGACTTCTTTTTTTTTATGGCTTATCGAGCAATCAATCAGTTTCAATAAAACACTACCTTAATGGTAGTCCTATTGGGATGATCTTTAGTGTACTGGGCGCAAAAACTATATTGCATAGTTGTCATAGCCTTCGATTTCTCAAACCAAAGCATGTAGCAAGCACAATCTGATCAGTGAAGGCAGCCATTTTTGCTACAATCATCACTAGCATTTGTAACAATGCGATTCGTACTAGTGTACAGTGTCCATCACAACTTTACCTACTTTCCTACAAAACTTGTTTGAAGACTATAGTTGAATGTTGGGTAAAGTCATTTTAAAAATGCCCTGTAATTCTGTTTTAGGACAACCTATTACTGACTATATTTTAATATAATTTTTCGTATTGACAAATACCAAAGAGCTTGTCACACTGTCAAATTATGTGTGCAAATCTAGATAAGCAGCAGTGTTATCAACATGTAAAATGATCCAAAGAATGTATGAAAACAAATTCTATAGGTATGAACTACAATACAATCCTACTGCTGTCACAGGAAATTTTCATTTTGAATTTAAAATGGAGCAAAATGCTAATGCTTTGATAACTGAAGTACAGTAACGAAAGATTGAAATAACAACTTACACCAATCTGGCGTCCAGCTTTGAAGTCTATTCTTTTCTTCTCTTCCTCTTTCAATGCAGCTTCCTTCTTTTCCTTCAGTTTACGTTTCTTCCAAGTGGTAAAAGTTTGTAAAGTTATTTTCGTTAAAGGTGCACCAAGCGCTGCTCTCTCTCGCTCTATCAGATCTTCTAATGAAATCTCATCTTTTTTGTCTTCTTTCTTTTTATCTTTCTTCAATACGAAACCTGGTGGCAGTGCATGCCTATAAATGCAGCCTGTGCCATTTGGACACTGCCAAAACCATCCGTATTTGCTCTTCTCCAGGGCATCTATGAAGTACTTACATATCTGCAAGAGGAATTAAATGTGCAACATGAACACTAGCACAAATATAGACAACTAAGCAACTAAGGAACTATGCAAAATTGTCCAGCAAGATAAACACAGGGAGTTGAACCCTAAATGATAATTCACTCAATTCCACAGGTGTACACAGATCTCATCCCTCAACTTGAAGTCTTAATTTCCTCATCAAATAACATCTGCCAACATTCTAATTTCTTTAATAGTTATAGCTTTAAAAACTTAAAAAGGGAAGAAAAAGTAGTATCACAATATTTTCAGCCCCCCCCCCCCCCAGCAATCACAACATAACTATGACACAGTAATTTAAAAGTACTGATAACTAAGAATACTAGAGTGCCACGTACAATAGTTGTATTATATGCAACCAAGCAAGAATGATTATTCTACCATTAGTGTGGTTCGCATTTTTCAAGGTCTTCTTTGTGCTAGTCTGGTTCTGTTACAAGAAAATAATAAGTTGCATGTAATTTGAGCACCAAACAAAAATGAGAAGCCACATCCCTAGGTCCCTAATTTGGTGGTGGCGGGATGGGGTGCAAATATAACTCATTTATTTTTACCTAAAAAAAACCACTGAAGTAGCTGATTAACCAATTACTTTCAGCTAAATAAAAATTTTTACTGTATTAAGTTTAATAATTCAATCTAAAACTGTACATCTCAGAGGCAAAAATGATGAGAAAATTAAAATCTCTTTTACAAAACCAAAGTCTTTGATAACTTCTCTTTTTTATACCTAAAAGCTTATGATGATACTCAGATAAAATGTGAAGCAGATACTACTTCTGTTTGTCATCTTTTACAAATAATTTATTGTAGCCCACAATGGGCTTGATGCCTCTTTCTGCCTTATTGTTTACAAATTATAGTTTATTGGTGTGGAATGTTGACCAAATCTTCATTCTCATTCCACTGCGAAGTATATGCTTTAAGAAACTCGCCACTCACATCAAATCTGGTGGAAAATGTCTTGTTTTATCAGAAATAATAATGCATTCATTTCATTGATTTTTTGTACAGCTACATAAGCTACATAAAAGTTGACAACACCTAGACAGCCACACCATCAACCACCATCACTCTTCTACAAACTGAGCTTGGCCAACCTCCTTAACATCCCCTAGCCTTCAATACTGCCTCCACTCCAATGATAACACATAATCCCTAGAACCATTCACAATAGTAAAGTGTTCTCAACTTCTCATCTAAAGCACTCTCCTTTTCTGAATTATCTGTATCATCCTTACTGAATCCCAAAACCGTACCAAAAGTAACGCTGACATTGAACCTTGTCTTGAACAGCTCCGACAATGATCCTAACTTGATCCATTACCACTACCTCAAAATCATTCCTTCCAAGAATTCCTCATATCCAACACTGCTTCACAACCATTCTTCAGGTCCCTACAACATGACGCTAACCTGTGCTCTGCAGAACTCCAGGCTTTTTGTTATCTAAACACTGGTGACTCCATCATTATCATCCCAGGGGACTAGGGATCTACCACTGACATACTTGACCGACCAATGGGGCTATGTAGGTGGAGATCTATGCCAGCTGTCTGGCACCTCTACATAGCATCTGCCATCAAGATCCCATCCCTGTGATTAAAACTGTAGTTCCTACTTTTTACCCCAGGTCCCTCACAAGGACTAAAGCCTCAATCCATTAGGACTAACACTCAATCCATAGAACTTACCCAACCCAAACCACACCCACCCCACTTTTTAACTTCTTCCGCAGATCCACAAACACAATTACCCTGGCCACCCCACTGTTGCTAGCTTCAAAAGTATATCTGCTTTAGTAGATCAACACCTGCAACCCATAGTAGAAGGACTTTCCTCCTACGTTAAAGACAACAACCATTTCTTAAATTGCCTGAAACCTGTGACAGTCCCAATCCCACCAAACACCTTGACTGTCACCATTGATGCCACTTCCCTCTATACCAATATCCATGATGTGCATGATCGTCTGCTGCTGAACATTTTCTCAGTCACAGACCACCCAATTCTAAACCTATAATGTCCTTCCTGCTCATCTTAATCAACTTTACATGAAGGTGGTTTGAAAAGTTCTCGGAATCACCAAGAGAGGTCAGCACTAGCACAACGAGCTGTTCACGCGATATTCATTGAACTGTTACTGTAAACATGTGCCATGTCAGTGCTCTTGGAAGAGAGCTGTGGCGGTGACGTGGCTCTGTTATTTCTCCCGCATAGTGATTTGTGAAGGTGGGGAAGGGAGCGAAAATAATAATAATAATAATAATAATAATAATAATAATAATAATAATATCGAGATTCGAGCAGTGAGTAAGTTCTTTGTAAAGAAAGGTATAAAGAAAAGGACATTCATGCCGATTTCCAGAATACACTGGAGGACTCTGCTACTTCATATTCAACTGTTGCCAAGAGGACAAATGAATTTAAATTTGGTCGGGAGAGCTTAGATAATGATCTGGGCAGTGGTCGGCCAAGATGTGTCACTACTCCAGAAATCATTACAAAAGTGCGCAAAATGATCATGGAGGATCACCAATTGAAAGCTCATGACATTGCTCATGCTTGCCAGGTGTTATTTGAAAGGGTGTATCACATTTTAACTGAAGAATTGGGGGGGGGGGGGAGACAGCAAGATGGGTGCCATGACTTCTGATGCCGGATCAAAAACACACGAGAAGGGACGGAGCGGAACAATGTTTGGTCCATTTTATCAGAAATGAACAGGATTTTTTGTGCCGGTTTGTGACCACAGATGAAACTTGGGTGCACTACTATACCCCAGAGACAAAACAGTCAAAAGACAATTCCTTTAGCAGGAAATGCCATGACATCAGTGTTCTGGGATGCGAAGAGGATTCTGTTTGTAGTTTATCTCCCCACTGGGCAAACAATTACTGGAGAACACTATGCTGATCTCCTGGACAAACTGTAACAAAAGATACGCAAAAGAAGGCCAGGTTTAGCAAGGAAGAGTCATCTTCCATCAAGCCAATGCGCACCTGCACAAGTGCTGTTGCCATGGCAAAATTACATGAACTAAGGTATGAATTGTTGCCACACCCGCCTTATTCACCTGATATAGCTCCGCCAGATTTCCATCTCTTCCGAAAACTGGAAATTTTTCTTGGTGGATGGAGATTCACTTCAAGTGAAGAATTGATAGCCAGAGTTGACAACTATTTTGCAGGCCTGGAGGAAACTCATTTTTGAGATGGGATCAAGGTACTGGTACATCGTTGAACTAAGTGCATTAATCTACAAGGAGACTACATTGAAAAATAAAGTTTCAGTGATGTAAGCACTTTTTTTCAATTCCATTCCAAGAACTTTTCAAACCACCCTCGTACTTACCTATAACTACTTTATCTTTGAGGGACAGACAGACAGATCAGCGGCACAGCCATGGGAACCCGGATGGCTCCTTCCTATGCCAAGATCTTTTCATAGGTTACTTGGAGGGGGCTTTCCTGGGACCCATCTGCCTTCAGCCCCTGATATGGTTTAGACACATTGATGACATCTTTGTCATATGGACTCATGGAGAGGCTGACCTTTCAAAATTCTTCGAATCTCTTAATTCAATTTCTCAATTAAATTTCACATGGCCCTATTCCAAATTCCATGTCACACTCCTTGACATTGATTTCATCACCACCAGAGCAGCTACGAACATCTGTTCACATAAGACCTACTAGCAAACAACAATATTACATTTTGATAGTTGCCATCCTCTCCATGTCAAATGATCCCTCCCATAAAGCCTTGGCATTCAAGGCAAATATATCTTTTCAGATGCAGAGCCTTTACAGCAATACATTACCATTCTCATACCACAGCATTCACTGGATGCAATTAACACACAAGCCTAGTTCAAAAGCAGATTTCCCGGGCACACATCCAATCCTGGTACTGCTGATCACTAAAAACTTAGGAATACACCACTTGTCAATCAGTATTAGCCTCGTCTTGAATGTATTATTCATCTACTCTGACCTTCCTCAAATCATGCGCTGAAATGAGGTCCATTCAGTCTGACACTTTGCCCGTCACATCTCAATTAGCTTTCCGTCACCCTCCTAATCCCTGCAATATTCCCGTCAGACCCTATGCTCCTTCTGGTCCAATCTCCATAACTTATGCCTCCTGCTCCTGTGACTGTCCCCGCTGTAAGACTTGCCGAATGCACCCTCCTACCATCAACTATACCAGCCCTGTAACTGGCAAAATATATACCATCACAGGGAGATTCAATGTGGGATGACACAGGTCATATACTAACTGTTATGTCAACACTGTACAGCCTTTTACATTGGCATGACTACCACTAAGTTATCTGTTAGAATCAACAGGTATAGACAGAGTACGTATACTGACAACACACAATATCCTGTTGCAGATGTCATCTACATTCTTCCCCCAGACACTAATTTCTTAAAACTCTGCAGTCGGAAACTGGCACTACAATATGTCCTTGGTTCTCGTCACCCACATTGCATTAATTTATGTTAATTTGTTTGGTCTACGCATTTCTACACAGTAACTGTTTCTTTCTTCACTCCCTTTTAGTTTCCAATACACTTAGCTTTCCACTCTTACTAACTCGTGCACAGTGTTTTGGAAGTAACAGATGCCTTGTGTATTACCCTGTCTTCTGCCTTAAGCTCTCGGGTTTTCAACTAACACCTTGTGCAGACCCCAACAGTCAGTCATCTCATCCCATCCAGTAAGTCTCCCTGACCCAGGGCTCTGTAACTCGATCCCTTTCCATAAATCCCTCCAGTTCTTTTCTTCCATCCCTCTTCTTTCCTCTTCAACCATTCTGCTAGAAGAAGAAACCACTGAGTCTGAGTGCTTCTGAATTTTAATATATTTTCTGTGTGTCACCCTGCCGCCACTTGGGGAGTAAATTTTTTATCTAATCCCTCGCATTATATTTTCAAAAGATAACAAACTGATGTTTATAAAGACTGGAAGCATGGCAAAACAAATATATATTGCTTTGGCTGCAGGGACTGAAAACAGTGCTCTCTCTCTCTCTCTCTCTCTCTCTCTCTCTCTCTCTCTCACACACACACACACACACACACACACAAACTGTTAATGAAATTATAAATAGCACAAATTGAATTACCTCCTTGTGGTGTTAATTCAAATGTATCACTGAACACAAAACATTTTGAAGCACTACATTACTTTTGCCATCCACCATGCATGACAGATGGCCCCTACAGCAGGGAAAGATACTTTCTGAAATGGTGCTTTCCGAGAAGATAATAGTTATCTCTAAATATTCCCTGTAATTGTCTCGAGGTTGCTGTTCTCTCAAACTGTCTCAAAAACCTGCTATGCATTTGACAGATATTATTTGTCTTATCTTGATACCCATACCGCTCATGCCTCAAAATTTTCTCGCAGTCTACTGACAAAGCACTCACAATAGAAAATAAATGTGATTGTGACTGTTTTTATGAAATAAAAAAAGATAAAAATCAGTTATTTAATACAAGGGGCATTTAAAATGAAATGAGCAAGTGGCCTAATTACAGAAACACTACCTGTATATTAGTAGTATTGACCCTGGCTGTTGAGAAACTTGGTCCACTGTGACAAAGCAGTGAATGGCTGTCTCAAAAAATTCCCGGGGCTACGATGTGAACTATTTCTGCACGTGCAGCTGGACATTGTCGTCTGGGACGAATCGTTTTGCCTCTCACAGCCTTTGTAAGGGGAGCAAAAATGGCATAATCACAGGAAGAGAGGTCCGGACTGTATGGAGGGTGGCCGAGAACCTTCCATTTGAATTTCTGCAGGAGTGCCGTGACTATGTTGGCCATATGACTTTGCATTGTCGTGGAGCAGAATGACCCCAAGGGTGAGATTGCCTGGTTGTTTTGATTTGATCACTTGGCGAAGGATGGTCAAGATTTGCGGGTAACGCTGGGCATTCACTGTTGTCCTGTGCTGCAGGAAGTGAATCAGAAGGGGGCCATCTTGGTCAAAGAAGAATGTCAGCATAACCTTTCCCGCACTTGTGAGGATGACGACGTCCAGCTGTACGTGCGGAACTGGTTCACATCGCAGCCCCGGAAACTTTATACAATTCAGATACTGTTTCTCAACCCTTGAATCAGATTTAGTGTTCTTGCTACACAAATAGCCACTTCCCTCACACACAGTGCGACACACAGATACACAATTAACTCACATGTCCACAAACTGTGAAACCACCTTTAATGTCTGATAGATGGCAGTCGGCTGCCAGTTTCATGAAAGTAATACTTGATTAAATAAATTTTCTTCCATAAATGAACTGAAGACAAAAGTATTGTCCTTGCCATGACAGCTCCTTCCTTCGAAAGCTAAAGACTACTGGGAAGTTCCAGGATGGGCTGCAAGTTTGCTCGGCAGTTTCTCTGCATCTCGGGTCACTGACCTGTCACATCTTTCAACCAATTTGACATGAAGTCACATTCAGTTAAAGAGACAGAGAGAAACAACATGCCTACCATACATTAGGTATGAATTAGTTTATCTTACAGAAATAACATTTTGTGAAGCTGATGGTTTTATTTTTATGGATTCTAAAATTCTGAAGGCTCAGGGGCACCACTTTGACTTATCCTACTGAGCCAAAAACTCACACAGCTCACTTACACATGGAGTGGAATCAAACTGAGGATTGGACGAAGAAAAATTATGAAACATTGAAAAATGAGCCATACAAGAGCTACCCTATAGTGTCATCTTAGGGCTTATTAGCTGCTCCTCCCACATTTCCATTACTCCTCTTCTCCTCCTCAACAAATGTCCAAACTTAACACTTGGCAATATTCTTCTTCAGAGTTCATCAGCAATAGACGTTTTCTCAAATACTCATTAATTATTTCAGTTTAATATTTCACATTGATGGTCAAGTCACCAGAGATGGAGGATTAACTCAAAAGAGTGAAAAATGTGGTAAGGAACAAGCCACAGTGTCATCTAAGGTAACATCTCAATATCACTGAAAAGTTTGTTCTTAAATCATAACCAGATATTGTTTCCCGTGGCGAAAGCTACGTCTAAAGTCCGCAAACCACTCTTTGGTGTGTGGTGGACTGTACTTCGGGTACTTTTTGTTCATGAAGATTTGTGAAAAGAATGGATTTCACGAGCTTAGATTTCTATAATGGTCATCTCATTTTGCGAGCTGTATATGGCAGGAAGCAAACTGTTAATTGACTCTTCTCAGAACATACATTGTGGAATTTTAATTGTAAATCTCTTCATCATGAAGAATACCTCTTCTGTAGTGTTTGTACTGAGGTTGGTCAGGCAACGCTGTCTAACTCTTACACTTACTCAATGAACGCGAGATGAAACACGACACTGTTCTTTGTATCATCTCTGTCTTCTCTGTTAATCCGACCTGGCGAGTGTCCCAGACTGACGTGAAAAACCCAAGAACCAGTGAACATAGGTTTTGCAACCTACCCATTTTGTGGAAACATTCTCCTTAGGTTATTAAAAATCTCAGCCTCAGACATACCTTCCATACAAGTTTTATGTAGGTGTTCCACTTTAAACTCTTCTGAATGCATTCTCCCACGTATTTTACAGCTGTGACTTGTTTCCAGTGATAATCTTAATTTAGATAATCAAACAACACTCTGTTTTTTTGTCTATTTACTTGCAGTACATTATAACTAATAGTCAGACCCTGCACGAATTGTTCATGTTCTATACTACTACTACTACTACTACTACTACTACTTACCTTTTACTATAGTTGTCTAGCGCTGTGGGTTTGCCGTTTGCTATACATAATAAAACCGTTTGTTGTGAACCATGTCACGAAGCCTCTGGCAGTATAAAAAAACAAACAAACAAAAGCGCAAGCCATCCCCCCCCCCTGGCACACACACACATACACGTATGTTTCACATTCGACAACTACAGCCTATTAAGAAGGGATAGCAGAGACCTGTTTGACAGGAAGTCCCAAATCCCATTAAAAACTAGTCCAACATTCCACAACCTCTTATGTTGCTCACTTGGTTGCAGTCTGCAACCCCAATTAATACTTTCCAGAAGTAAGTAGCTGCACCAACAACCTGTATGTTGTGTATGTGGAGTGAACTGTGTTTCACCAGATCACTCTTTGCGGAATTCATGTTGATTATGGCATCAACAAAAGCAAAACGAAGATAATGGAATGTAGTCGAATTAAGTCGGGTGATGCTGAGGGAATTAGATTAGGAAATGAGACACTTAAAGTAGTTTTGCTATTTGGGGAGCAAAATAACTGACGATGGTTGAAGTACAGAGGATATAAAATGTAGACTGGCAATGGCAAGGAAAGCATTTCTGAAGAAGAAAAATTTGTTAACATCGAGTATAGATTTAAATGTCAGGAAGTCGTTTCTGAAAGTATTTGTATGGAGTGTAGCCATGTATGGAAGTGAAACATGGACGATAAATAGCTTAGACAAGAAGAGAATAGAAGCTTTCGAAATGTGGTGCTACAGGAGAATAGGTAGATCACATAACTAATGAGGAGGTATTGAATAGAATTGGGGAGAAGAGGAGCTTGTGGCACAACTTGACTAGAAGAAGGGATTGGTTGGCAGGACATGTTCTGAGACATCGAGGGATCACCAATTTAGTACTGGAGGGCAGCGTGGAGGGTAAAATTCATAGAGGGAGACCAAGAGATGACTACACTAAGCAGATTCAGAAGGATGTCAGCTGCAGTTGGTACTGGGAGATGAAGAAGCTTGCACAGGATAGAGTAGCATGGAGAGCTGCATCAAACCAGTCTCTGGACTGAAGACCACAACAACAACAATGGCAGAAGACATTTTCAATCTCCAGGAAAGGTCGTAATATACTAACATAAAACTTATTCCTCTGTTCTTCAACAGATTGACGTCAGTTATATGGGCCTACAGTCACACACATCTACTCGACAACCCTTCTAGAAGAACAAAGTCTTTCACAATGGTGCTGTTGTATAAAACATTGTCGGCCTTCTTAGCACGTCATTTCACGGTAAAACTTCGAACTTTAGACGATTGCCTCCATTGTCTTCATCAGAAGCAACTGACTATCAAAACTGCTGCTGTTGTGGTCTTATGTAGCTCATAAGACAGCTTCTGATTGGTTGGTAGGTATGTCATGCTGTTACAGATGGTGTCAACATCTGCACTGGTTGTGCTCCTGCTACCGCCATAGCGTTAACATTAGGATGAATCTCTCTGGCTCTTCTCTGCATCGGGAGCTCACTTCCAAGAATTGCTATGATTATGACCACTGTCTTGGTTGAAGATTTTCTCAGAAATTCTTATTTCTGTGCTTTAATTACAGTCCCAGTATGTAGGAGCCTGGGAAAAACTTTTGTTTTGTCAAACAGTATTTTATGTTTGCTTGTGAGGCTGTGCACAGGGGTCAGAAATAGTGTGGATGGACCTCTGAAGAAGGTAAAGGAGATGCTACGCCCTGTTAAGGACAGCCTCTGCCTCCAGATCCCTGGGATTTATAACATCCCTTGTGACTGAACAAGCAATTACATCGTTAAGTGCATCTGCACCATTTTCGACCTCTCTGCAGAACATCATTGACATATTAAAAACCAATAACTGGAGAAATCTGCAGTTGCTTAACACAGCCTCACAAACATAGAACTGTTTGACAAAACAGAAGTTTTATCGCAGGCTCCTACAAACTGGGACTCTGTAATTAAATAGTCTGCGGAAACAAGAATGTGTGAGAAAATCTTCAAACGTGACAGTAGATGTAATCTTAGTAGGGCATAGAAGTGAGCTCCTGATCGAAAGGAGAGCCTGAGATGTTTGTTGTAAAGTTTATGCTAAGGCGGGAGTGATGGCACCACCAGCGCAAGTGCTAACACCATCTGTGACAGGTTTATGTAATTACTGACCAATCAGAAACCGTCCTATGGGCTATAGAAGGCCACCACGGCAACAATTTTGACAGTCAGCTGCCCCTGAGGAAAAAGATGGAAGTAATTGTTGATAGATCTTCAACCAAGACAGTGGACGTAATCGTAGCAATGCTTGGAAGTGAACTCCCGATGCAGAGAAGGGCCAGAGAGATTAATCCCAATGTTTACGCCATGGCGGGAGCAGGAGCACAACCAGTGCAGATGTTGACACCATCTACGACAGCATGACATACCTACCAACCAATCAGAAGCTGTCTTATGGGCTACATAAGACCACAACATCAGCTGTTTTGATAATCAGTTGCTCCTGATGAAGACAATGCAGGTAATCATCGAAAGTTCAAAGTTTTACCCTGAAATGACGTTGTGAGAAGTCAGACAATGTTTTATACAACAGCGCCGTTGTGAAAGACTTTGTTCTTCTAGAATGGTTGTTGAACAGATGTGTGTGACTGTAGGCCCATATCAGTGACATCAATCTGTTGACGAACAGAGGAACAAGTTTTCTGTTAGTATATTACGACCTTTTCTAGAGACTGAAAATGTCTTCTGCCATAATCCACATGAATTCCTCAAAGAGTGATCTGGTGAAACACAGCTCACTGCACATACGCAGCATACAGGTTGCTGGTGTAGCTACTTACTTCTGGAAAGTATTAATTGGAGTTCCAGACTGTCACAAAGTGAACAACATAAGAGGTTGCAGAATATTGGACTAACTGTGTGATTGGATTTGGGACTTCCTTTCCGACAGATCTCTGCTCATCCTTCTTATTAGGGAGAAGTTGTTCAAGAATGTTTTAAACAACCCTTCTAGAAAATAGGGATGACGTGGACCCTTTTCAATTTATCTTGGTAACTCATGGATTTCTAGCTGGAGTGACAAAGCTTGCAACTAGATTTCACACTTTTTGCGAGCAGATGCTGGTCTGACATCTAATGTTCCCTCCTATATGCTGAACACCTATATTTAAACACACTCTATTTGCCCATATGCAATAAACTAATGCTAGAACTGGAGTGATTTTTTCACATAATCAACATCAGATCATACAAAGATTCCATTGTACCAAAAGCCTTTCAATCTTTTTTTTCCCTCTGGTAGACTTTAGCTCAAATTAAATCCCTCTATCTCATTGTCTCACACACAGAAACTAATAATGCATGAAAGCATCGCCGAGAGGAGTGATATTACAGCAATGAATGAAGAAAGATCCATTTGAATTCTATGCATGGGATAAGTTAAAATATACTGATAATGGGATACAGTGTTCATATTTACAGAATGCAGCCAACAGCTTACAGTAATGACACATTTGTGATTATTAGCTTACCCTCACTGTTAGACCAAGACTGATGTTGGCAACTAAGTTTAACTCTTTTCAGCCTCTCGCTGCAAAACAGGGCACCGACTGATAATTTTGTGCATCTCATGTTTGTCCTTATCATTACTTTTTCTTTCTTCTTACTGGTAATCATGCATACCAGTGTGGTACATTATACCTTCCTATTCCTATAGCAGAAATCTCCATACCACCTGAAAAACTTTTTCACCAGGGAAAATTGCTTCCATGATCCAGCCCAAAAATAACTTAATTCACCTAACCATAGCAACATGGATTTAATCATGCATGGGCCCCTCCCCACTATCTGTAATCTTACTAATTAGCTCTGCTCACCTTAGCTCCCCCACCCCCTTGTGATGCAGGTGGGGTGTATTGAAACCTCACCTCCCAATATCCCAACTGGCACCAGTGCAATGTATATCCAATTACAGTCATCAATTCAGTTTCCAGCTCTCTATTAACTCACTGCACAGCATTGTCAAGGCAATATTGTTCAGGTACTGAACACCTCAACCATGTGCACATTTGGATTAATAGTTAAGAAAGCAATTATGTTCCAGTTATTACATATACATCTTGTCCCTCCCCAAGATTTACCTACCCTACACAACCTAGTACTATTATCTAACAATCTGTAGTTAAATTCTTGCATACGACCCTGAATCTTGTGTCACCTGATTAAGCACTGCACTCTGCTTGAAAAAGCTGCATACCTCATAGTTTCATCCAATTTCTCTCTCTCTCTCTCTCTCTCTCTCTCTCTCTCTCTCTGTCACACACACACACACACACACACACACACACACACACACACACACACACACAGTTACAGGAGCGAAGGATGTGCTGTAGAGATAGCTCCCATCTGCGCAGCTCAGAAAAGCTGGTGGTGATGGGGAGGATCCAGATGGCACAGGTTGTGAACTAGCCACTGACATCCCATATGTCATACTCTGCTGCATCTTGTGCCACTGGGTGGTCCACCTTGTTTTTGGCAACAACAGTTTGGTGGTGGCCATTCATTCTAGTTGCTAGCTGGTTGGTTGTCATACCATGTGCACACCAGTGTGTGTGTGTGTGTGTGTGTGTGTGTGTGTGGGGGGGGGGGGGGGGGGGCACAAGCGTATGTGTGTTTTTCCTACAGCTAGAAAAAGGAAGCACATTCTGAAAGCCAGCCAAGCTCTGGACCTTTTGCTTGTGTACCTATCAATGATGCAGCACTTCTGCCTTTCGTTGTCTCCTTGATTCCCAAAAAATTCTGAGCAAGGAAAAGAAACTACATTTCCACCAGAAAAATACTGACATAATGTAAATGCTTGAATGTTATTTTAATTACTTACAATATCAGTTGGAGGCATTTTCCTTTCTTGTTCACCGTGCTTTTTTTCAACAACCTCTTTCAGTTTTTCTTCATCCCAATTCTCCATTGTATCTTCATCATCACGCATGTCTACATACATACTACGCTTCTCTGCTTTACGTTCTAATGATAAATCGTGGGAAAATTTACATTTATCTCCCTTTGTACACTGGCCTTGCTTAAAAAATGCACACAACACAGACTTGGGATCTATACCTGAAATTTTAAAAAATATTTCAATGAATAAACAAGATTTAAAACAGTCCTCAGTTGGTTCATTATTGTTAAAACTTTACCTTTCTCAACTTTCTGTGTTGAAACTGGTTTAAATAACATATTCATTTCTTTCTGTTCCTTCAGTTTCTTTTCTTTTTCTTGTTTCTTGAGTTCATCATTCTTCTTTGCAGCACCAGCATTTTTAACTTGATGCTGCACTTGTTGGATAAACTTTTGCTGTTTTGCACCTTTTTTATTTTTTAGACCAAATGTTTTATCCTGCAAGAAAGAGAGCAAATTTACTTTTTGTACAAAATGTGTTTATTACTTTAAATTGATTTTTATTCGATGAGAATAAAGGGCAAACAAACCAAACTAGCTTTTGATTCACGGTTTGGATTCTTGCTAAAGATTATTATTTTTGCCTTTGCCTTACATAATTAATAAAACTGGACATCCCATATATCAACCACAGGCAGTATATCGTGTCTTATCATTTCATCCAAATGAATTGCGGAATAACTGATGATTACTGGACATGTAAGTGAAGAAAGAGCTAAAAGTCAATGCAGTTGCCTTTCTTGGCAAAACTACTGTATTAAAAAGTATTTTTAAATCATTTGCCTGATAAGCACTGAAAATAGACTACTTCAAGATGAAGAGAATTTTTCATGCTAGAATAACCTAAAGCACAAAATAAGCTCTTTTCTGGAGCAGACGACAACAATAAAAGCTGCTACAAAGAGAGAAAGTGATAAAAATGGCAGTAGTTTATGGACAAGTAGGCCGAAGTGTTATCCTGTGATGGTTCAACACCACTGCAGGATATATATTTAGAATTATATTAATACCTTCAGCTGCTACGGGCATTGATCTATATCAACGGGGACAGGTGAAAATGTGTGCCCCGACCAGGATCTCCTGCTTACATGGCGCACACACACACTATCCATCCGAGCCACCGAGGGCACAGAGGATAGTGAGACTGCAGGGGCTATCCCGCACACGCCTCCCGAGAGACCCACATTCTCACCTCATATGTCCACACACTACATTCGTAGTGTCCCACCCCAACACACTCATTACTCGTGGAAGATATTCTTACCAAGTCCCGTAAGAGTTCGGGGAATATGTGTGCATCTGCACATGTCCAAAAGAACAGACACCATGCCCATATAAGTATACCTAGAAGTAGGTGGACTTTAACAACATGCTACCAAAAACACAGGAAACACTTAAGATTTTAACCACAGAACCATGTTGATATTGTTGGTAAAGTTAAAAGTATACCGACTACTAATATAGAGCAAGGTAACATCTTAACGAATTACGAGTAGCCAAGTCAAACAATAATGTGAGTTTTGCACAGGTTTTGCTACAAAATGAGAAATCCTGATTTGCTAGTGCTGTAGAACTAAGCTAGTTTCTTCATAGTTGTGAGATGGCTTGTTTGTGCAAGCCCAGTAGATATTATTGGAAGATGGTGGTATACTGCTAATGTAGCAGAATATAAAGGGTAATGATAAGATGATCATGTTGTTATCAGAATTTACACAGTGGTTGTACTATACAGAAGATAGTTTCTAAAGTTAACAAAGTCGACCAATCATATTTCTAGGTTAAACTCAGAATTCATCAACAAAATATTTTAAAAAATGAAATAAAGCTGTCCAACTCCAAGTATGATTTGAACACTGTTTTCTTTAAGAAAGGTGATAAGAGAGATGACAATAACTACCGACCTGTTCCACTGCTGCCATCATTTGCCAAAATTTTCGAGAATGTGATGTATTCTAGAACAGCATCTCACCTCAGTAACTACAATATCCTCAGTAAATCAAAATCTGGATATCTGAAGGGTTGCTCTACTGAGAATGCCATTTACATGTTTACTCAGTAGATTTCTCAAGCATTAAATAATAAAATAGTACCAGTTGGTATTTTCTGGACCTATGAGAGGCATCCGACTGTATGACAATATTCTCCTATGTAAACTGAAGTTTTATGGGACTGATGGTGTTGCTAACAAATGGATAATGACACAGCGCATGAAAAGAATTCAGAAATTTGTAGTTACTAATTCACCAACATTACACAATTCCAAAGGGGGAGAAATCATTAATGGGGTTCCGAAGACTCAATCGTAGGTCCACTGTTGTTGTTCATATATGTAAATGATCTTCCATCTAGTATCCAACAAGCAGAATTAATCTAGATTGCAGATGACGCTAGTATCCTAAATAATCAAAGCATACATACAGAAACAGAAAAGTGGTAAATGAAGCTCTTAAAAGTATTACTGACTGATTTTCTGCGAAAGTCTCATTCTCAATTTCAAAAACTCACACCATATTCAATTCTGCACATCTTGGGGTACTACACCAATGATAAGTGTAACACATAGCAAGGAACTACAAAATTCTTAGGTGTCCATATTGATGAGAATTTAAATTGGAAACAGCATATTTAGGAACTTGTAAAACAACTGACCTCAGCCACATTAGTGCTTAAAATAATTGCAAAATTTTGGGCCAGAAAAATCTGTAAATTGACATAATTTGTTTATTTTCAGTCAATTATTATCTTTATCTTCTAAATTAATCTTCCAGACACTTGTTTAAGGATTTGAGCATTCTGACTACTGCTTCACGGTATATTTATTCTGTCCTGAAGTTCATTGTAAATGATGCAATACAGTTCAGAAGGAACAATGAAAACCATGAAAACCAGAAGCAAAAATGACATTAATTATTACACATTAAGGTTTTAGCACAAAAATGGGTGCACACTGCTGCAAACACAAAATTTTTGATCGCTTACTCAATGATATAACATGTCTGTCTGACAGCAAAGAAAGGCTGCATGTCTACTCAGAGAGTCCATGTCACCTAGTGATTGAACTGGCTCATGAGGGTCAACAAAGGCGTCCAATCCCGCCCCTTTGGCTTTGACCCGTGACGTAAGGGTGTTGTTGTGTGTGACGTCACACAGTTTACTTTATGAGTGTGTTGTGTTTATAGATGTCGTTTTCTTGCGACGGGTGGTGCCTTCTGGTGGTGTGTTTGTGGTTTGTGTGTTGTATTGGGTTCATTTTGGTATTGCTGTTCGTCCTGCAAGGTATTGGTTTTGACTGTACTACGACAGGAATTGGTTTCAGTGAGTGAACAATTTAGTTTTTGTTGTGTCTAAGTTATTGTACTGCTGTTTGCTGTAAGCCGTGTGTTAATTTGTAGCTGCTTTCGTTAGGTATGGATATGATGGATAAATTCAACAGTGCTCGTCTGCGTGAGGACATGGAGGACAATGCATAGTCCCTTATAAAATTTTTGCAACTGTAAGAGCTGCTGGCAGAAGTGGTTAGGTGCGGCTTGTGTCAGCAGGAAATATGGTTGGCGAAAGTTCCTGCATCTTGGACCAGGGACAGCTAAATGTGGCGGTGCCATAGGAATAACCTATGGCGCTCCATAAGGCATTGTACCTGGTTCGAGAGGTCTAGGTTGGGCATCCGAGAGATTGTGTTGATGACGCATTATTTTTGTTACAGATCCTCTCACGGTTTTTGTGTGCAGGAGACTGGTATGAGTGAGAGGACGGTTCTTGACTGGTTTTCATTTTGTAGGGAAGCGTGTTCTGAGTATATTTACTACAGGGGTAAGTTGGGTGGGCCCGGGGTGGTGGTGGAGGTTGACGAGTTGCAGTTTGGGAATAAGTAGTATGGGAGGGGTAAGTCTCTAGTTGGTTTATGGGTTTGGGGGGGGGGGGGTGTAGATGGGGGTGGTATTTCAGAGTGCATTTTTAGGGTTTTGGAGGGGTGGATGAAAAGGGAATTGGTGGGATTAATTGAGGAGCTTATTGAAGAAGGCAGTACAGTAGTTTCAGATGCTTTTTCATCTTATAGGGAGTTGGGCGAGGGGGGGGGGGGGGGTGTATCACCAATTAGTAGCTAACCATAGTTTGGAATTCAAAAATTATGAGACTGGGGCTTGTACAAATATGACAGGAGTTTTGGGGGGCAGTTAAGTCAGTGTTTTGGTATCGTGAGCTGCTGTTGAGCTATGCAGACCAAGGGATGTGTTCAATTTTGCTTGTCTAGGTGTTGGTTTTGTGGTCCCAATAGTAGTGGCGGCGGTGTAATTTTTTGGAGGACTGACAATTGCAACTGAGCTATATAGGTGATGGGGAGTGACCAATTCCAGAGGACATTGCGTGTAATGGAATTTGGGAACTTTGTGTTGTCGATTTATTTCATCATTTTGTATCATTTGGTATGGTGGTCTGTGTTAATATGTGTTTAAATTTAGTTTGTCCCCACCCAAAAACCCACAATTTCCCAGCTTATCCCATTAGTTTGATTATATTTTTGGAGGAAGATGTGTGTGTTGGTTTTTCGATCTATTTTCGTCTTTGTTGTCATGTTTACGTAACGACGTCATAGGTGCCACATTGGAGTCGCAGTGAATGGCTGTTTCCGCCATATTGGTGAAGTCATGGGTCAAAGTAGACGGGTGGATTCCGACGCTTCTGTATTCCCGATGATGATGATGGTGATGAACAATAGGGCCTTAACTAAGCACTGATAGATCAATGGTCTCCCAATAATTATATTTTATTCACATATCACACAGGTTGTACACTGTCTATTAGCACAACCACAGGGTCTAACACAGATGAACAATTTGTCTTCGACAATAATTTCAATATCTCTTATAGGCACCACCAACTGCATTGCAGTTTTACAAGTGTTTACAATATTATAAAAATAAAAAATAACAAAGTTTTGAACATGGACGCTCGGTTCAGTGACCGTTTATAAATTAAAATTGAAACAAATGAGCCCTCTGTCATAATTTTTAGTCTAAAGCCCTTTTGGCCTGTTATTTATTTTCATGCGACATGTAATACTGTCTCTGTCTTGTATTGTTAGTCAGTACTAACACTTTTATATAAAAAATTTCTTTTTCCATAAATGTGTAATTATGCTATAGGTCACTTTAAACGTTTAAATTCTGATGAAGGCACTCTTAGAAGTGTTGACAGCTAGTTAATGAGACTAAAAATTGTGACAGAGGGCTCATTTGTTTCAATTTTAAAATAAACAGAAATAATTTCCGTAATGAATTTTTCATTCTACAGCGGAGTCTGCCTTTGCCTCTAACAGGTTCAAGTCTGTAAAAGTGTTGCCCACAGAAAAAAAGATTCTGGGATAGTGCCTCATTCCAGTAAAGAATTTTAATCTGCCGCAAAGTTTCAGAAAATAACATTTTGTTTACTGAAAATCGTAAAACCTGAAATGAGATTGACTTACTGGAATAACAGAAGGTGGGAGCTGCTAGAGACATGCATAAAAGAAGCTGGAAAAGTAGCTTCAGATATTTATTTTTACTGATTTTGTTGTATTGACAATATCTGCGACAAGATTAATTTGTGGCCGAGATCATGATTTATAAGGATTAAGCTTTCGCAGGCAGTGCCTTGCAACTACACAGCAACAAGTAAATGCCTTGCAGTCAGACTCAGAGCAATGTATAACTGCTTACTTACATACATTCTGAGCTCCATCAAAAGAAAGTAAACTGGATTTGGGTCACAATAAGGCACACAATTTTAACGTATTATAAAAGGATCCCTGCAGTTTGAGTATAAAGTCAGTAGCAAAACATTAACTCAGTAAAACTATTGAAAGTTATGGTCAATTTTAACTTCCTATGAAGACGCTAGTCCAGTGACAGAGCAGGGGAGCCTCTAAGAAGATATGGAGAATAACTAGTGACTAGTTGAAGGAAGTTGTCAGAAATAACTAGTGACCAGTTGAAGGAAGTTGTCACACAGTGGGGAATGCACAAGCTGAATGACTGATAGTGCACTGCTAGTGAAATACAGCGATCTGAGTGAGTCACAGCCTGGCACAGAATTATATTATCTCAGAAGTAACCAATAAACAGGCCCTGATCTCTCAGGATTTGTATCGCTGGGATAACTACAAAGTAAAATACTGAAGGTATGCTGATCCTTCATTAGCAGTGTCATTGGTTACTTGATTAACATATCTTTTCATGTAAGTGTTTTCCCAGGCAAGCTTGAATATTCAGTATAAAGGCCTCTGGAAAAAAAAAACAATGATTATGTTCATAAGTTTAACTATATGATCACTACTTTAACTGTTATATCTGTTGATACACTGTGTACATCGAGGAGTACTTTATTTCTACAGGCACATATCAACAGATTCTAAATTCAATTTCAGACCTGGCCTATAAATTGTATCGGTATTTTCCTTCCGCTTTCTTAAATTATATATTTCATCTCAGGTCACACAAATGGTATCATTACCAGTTTCAACTTATTACCAAGTCATCAGTTGATGGTTTCATTATTTCATATCGTAACTCATCACCTGAACAGGACCACAATCTCAGTACCTCTCTGGACTTGTTTTGCTGATTTGGTTATACATCAAAACCAGTAATGACAGGTCTACCATTTGCGTGACTTTAGATTAAAATATGTAACAAAAATTTACAGTATGATCACTGTTTTTCACCTAAGGCATCGTAAACTGATCGTTACTTTCCTCCAGGAGTGCTAGTCTGCGAGGTTTGCAGGAGAGCTTCTGTGAAGTTTGGAAGGTAGGAGATGAGGTACAAGCAAAATTTAAAGCTGTTAGGACAGGTTGCAAGACATGCTTGGGTAGCTCAGATTGTGGAGCACTTGCCACTAAAGGCAAAGGTCCTGAGTTCAAGTCTTTGTCCGGCACACAATTTTAATCTGCCAGGAAGTTTCATGATCGTTACTGGTCTGGGGTCGACAGAAGTGTCCGATCCCACGCGTCGGCTTTGACCCGTGACATAAGGGTGTTGTGTGTGACGTCATGACGGCGCGGAGTTTGGTTTGAGTGTGGCTGTCTCCAGTTCTGTTTTATCTTATTTTATTTACTTCTCTGATCTGTTCGTTCTATCCAGTGAGATTTTTTTAAAAAAAAGACAAAAAACACTAATCAGCTACTGAAGCATCTTTATCTTCTATGGGTTGCAGGGGTTACGACCCCTGGGGAGGTGGGTGGGTATTCATGCATGGCTGTCTTCACTTACACGTTGTAGCTACGCAAGGCGTATAAATTTGTTTATACTTAGTTTACCCCCCACCCAAAACACCCCACTTTCCGCGCTTGTCCCGTTAGTGTCATTAGGCTTCTTGTGGAAAGTGTGTGTGTTTGTTTATGTTTCCTCCATATTTGTGATGTCATGGGTCAAAGCAGACGGGCGGGATCGGACGCTTCCGTATTTCCCTGGTCTGCAGAGAAACTAATATTGGCTAACAAAGAACGACGTAAAGGACTGTTTCACTCAGACATAACTTATTTGCTTAACACACCCACAAATGCTAACATAATGAATGGGCATCACTATTGTGATATTCTGCAACAGCAAATTTCACCACGAATTTGATCTACGGAACATTTCATAAATAGTTTAAGAAATTGCTTTCTGTGGAAGCAGTAGGTGTATAGCAAATAAAACGTAGACCGAGAGGGGGGAGGAGGAAGATGTAGAGGATGATATAAAACCAATAAGACTATGAATAATCTAAAAATCATAAATCTAGATCCTCCAGCCACACATAACTGATCTTAGGCGTAAGTCCTTTTGCTTAATGTACAACACCCCACCGACAACGATGTCACTAGAGGAAGCACAGTTGTAATTGGGCAACAATTGTCACATGTTCCACAGCTCATCTGAACGAATCATTTATTCAACTGATATGGAAAGAGTAAGTTACAGGTAACGTACACATGACTAGTATTAAAGTTAGTCAACACATTGTTACTTTTAGTCCTCCTCGTGCAACTAACCTTAATAATATTATTATAATTATTTTACTGGCTATCAGATTTCACCTAGACATTCGTCAATGGAATAGAAATAGACACGGAGAAATTACTTTAAATTAGATTTAGGACTTGCTTCGCTACCTGTCGGGCATTTTACGTTACTGGGCAAATGATTCCATATCTTTGTTGCTGTATGCTCAAATCTTTTCTGAGCAACTGACAGCTTTTACAATGGGTAATAAAGGTCGTCGTATAGGAATCAAAGTTAGTCGTGCTCCTTTCGGAAAAACTACAGTCACTTAAGAGATTTAAAGAAAAGACAAAAATCTTTAATTTGATGGTGGGACGGCAATTTCACACCAAACTATTCTAAACGCGATGCGGATACATTAACCACTTGGCCTACGTCATTCTGTTGGGCTGGATCATGTGGACGTGCAGTTGTTTCAACAAATTTTTATCGTGACTATTAACGTAACTTTGCCCTTTGAAAAACTTTACATGATCGAAAAAAATCATTTTTTACTGCGGTTTCGATTCCATATAAAAACTTCAATATTGCAACCGATCACGTAAGCTACTTCCACATCTGAGAATACAAGGACATGCCTACTAGAATGACATGTTGCCTAGTACGGCAATATAGTGTTATTGCAGACATACTTCAAGTCTGAGAAGTTTTCTGGTGATTCAAGGATAATGATACCTTACGAAAATACAATTTCCCGAATCCAAATAGGGAGTAATATGTTACGCCGCCACATTTGAAAAAATTGGCACGTCGTTTATCTGTTTTACTATAAAAAAATCACTCAAAACACAAAGTATGTCAAGCATAATGTAAATAAATAAAACGAATCTCCAATTATTTTAGCCAGATATGCTCTAAAGGTAATAAATAAACACAATAAAACAGCTGTTATAGGTTAACAGGTAAAACTCGGTTTTCGTGCACAGCTTAATCATACATACTTCTATAACTTTCTCCTTCTTCTTTTCGACCGTCTTTTTACTAGGTTGGGCGGGTTTGGCTTTAGGTGGCATTGCATTAAAGATTTGTAAACACCAACATCCACAAATTCGAGCAAGTGTAACTACACTGCAAAGCACACCACATGCACAGAATATATTCACTACTCAGTCACCCAAATCCATCTATCGCGACTGAATGCACAACGATTGCTGTATCACTATATCGATTGTATAAAAAAAGTTATCGTTGGAACAGAAGTGCACACTGCACGTGTTGTACACGACAGTTGACGGTGGTAGTTCTTTTTGACTTAATGAAACGCTTTTTGTCCCATTGAGGCAGAAAGGAAAATCGTGATGGAGGAAAGCACAGGAACAATAGAGACGTGGACGCGGAACCAGTCTGCATGTATGTTATCCCGAAGAAGTCAAAAATCGACTATGATATGATACAGATACAATTAAAAATTTCTTGGAAAACTCAGATTAGAGACTGATAAAACAGTGACAACTAAAACATCTGTCACGTTATAATATTCACAATGGAATGCTGCTCACATGAAAATCATACAGCCTAGGTCGATAATGCGTAATACAAGTGCTCACTATCTTTCTGAGCTCAACATCCTTCTCGTCATAAGGGGATACCCACTCAGTTTCCTTAGACAGAGAGTTGGGACGGCGTGGAGATTTAACAGTGGGATAGAAACATGGCCATATAGTTCGAAAATGGCTTGCAAGTGTCGATGGTATTGGTAATGGGACTTTACAAGATATGAACTGCATCTCAACGTGCAGATGGAACGACGTAGAGATTTAACAGTGGGATAGAAACATGGGCATATAGCCCGAAAATGGCCTGCAAATGTTGATGGTATTGGTAACTGGGGCTTCACAAGATATGACTAGCATCTCATTAGGAAAGGAAGGCGTAAATTGGCCGGGATGATAGTAAAATCTTTCAGGGGGGAGGGGACTGAAACTCACGGGAGTACTACTTTTTTAGGCTAATATCAGTGATCAATCATCGAATATTGATTGAAATTAATCTTAATGAGAAGCTCAGACAGGCAGGTATTAGAAATGTTAAAATATCACAAGATTCTCATGAAAGAACAGTGTAAAATAATGCTTGTTAGTGACAAGGTTCTCACAAAACCACAATGAAAAGTAATGTTAATATATTGCATCAGAATATCAGGGGATTACTAAACAAAGTAGATGAGCTTCTTGTTTGTTCAGAAGATTTAGAAACTGAGGGTGGAACAGATGATGTACTATGCCTCTCTGAACATCATATAACTACAGATGTGGGAAAGGTAAATATAGGTGGGTAAAGAGTTCAGCACATGTAGGTAAAGGCACTATGGAGAGAGGAGGAGTTGCTACATATGTTAACATTTATCATAGTGTGAAAACTTCAGAAACTAAAAATTCTGGGTACAGCAACTTATAACAGCATGTGCATGTGAGCTTCAACTAAGTAATGGTACTTTTATAATTCCAGATGTGTATATGTCCCCATTTGGAAATTTTCAGCCATTTATTACAAACTCAGATTCTTTGTTGTGCTATCTGGCAGACAGAGGGAAGGAAATTATTGTTTGTAGGAATTTCAATGTAGATTTTCTGAAAGAGTCCAATAGAAAGCTTGACCTTTAAGTACTACTTGGTTCTTTCAATTTGATGTCAGTTACTGGTTTTTCTACTCCAGTAGTACAGGGAAGCAGCACACTGGTGGATAATGTTTATATACCAAGATAAATTTCATCAAATAAAAACTTTTCCTGTTAAAAATATTCTTTCTGGTCATGACACATAGCTAGTTTCAGTATCTGACTTACCTCCTTACAGTAATGCAAACCAGTCCTCCAAAATAGTGCATTCAATTAACGATTAACAACCGAAAATTTTAGGGAAAGTCTGCAACAGTTAGACTAGGGTGAGATGAACAGGGAAACTGATACTAATTTGAAATTCAACATATTTCTTGAAACTTTTGTGAGTATATTTGAAAATAGTTTCCCTAAGAAAACAGTGAAACATTAGTGTAAGAAACTATCTAAAAAGCCATGGCTTACTAAAGGGATAAAAATGTCTTCTAAAAAGAAAAGTGAAATATATGTTATAGCTAGAAGGCGCAATGATCCAGAAACAAACATTATAACAGCTACTGCACTGAATTAAGAAAAATTATTAGCAAGACCAGAAATATGTGCATTATGTCTGAGATTAGCATCTCTGATAATAAAAGTAAAACAATTTGGAATATTGTTGAAAGGGAAACAGGGCAACTGAAAGTGCAGTAAGACTGTATTTCAAACACACTCAATGAAAAGTTTTTTAACAAAAAATTGGAAGTAGACAATATTCTTAATAACCATTATTTAAGGGTAGAGAAAATAGGATTCAGCTATTTAGTTGAAAATGCAAGGCTGTATATGGAAGAGGCCATACCTATGCAGTTTGATAAAACTGAAATTCAACCACCATCCTACTGAAATTAGGAAAACAATACTCGAAAGTAAAAGCTTACACAGAATTAATGGTATTTCCAACAGAGTACTAAAACCTTGTTTCCAACAGATAAGTAGGATTCACAGCCACACTGAAACAGGGCATTTTCCCAGATAGACTGAAATACGTTATTGTGAAACCATTGCATAAAAAAGGGGATAGGTCTGATGCTAACAACTACCACTCAACCCCACTTCTGACAGCTTTATCCAAAATTCTTGAATCAGTAATGTATTCAAAAGTAGCTTCACATATTTGCAAAAATGAAGTAATTACAAAATGTCAGTTTGCTTTTCAGAAAGGTTTTCCAACAGAAAATGCTGTATATGCTTTCACTGATCAAATATTAAATGCATTGAATAACCGAACATCACCCATTGGGATAATTTGTGACCTCTCAAAGGCTTTTGATTGTGTAAATTATGAAAGTCTTCTAGATAAGCTTAAGTATTGTGGCATGAGTGATAAAGTGCACAAATAGTTTAGTTCATATTTAACTGGAAGAACACAGAAGGTTGAAATTAACAGTAGGTACAGATAGTCTGGAAAAATAAGCTGAGTCCTCTAACTGGGGAAGTATCAAGAATGGTGTCCCACAGGATTCAATCTCAGGTTCCATATTGTTCTTAATATATATTAATGACTTGCCACTCTATATCCATGTAGATGCAACTCTAGTTCTTTTTGTTGGTGATACATGTACAGTAATCATATCCAACAAACAAGAATCACCTGAGGAAATTGTAAATAATGTCTTTCAGAAAATTACTAAGCAGTTCTCTGCAAATGGACTGTTGCTAAATGTTGAGAAAACACAGTATATGTAGTTCTGTTGAGTAAATGACATAACACCATTGATAAATATAGACTATGAACTGAACTCTGCTGCTAAGGTAGAATATTCAAAATTTCTGGGTGTGTGCATGCTTTCATATGGCATCATATTTTGGAGTATTCATCATTAAGAGGAAAAGTATTCATTGCACAAAAGCGTGTAATCAGAATAATAGCTGGAGTCCAGGTTACAGACATTTATTTAAGGAACTCGGGATATCACAGTACCTTTGCAATACATATATTCACTTATGAAATTTGTTTTAATAACCCATACCAGTTCAAAAATAATAGCGAAGTGCATAGCTACGACACTAGAAGAAAGGATGATCTTCACTATTCCGGGTTAAATCTGACTTTGACACAGGAAGGGGTGAATTATGCTGCCACAAAAATATTTGTTCATTTTCAAAATAGCATTAAAAGTCTGACAGATAGCCAACCAACATTTAAAGAGTAATGAAAAGAATTTCTGAATGACAACTCTCTCTACTCTAGATGAATTTTTAGATATGATGTAGTAACTGTAGAAAAATTAATTATTTTGTGTAAAGAAGAGTTATGTTAAAGTGACACATTCCAGATCGTTACAAAATGTCATATTCGTGATCTATGGAACAAGTATTAATTTTACAATTTGTGACATAGTTGAGAATACAAACAGTGATCCAGGTACTGTCAAATATTTTTTATTCCACTCTTTCGTCACAATAAAAAGTCCTTTGATGATGACCAGTTTCAGTCAGTAATGACCATCTTCAGGTCTAAAATATAAAAAATATGCAATTAGTGGGCAGTCTATATTTCAAAATAATTTATAATATACTATTGGCAGTGTATTATGTACATTTTATTTTAGATCATAAATTCACCATGAAAGTGCCAAAGCCTATTATATTTCCTTTAAATGATTTTATATGCTACCATATTCGTCTTTTATTTTATCACAATTGGTTTCTATAACACTTAACAAAATATAAAAGTCTGCTACATGTATTTTACCTAATGTATTTTCATCTTATTGTGATATTTTACCTACTGTATTTTCATCATACTATGGTTCTTATGTAAATGAAGAATACATCTAAGCACACAGTAGCGACATCTATGACGCATATAGGCAAACATATTTCTGGCAGCTACTGCACTTCAGTATGCGTTGTACAGTAACACCAGTTGCAAAATGACTGTGTGGAGATGTGGCATATCTTATGTCATACTTTAGTTATAAGTGATGATGGTTTGCTGAGTGTGTTTATATGTTTTGATGATGCCAGTATGGCTTTATAACATTAGGACATGATGTAAAGCAGCTACACTTTACTTTATTTTATCTGTACATTCCCAGTATGTATGCGAGAATGTCGTGATATGGAATACTGTATTGTTTTGAAAGATAGACTGCCCACCAGGTGTATATTTTTTACGTTGTAGACCCAACGATGGTTATTACTGACTGAAAGCAGTCATCATTGAACGACTTCATATTGTGATCAAAGGCTGAAAAAAAATGACAAGTATTAATGTATTTATGTATACATGTATTTGGTGTGTACAGTGATAAATGCTGAGAGGTTAAAGGAGCAATGCATAATTATTTTTCACAGTATCAAACTAACTTGTTCCAACAATGTACAAACATAATGACATCATATGTTGAGTGCAACCAAGTGAAGCAGTGCATTATATATATATATATATATATATATATATATATATATATATATATATATATATGGGAATTTCCAAACACCAGCGCATTTTCACACACACACACACACACAAATATATATATATAATGCGCTGCTTTACTTGGTTGAACTCATCATATGATGTCATTATGTTTGTACATTGTTGGAACAAGTTAGTTTGATATTGTGAAAAATAATTATGCATTGCTCCTTTAACCTCTCAGCATTTATCACTGTACACACCAAATACATGCATACATTAATACTTGTCATTTTTTTCAGCCTTTGATCACGATATGAAGTCGTTCAATGATGACTGCTTTCAGTCACACACACACACACAGATATATATATATATATATATATATATATATATATATATATATATATCTGTATCTGTGTGTGTGTGTGTGTGTGTGTGTGTGAAAATGCGCTGGTGTTTGGAAATTCCCATTAAAAACTTCTAGGACTTGTACACAACATTTAGAACAGGAACTCATGTTCATAACATAACAAAACATCAATTTATCACTTAAGCACATTTGTTTGTATAAACTCTTAAACATAACATTCTGTATGTACAATATCCTCAGTTCTTTTTTGTTATGGAATAATGTAAACATGTAAAGCTTAAGTGTTAATAGAAACAAATGTACTTAAGTGATAAATGGATATTCCATTACGTTTACTTTCGAATTGTTACCTAATAACTGTACTGTGCCACACCTAATTCAATTCCTGACACAGAAATGAATGAGTTAAACATCTGAATTGAAACCTTCACAGAAACAAAATAACACATTTCTAGATATGGGTTCCTGTTCAAAATATTATGTACTTACTCACCTCTACAGGTCCTAGAGGCCTGTAACAGGAATTTCCAAGCACTGTGTACATGACTTATGGTTTTACTTGTATTAAGCTGACAAATCCTGTGTCTCTGTAAAACGATCATTGGGCAAATAATTTACTAATAAAAATCAAATTTCCATATGTCCTATTGCACATTTGAGGAACATCTTGCAAAACAATAACAATGAGCATCATGCCCACTGACAGCAGATGTACAGACAATAGCTATTCACCAGACTTCTGCTGTAGAATTCAGAACTAGTTGTGAACGCTGCACTTCTGGGATAAATGTCACAAAGCAAAAAGCGAACTCGAGTGGTGAAAACAAACATTCAGTGATGGATGTAGGCCCCTATTTAGTGTGCGTTGGATGTTGTGTATCCAACACAGACAGAAACCATTCTATTGCATATCGAAAACTACTTTACTAAGACAATGATATTATGAAAACAGATAATCAATCTTATCAATGCAGGAAGAAATAAAATAACAGTAGAAATACATTCAGTAGCTGCTGTAAAACAGTCTGATATATTTAAAGCTTATACCTAATACTGTCATACATCCTTACATAACTCACTTCATGATGTCAAACCAAAGAATGAAAGGAAATGTTGACATTTCACTGAATGATAATTAAATTAATTGCAGCCTGCCTGACTGGCCACACAGTCTAAGACGCTGCTTCTAGAGTGGGAAGATGTGCTGGTCTCTGCCACGAATCCGTCCTGTTTATTAGTGTCGAGGTCCAGTGTGCTGCCCACCCTTCGGACGGTTTTTAAAGCGCTTCCCCATCTGCCACAGCAAATGCAGGCTGGTTCCCCTTATTCCGCCTCAGTCACACTATGTCGGCGATTGCTGCACAAACACTGTATCCATGCACACATACACCGTAATTACTCTACCATGCAAACATTTGGGGTTACAATCATCTGGTATGAGACGTTCCTGGGCGTGGGGGAAGGGGTAGAGGGGTGTCCACCGGGGGCCAAACCACACAATAACCCTGGATTCCACATTGGGACGAAACACCTTTGTCGTTTCTAGGTTCCCGGTTCAACACACAATACAATATACCCACAAATTAATTCCGAAAAAGAAATAATAAGCGTTAGATGGCTACCAAAAAAGTAGGAATCACTGGATCAGAACGAATTAGGCAACCAGTTTGAATTTTAAACTTTAAATCACCATGTGAAGCAGTATGTTTGTCCTTCTCTTCAGTACTGCAACTGTTTACAATTGGATCAAACAAGGTCCCAATGCTGTGGATAACCTTCATAGCACAACTGTATAGGTATGCACCTCTACAAGCAGTTTACCTCACAGGACGAACTATGTTGCCTTCATTGCCACAGAAAAACCTCCCAGCTGACAGTAAATCTTCTGAAATTCAATTTCCAGTAGAAAGTAGAATTCCTCCATTCATTCGCTTAGATTAGATCAGATTCAGTTTATGTTCCATAGACCCAAAAATGAGATGATTCTCCTGAGTATGGAACAAGTCAGAAAGCATAACAGAAAAAACATGTAACTTCTGAATATCATTCTGACTACCCTGATCACTTGTCAGGAGATGGTCAAAATGTCTGAACACATTAACATAAACTGAAAGTGGTCGTTTTTACAGAATTAATACAATGTCGAAATGAAGCACAGTTATGCTCTTTTAGTTAATTTATAATGCAGGAAATACCTAATTTAGCTGTTGTGACAAAGTGCTGTCAAAACTAAACTCTAACACATTTTAACTTAAGCTTGTCTATTAAGATATTCATCTATAGAGCAGAAGGACTTGCCTACAAAAAAGTCTTTCAAACTCTGTTTAAAATGTGCTTTATCTGAAACTAAATTTTTAATGGGTACTGGCACTTTATTGAAAATGTGTGTTGCCAAATATTGGACCTCTTTTTGGACCAAGGTAAGTGGTTTTAGATCTTTATGTAGATTTTTCTCATTCCTACTATTGATACTATGTGTGATTCTTGAGTTTCTCCTGGCGTATTTGATAATCAAAATATCCGCGGGTGTACTGCCGGTCTACAGTGTCCAACGGGCACAATATTTCGGCGATCGTACATGTCGCCATCATCAGGTGAACTGATGGACTGAGCTCCTGTGAACGTGCCGGCACGGAGATCCGTACGCTATGGCGTATGGAGTATGATGCACGAGGATTCTGGTACAGACGTCGAGATACTGGGACAGCGTTGTTAGAGAGGCCATCGAAATTCGCATCAATGACGACCTCATAAACCGTGACTGTGGCTATAATCTTAGCAAGGCTTGGGAACTAGCGATTGGGTTAATCAAGAGTAAATCGAGCAAACGTATAGTTGTGACGACCACGGCGGACAGAGTCATCACTCCGACGTCATCTCAGACGCCGTCGCAATCTGTTACACCGCGCGACCGTGGCGCGGGGCGCGGACAGCGGAGGGAGCGCGCCGCGGGCGGAGGGTATTTGAGCAGCCATAGCGTACGGATCTCTGTGCCGGCACGTTCACAGGAGCTCAGTCCGTCAGTTCACCTGATGATGGCGACATGTATGATCGCCGAAATATTGTGCCCGTTGGACACCGTAGACCGGCAGTACACCCATGGATATTTTGATTATTGATACTATGTATTTAGCTATTGCTTGGGAATATAACCACTTTAATTTTAAAAAAACGGCTAAAAGCCATAAACTCAAAATTCAGACACCAAAAAGAATATTTAGAAGGCAGAAGGCCTCACATTAAGTAAGTTCTATAATGTGGCTGAAGACCCAAAAATCTAACACTTGAAAAGCAACAACCTTAATTTAAAGACGGCTGAAGCCCGATGATTTAAGATTCAAGCTAAAATTAAATAAAAAAAACACAAGGCAGAAGGCCTTATCTTCAATTAGGCTGAAGGCCCCAAACAGTCTGATGCTCGAAATAGAAAGATCCTTAATTTAAAAACAGCTGAAGGCCCCATGACTTAAAACTCAAGGTAAAATAAATTTAAACAACGAAGCCACATCTTAAATTAGGATGAAGGCCCCAAACCATCTAACACTTGACAAGCAAGGAACTTTAATTTTAAAATGGCTGAGGGTCCTTGACTTAAAACACAACTAAAATAATTTTTATTAGGCAGAAGGACCAAGACTTTATCTTTAAACAATATATTAATCAGGCTGAAGGCTCATTAGTTAAAACACCACTAAAAACAATTCAACTTTAAGTCAAAACCATTGGATATGAGCTATACAAATACGCACGACAGAAAATAAGAAAAGGTTCAAAGTTCAAATGGCTCTGAGCACTATGGGACTTAACATCTATGGTCATCAGTCCCGTAGAACTTAGAACTACTTAAACCTAACTAACGTAAGGACAGCACACAACATCCAGCCATCACGAGGCAGAGAAAATCCCTGACCTCGCCGGGAATCGAACCCGGGAACCCGGGCGTGGGAAGCGAGAACGCTACCGCACGACCACGAGATGCGGGCTATAAGAAAAGGCAGTTCAACTAACGGCACTCAGAAGTTTCGGGGTCAGCCAGCACTTGAAATACTAACATTCACTTATGTGAGACAGGCAGTCGGCCCAACCAGTCTCGATCCGACGACAACCCAACCAACAGACAGTCAACGGACCCACTGACAACGTAACTTGCCCTCCACTCGACCAGCACACAACCGGGAGTTCAATGAAAGCGTAAAAGGCGTGTACACCCACAACAAAGCATACATTAAGCTGTGGAACTACACACCGAGCAACAACACGGTGAGGAAAGGACGCTGCCTAAATTTACGTCAATGGCCAGGGCAGGTAACTGGAATGTTAACGGCCACAATGCAGAAATTCCGCTGGTGCACTTCAATTGCAAATAACCAAATACAGTTAGTCTCCACCAGACAATGGCTAAACCTTTGCCAATTCGAACACACATGTTCTTGCTCACGGGAATGTCCCAACAGCCAATAACAAGAACCAAATGGCACAATGTGAACAGTTTTGACTTGCTAGTACATTAAACCCAAACTCAACTTTCGTGTCCAGGATTGGCGAGCCACGGACCTCGTAGTGATGGGAATGGCCCCACACACTGCGACACTGTGTAGAGACTGCCAGCGGGCCCAGCCAAACTACACACCCCGGAGATATCCTTGCTGCTCCACGCCAACTGACTGACTCCACACATCAGGACAGAGACAGCACTAAAATAACTGAGCAGTCGGCGTCACAAGCTACACACAGTTTCACGAACACTTGCAGGAATGACTAGACAATATTAACGGCAGCGACTGTGCAATAACAATGACTAATCACGAGTCGGCACACGCAGGTGACCCATAAGTGATCGCCAGCCAACATACACGTAATCTGACAAGGCGACCGACCAACGAACAACCAAGGTCGTCTGCTCTCAAGTGATATGTATTGGCAACCATCGGGCGAGTCATGGCTGTCCGGACCTCACTGCAGCGACACCCTGACTGAACTCCTGCCGCATCAGGTCCGAACTGCACTGCTACCGCCTCCCAACTCACTGTGTGTGTGTGTGTGTGTGTGTGTGTGTGTGTGTGAGTGTGTGTATGTGTGTGTGTGTGTGTGTGTGTGTGTGTGTGTGTGTGTGTTTGTGTGGTAATAAGTACAATATAACTTCTGCACAATTTCAGTGCAGTAATGTGTTCATTGTAAATAAGTGTGTGTAAGTACAATCTAACTTTTGCACCATTTCAGTGCAGTAATGTGTTCATTGTAAATAAGTATTATAGTTGTTCTATTACATTGTTATTACCTTATAAATAAATAAACCTTTTTTATTTTAAGTTCAGTGCATTACTGTTTGTAAAATGATTCTTTCATATAGTGTCCATTAAAAAAAATGTCGATCATTTCACTTGTGACCTGTGGAAGGTACATTTGCTTATTTGTTTCAGCTGTAAATATTTGTCATGTATTATTGTTTTTCTGACATGTTCTACATCCTGGAGGACCTCCACACTACAGATCAATTGAAATGAAAGTAAATCTAATCTAATCTAATCTATCATTGCTCTGTTACGTCAGATCTTGGTGAGATGCTTCAAAGCCACTTTCCCTAGTGTGATGTGCCTTCTCATCTCATCCTTCTTATCTTATCATCACAAGGGGTCGTATGAATAAAAACGAGAACATTCTCCAGAGTTGATACTCAGAGCAAAAACAAATTCTCAAGGAAAGTTCTCAATGAGTTGTATGAATAAAATGGAGAACATACTTTATACCCAGAAGTTAGGAGAAAGTTCTCTAGATGGCATGAATAAAGCGAGTCTGAGAATATACTTCACCTGAGTATGTTCTCAGTGTGGGTTGAAGGGTGGGGGAAGTTGCTCAAAGCAAAGAATATTCTCCGATTTTTTATGAATAAAACCCTAGAAGTTTCTCACAAGCGGAGAACATTCTCTCTTTTTGTGAGTGAGCTCCTTTGCATACTTCGAGCTGAGTAAGTTGTGTTGTGGTTAAGTGTTACCGAGTGTTTTTAGTGAAAATGGCGAAATTTATGTTTTTTTGAAAGGCAAAAAAAGATATACATAGTATGCAGGAACACAGAAGAAAGGAACTGTAGAAGTTTTTGTAGATTTAACAGCTAAAACATTATTCGGCTGGCGAATCACTTTCTTCCGGAATATCACGAAAGAAGAGGAGGCGCCCTTTCCAATGAATGCAAAATGAAGACATTTTTGCGCTATTTAGCGGATCCAGGCTTTCAGATTACTGTAGGAGAAGACTTGGGAATACACCAGACTACATTATCACTAACATTTTCATATGTTCTGCAACAGGTTAACAGAAAAGCACCGTTGTGGATCCGATTTCCGAGAAACGTTAACGAACTAGAAGCAGCTAAAGTTAAATGGCAATCGAGATTTAAGTTTCCATGCGCAGTAGGGGCCCTAGACTGCACTCACATAACTATAATGAAACCTTCTGCACATGGAGACGAATACGTTAATCTAAAGGGCTTTCCATCTATAAATGTACCGGCGACATGTGATAAAAGTGAAATGTTTACGAGTGTTGATGCTTCATGGCCGGGGTCTGTACACGACGCTAGGATATGGAGGAACTCTGATGTGTATCGTATATTGCGAGAGAACCAGTGCAACGCCCTAATTTTAAGAGACGAAGGATATGTCATTGCACTGTGTTTAATGACACTGTTTCAAAATCCCGAAACACCTGATGAGAGGGCGTACAACAGACTTAAAACTAAGAAAAGGGTGATAATCGAATGGAGCTTTGGACAGGTAAGAAGGCGTTTCCCAATTCTGCAAAATAAAATAAGGCTTCCCCAAACAAAAATCCCTAGTGTGATAATACCCTGTTTTGTTTTGGGCAATGTAGCAAAACATATAGGGGATGAGGATTTTGAGGCACCTAGTGATGATGACAACAAACTTCCAGTACTGGGAGAAAAGGAAGCAGCAAATGTACGTGCACGTGGAACAAATAGAAAATTGGAAATTGTTAATGTAATACATCAACTGTAGTGTATGGGAGTCTGTTAAAACATTGCACAATTAATCTCAATTTGTGTATTTTTTGTAAGTACAATAATTTTCCCTGATGAAAATAAAACACAGTGCTCTGATGTTACATAATAAAATGCTGTTTAGTGTTTTTCTTCATTCTCTGTTATCGATTTTACTTTCAACAAAAATTGTTTAACATGTAACTATTCAAACTGGAACAGAATTTTCAGATACTACAGTAAATAGCTTTGGACACAACAGATTAACTTAAATTGCTGGAACCTTAATGTAATTTTTGTACTATAACTGCAGCAGATTGCTGGCCACAATTTTTGCTTTAGTTTACAAGAAATTGTTTCAGGGATGTGGTGAAAGTATTTGCCAGGAGCTGCAGTAAATAAGTGCTCAACTGTCTAACTTGTACCATTTCAAATAGAAAGAAGTTACTCTTTTTGCTTTACTTTACCAAAAAATGTTTCAAGGGTGTGGTGAAATATTTGCCAGGTGCTACAGTAAATAAGTGCACAAAGTAACTTGGACGATTTCAAATAGAAACAAGTTACACTTTTTGCTTTACTTTACCAAAAATTGTTTCAGGGATGTGTTGAAGGTATTTGTCATGTGCTACAGTAAATAAGTGCACAACTGTCTAACCTGTACCATTTAAAATAGAAACAAGTACTCTTGTTGCCATACCAAATATTGTTTCAAGGACGTGGTGAACCTATTGGCCTGACACAATGATAAATAAGTGCATACACTTTTTAACATTTCAAATTGTATTATGTTACTCTCATTGTTTCATTGAAAAGAAATTTGCACTGAATAATTTTTGTAAGAGGATATGGAATTTGGTAAATGAGGAATGTAAATGAACATTCACTTAAAAACATGTTTTTATTAATAAAAATCGATGCTGTAATACGACAGACTATTGTTTATCTTCACACATAAATTTCTGCTGCTTTCTTTTCAATATGTCTAACTGGTATAATAGCACCAACATTTGCAGCTCTGAATTGGACAAATTAACTGTCTCATCGGTTTCCACACTCAATTTCCGCCGTTTTGACACTCTCTCATGCCCCAAAACAGGCGACTGAGCAGGTATGACGACTTTGGGGCCCATGAGGTCCGTATAGTCGGCTGCGACAATTTGTGGTAGTTGCAAAATTGATTCTGGTTTCTAGACTATACAGTCTGCATCAGTTATCTCCGTACTCTCTGGTAAAGAGATGATAGAGGTGGAACCACCTACTGCACAAGCTCCTAATAAAAATTAAAAAAAAGTAATAGTAGTGTGTCGCACGATTCAGTTTCCAGTTAGTATATATAGCAAGCAGGTTTATGCAGAAGTATGGGAGGGATGTGTCCAATTTCATGCATAGTACATTGTGATACTTTTACAGAAAAGGTGTCATATATTAGACGAATTTTACCAAACATTGTTTCATTTTCACAGTTGTGATGGGTTTATTGTATAGACTTCTGATCAGTGCTGTCATGTGTGGTGAGACACTTAAGCCTGTAGGCACATGGAACAACTTTTGCTAGACAACACTGTCAAAGTCTTTCCTATAGTCATGGAGGCAGATGAAAACAGGAACACAGAACACTTGCGATTTCTCGATTATTTGTCGTACGTTGAGAATCTGTTTATGAGTTGCTTTTGCTTCAACAAAACTTGCTTGTTCTGTGGATATGTAAGGCTGAGAATATGGGTTCAAACACTGCTTTAAGTTGTAGAGCAAAATTTTGCTTGCGTCTTATATCAGGGCAATAGTTCAGTAGTTGTATTACTTCCTGATTAACCGTTTCTTGTGTAAGGGGATGAAGAGAGACTCTGACCAGTCTTCTGGCCACTCCCTAGTTTCCCATATTCTTTTAACACACTGAATGCAGCACATCAAAATCTACCTGCCTGATTTTTTTGCTCATCTCCCAAAAAATACTGTCTGGACTAGTGGGATTATAATTCTTCAGATGTAGAACTATGTTCTCTATTTAGCTGCATGAGATTGCAAGTTCCAACATAAGCTGGTCGACCACTTCAGTCTCAGTACTGTCAATAATTCCTGAATTCAACTTCTCACAGTACTGTTTCCATCTCACAACAGCGTCTCCCAAGTCTCTGACAGGGTTAACATTCTCGTTCTCTACCATCTACATATGAGGGTTAAATTTAAGTGTGATGTTCTTGAGTTTCTTGAAGAGATCATGTATATGACGGTGATTTTGATGTTCTCTCCTTTCTCTGGTTCTCTTGTATTTCTCTGCATATGTTATTAAAACTGTCTTGATTCTGGATAATTTTCTTCAGACTGCTTCTATCTTTATTTAATTCTATTGCGGACTGTAATTTACAAGGACTTCTCACTTTGTGGTCGTTCTGATGTCGGAAGAGACGAGAAAACAACTTGCTTTGTTCGATCTCGTGTTTGTAATGAAGTACCTCTTGCACGTCTGCAACTATTTGACAGTGAACTGAAATTTTTAGCACTAGTCCTTCACCTCACTTTATATGAGTACCAAATGTTACAGCTCAGAGTGAAAATAATTTTTCCTTCTAGTGTTATGGTCAAGGCGTTGGCAATTTGTTTCATACTGAGGAGAGTTATTTACGGCAAAGCATATCAGAGAGTGTATGTACTGAGATATTATAAGCATTATAGTGAGTTGTTTGAAAAAATTAGCGCATGAGGTTCCAGGGGGACCCTACACAAGATTCAAACTGATACGTTATCCCATGGATGCAAAATACTAACGCAAATTCTTTACAGACGAATGGAAAAATTAGTTTGGATTCAGTAGAAATATCGGAACACGTGAGGCAATACTGATCCTACGACTTATCTTAGAAGCTAGATTACGGAAAGGCGAACCTACATTTCTAGCATTTGTAGACTTAGGGAAAGCTTTTGACACTGTTGACTGGAATACTCTCTTTCAAATTCTGAAGGTGGCAGGGGTAAAATACAGGGAGTGAAGGCTATTTACTTTTTGTACAGAAACCACATGGCAGTTATAATAGTCGAGTGACATGAAAGAGGAGCAGTGGTTGGGAAGGGAATGAGACAGGGTTGTAGCCTCTCCCTGATGTTATTCAATCTGTATATTGAGCAAGCAGTGAAGGAAACAAAAGAAAAATTCAGAGTTGGTATTAAAACCTTTGGAGAAGAAATAAAAACTTTGAGGTTCGCCGCTGACTTTGTAATTCTGTCAGAGACAGCAAAGGACTTGGAAGAGAAGTTGAACGGAATGGATAGTTTCTTGAAGGGAGGATATAAGATGAACACCAACAAAAGCAAAACGAGGATAATGTTATGTAGTCGAATTAAGTCGGGTGATGCTGAGGGAATTAGATTAGGAAATGAGACACTTAAAGGAGTAAAGGAGTTTTGCTATTTGGGGAGCAAAATAACTGATGACGGTCGAAGTAGAGAGGATATAAAATGTGGACGGGCAATGGCAAGGAAAGCGTTTCTGAAGAAGAGAAATTTGTTAACATCGAGTATAGATTTAAGTATCAGGAAGTCGTTTCTGAAAGTATTTGTGTGGAGTGTAGCCATGAATGGAAGTGATACACGGATGATAAATAGTTTGGACAAGAAGAGAATAGAAGCTTTTGAAATGTGGTGCTACAGAATAATGCTGAACATTGTATGGGTAGATCACATAACTAATGAGGAGGTATTGAATAGGATTGGGGAGAAGAGAAGTTTGTGGCACTACTTGACTAGAAGAAGGGATCAGTTGGTAGGACATGTTCTGAGGCATGAAGGGATCGCCAGTTTAGTATTGGAGGGCAGCGTAGAGGGTAAAAATCGTAGAGGGAGACCAAGAGGTGAATACACTAAGCAGATTCAGAAGGACGTAGGCTGCAGTAGGTATTGGGAGATGAAGAAGCTTGCACAGGATAAAGTAGCATGGAGAGCTGCATCAAACCAGTCTCAGGTCTGAAGATCACAAGAACAACAACGTTATCCCAACATATTATGCTGGATCACATTACTGAGTGAAAATACTTGAAAAATACTGACTTTGAGACACTGCAGTCGCCAACATAGGAGACCATTTCTAAGGAAACTTTTGCTGATGATAATCGTTTTAGTATCGTCCGCCCCCTGTAGCTGAGTGGTCAGCATGACAGAATGTCAATCCTAAGGGTCCGGGTTCGATTCCCAGCTGGGTTGGAGATTTTCTCCACTCAAAGACTAGGTGTTGCGTTGTCCTAATCATCATCATTTCATCCCCATCGACGCGCAAGTCGCCGAAGTGGCGTCAACTCGAAAGAATTTCACCCGCAAACGGTCTACCCGACAGGAGGCCCTAGTCACCCGACATTTACGTGTTATTTTTATTTTAGTATCGACAGAACATAATGTTCCTAGTTTATATGAATACCAAAAAATATTGCCAAGTGCACTTTTTTCATTACTTTGTCATTAAGCTCAATGGGTAGTTGTTCTGGGTCCTTGTGGTTTGTGTGGAAATGGGTTAAACTAGTCTTTCTTAGATTAATTGAATGGGAGTTGGTTGTGAACCAGGGCAGATCTTCCACAACGTATCTTTGCAGACAGACTCCAGTTCAGTAACTGATGTATTATCTACACAACGTTTCTGCCAGCAGGAAACATCGTGAAACAAGATTTTGTGTAGATGGACAGTGACAGATTAGTCACATATGGTAGGAACTACAAGGGCCCAAGCACAAAATCATGGGGGACTCCACTCTGTATTATGTCCCACTCAGAGGCCACCATCTTTTCGGATATGCCATTTTTGTACCTTTAACTATCTTCTGACTTCAGATTTTTATGATTTTAACTGTTTGTCTACAAGGCCTGTGATCCCACAATGCCAAGTCTTCTCAAAGAGTAGTGGAGATCAGAGAAACACCGACATACCAGGCAACACAGACACTATCGTTTCCTCAATTGAGTGGTGCTGTTCTCAGTGCGAGACAGTGCTGCAACATAGGAGATCATACCAGAAGTTGGGTGCAGAGGCGACAAGTTCTTGCAAATGAGTGTCTTATTGTGGCATTAAAAATTAATTTCTATTGAATTTTGATGTTACTTTTCGTTTATATTTAGGTGTGCATTTCAGTACTTTTTCACACTAACAACTACAATGCAGTTAGACAGTATCTGTTCCAGTGCGTCCTATAACATGGCTTTGCAAGTTTTTGAGCATCAGCAAAGCTATATGGCTGGTCGCTGCGAATATGTCTGGGTGGGGCAATATCGATAGACGAATATGAGGCAATGTCGACAAGTTGACGATATTTTCTCATGCCCTAAACCTCAGACAAAAGTTGTTTACACTTAAATAAGGTGTTATATCTAATTTCAGACGGCGAGGAAAAGAAAATCAAAGAGTGGTAAATGGACCAAAGAAACCCTACAAAAGTCATTAAGCTAACGAAATCAGAGAGAACACTGACCTGCATATCAAAGGAGCTGAACATAATAAACATTACGTTTTATGATCGATTAAAATTCAGATAAGAAACATTCCATATGGAGAAGAAATGTTTTTGTTCCTTGACAAGAACAAGAACTAGTCAAGTGTGTGACTACATTAGCATAATTATTCTGTGACAGTTTCCTGGATGAGCTGTGGTGCGTTGCCTATGGCCATGCTGAAAAACTATGCCTTAAGAACAATTTCCACAATGATAACAAATTGGTTGGAAAAGGCTGTGTTCCTGGTTTTAAAAAGAGAAATTGTAAAATTAGTTTAAGAAGACCATCAGCAGAAAATATCAATATAGTTATAGGTTTGAATAAAGCTGAAGTTAATTGATTTTTTTCAGACTTCAACACCATCTTCGAAAAACATCCTATGTACGTATTCTGACACTTGTTAAGATAGTAAAAATGTCTTACTTTTTAAAGTAGCAATTTTATTCTGTTTTTTTTTCATACTACTGGTATTATTATGTAAGGGTGTCGATATTACCCAGGTACTGGGCACAATACCGACGGGGTGAAGACTTGAGCGAAGTTCTGAAGGTATTCAATATTTTCGATTTTTCTGGTACAGTTGTACCTCTTACATTCCTGGGTCACACAGAATGCCATGAATTTTTCAATGAGAGTGACAGATTGCAAAACAAAACGAGAGTCTCTTAGGGTATTGGTATTCTCCCAGTCTCCATATCTTATGACATGCCCAAATAAAGAGCTTTCAAAGGTCATGAAAGACTCCAACTAGCAATTTTTTATTGTTGGTTCTTGGTGTTTTAAAAACTAATCTATCAACTTTTAATGGTAGTTTTAAAGAACATCTACTGCGAAATTTACTTTTTCTGTTAACAAACACTGTCTCTATTAGTTCCTTAATTCTCATACTACATTCTGAATTTTTGTATCATGGATGGTATCTCACAACTGCACTTTCTCTGTTTGATACTATGCGAAGTGGCTGTGTTGGTGCAATCTTGATTTCCATTCCGTTCCATTGACTTCCAGTGTGAATTACCTTAAAACAAGAGGTCAACATTGTCAAATTTCTGGGGTTACAACTCCATAATAAATTCAGTTGGGAAGGACATACCACAGAAATGCTGAAGTGCCTAAACGTGTCTGCATTTCCAATGCAAATGATGCCAGATACAGTAGATATAAATTTAAAAAGTTGCATACTTCGCTTACTTTTAGTCTGACTTTTAGTCTGGGGTAACTTGTCAAACCGAGCAAAAGTTTTTAGAGTGCAGAAGCGTGTAATATGACTCATTAGTGGTGTAAGATCAAGAGCATCACATAGAAACCTGTTCAAGGAACAGCTTCTCAGTATATTTATTCATTAATGATATTTGTTGCAAATAATATATCTCTGTTTCCAACCAATAGCTCAATATATATTATCAATTCTAGGAATAAGAACAATCTACATGAAGACCTAAAGTCACTTACCTTTGTTCAAAAAAGGGTCCAATATTTGGGAACACACATTTTCAATAAATTTCTAGCAACCATTAAGAACTTGGTTTAAGATTAATCACAGTTTAAACACTGTTTGAAAGGTTTTTTTTGTAGGTAATTCCTTCTACTCTATAGATGAATATACTGTATTAACAGTAACTGTTAGTCCAGCTTGGGTAGAAATGTTCGTTAGATTTCAGTTTTGACAATATTTGGTCACAACAGTGAGGATTAGACATTTCCTGTGTGATAAATCTTTTAAAAGTGCATAACTTTCTTTCGTTTGGACAGTATATTTATTCTAGCGCGAGTTTTGGTGTTCTCGTAAAGATAAGTCATTTTAGATTATAAAACATATAGATTAGTACTGATTACGTGGTAAATAAGTGTATTAGTGTGCCGTTTAAGTGTACCATTAAAGGTTTAATTTTTCTTTACGTAATATAGCAGAAAACGCGAAAAGACCGTACAGTCGTATTTTCTGTTTACCTTCTGCTGCAGCAAATCTATAGAATTTCGTTTAGTTGTTCCTTGCTCTCTCCAGCAATTTAACTTAGCGTACCTCTTCATTATTTAACTAGCATTTCCGGATAGTGGCGTAAAATTTAAGTTGTTGTTTCAGAAACTTTGCACTTTTGTTTTTGTTTACACACAGTTGCGTATAGGCCAAATTTGTGTAACCATATTTTCGTGTTTATCTGTAATTTAACTGACTTATTCTTAATAAACTATTACGTTTATCATGAGTGAAAAGTGCTTGACTTGCCGTAGAATTGTTAGGTCGGGGCTTTGGTGTGATATGTGCTGTAGTTTTTTCCATGTGGGTGACTGTGGTGGCGTGGGAATAGGGGAAGTAAATGAGACTCATCAGTGGTTTTGTAGGATTTGTAGTAGAGATAGGAAGATACTAGAACAGGAGGGGAAAATTGCCTCCCTTCAGGCTGAGTTAGACAAGGCCAGGGGAGATCTTGACAGGTTAAGGAGGGAGAAGGGTAAAGAGAGGTGGGAAGTGGCAACAGGCAACAGGAGGAACAGGCCTAGAACTTTGTCTGACAGCTTTATGGTGAATGTGGAAAATAGATTTGACCTGTTGCTTCAGTTAGAAGCTGGTAAGCCTCAAGCAGTTGCAGGTGTAGACAGGGCACAACAAACTTTCAGCAGCAAATTGAAAAGCAAGAATGTAGGGAAATCAGTAAAGAGAAAGAAAGTGTTGTTGTTAGGTAGTTCCCATGGAAGAGGTGTTGGCCAACTTTTGGAGGATGAACTAGGATCAGAATACCAGGTCACCAATTTTTTTAAACTTAGTGCTGGTCTGGAGCAGGTGACAGAGGATTTAGGATCACTTTGCAAAGATTTCACTAAGGAAGCCACCGTGGTTATAGTGGGTGGGGCAGGTAACAGTATTGACAGAGATCCTGGGTACAGTATAGAGTGTGACCTGACGAAGATTGCATCAGCATCGAGGCATACTAGTGTTGAGTTTGTATCTGTTCTTGGGCGCCATGACCGACCTCATTTGAACTCTTCTGTCAAGAGAGTTAATTTGGAGCTGGAACGGCTGCTCCTGTCGGGTGCGGGGTCACACATTGGTGTGGTTCATGTTGATTCTCTCTAGGCATGGCCTTCACCTCAACAGGAAGGGGAAGGGTAAATTGGCTGGGGAAATAGCAGGAAAGTTAAAGGGGGGAGGCACTGTAATGAGTGGTAAAATACCAGTGGTTATAGGATTCAGAAAAGACCCTTTTTTAGGGTAGAGAGGACAGAAAGAAAGCAAATTTTAAGAGAGGTTAGAACTGAGACAAACCTTCAGTTTGAGAAAGAAATCAAAAAACATAATTCCAGCTTATTACATCAGCATAAACAGCCACTGGTTAAGAATTTTCAACTGTCAGCAGATATTTTAACTCCACCCAATTTTAACTCAGTCAATGTGAAATGTCAGCTATCTTTATTGCATCAGAATATTCGAGGACTGAGAAATAAAATTAATGAATTAACTATCTGCATAGATGAATTAGAGTCTTCAAACCCAGCTGGCATAATCTGCCTCTCTGAACATCATGTGACCACTGGTATAGAACTTTTAAGTGTTACAGGGTTTAGGTTAGCATCTCACTTTTGTAGATCAGAAATGGAGAAAGGAGGAGTTGTCACATTCATCAGGAACTGTCATACATTTAAGAACATAGACATTCATAAATTTTGCCTAGAACAGCATATGGAAGCATGTGCAACAGAATTAGAATTTCACAAAAGATTCTTCATAATATTAAGTGTATATCGAGCACCTGTAGGGAACTTTAATCTGTTTGTAAACCACCTTGAAGCTGTACTGGCCCATTTAACAACCAAAAACAAAGAAATAGTGGTTGCTGGTGATTTCAATGTAGATTTCCTTAAAGACTCTCCCAATAAGAACTTATTTGAGTAAGTAACACTATCATTCAACTTAATTCCCACTGTAAAGTTCCCCACTAGGATAGCCACTTGCTCACAAACAGCCATTGGTAATATCTTTATAGAAAAGTCCAATGAACAAAATTATATTAAAAAACCAGTAGTCAATGGCCTCTCAGACCATGACATGCAGTTCCTTCTGTTAAATGTTAATACTGAACAGGATATAAAATCTGTTAAATCTGAGCTCAAGAGGGTAATCAGTAAGCCAAAAATTGATTATTTTAGGACACTCCTCAGAGACATTCACTGGACTGATGTTTACAGTGCTCATGGCATGAATGAAAAACATACATTTTTGCTACTACAGTGCTTACCTTATTCGAACACTGCTTTCCCCCAAAACTCACCAAGGTTGGAGCAAAGTCTACAAAGAAGCCATGGATTACTCGAGGAATAGGGGTATCTTGTAAAACACAAAGAAAACTGTATTTGTCAATCCGAAACATTTCCAATGTTGATGCTATAGCACATTATAAGAAATACTGCAAAATATTAAAGACTGTAATATGGATGTCAAAGCAAATATATTACAAGGAAATGATAGTCATATCAGATAACAAAATAAAGACAATATGGGATATAGTGAAGGAGGAGACTGGTAGAGCCAGACATGAAGAGGAACAAATAGCATTAAGAGTAAATGATACATTGGTGACAGATGTGTATAGTGTTGCAGAACTTTTTAACAACCATTTTATAACTGTTACTGAAAAGATGGGGTTGTCAGGTTCGGTAGATGCTGCTATGGATTACCTTAGACCAGACATTTCAAGTAACTTCCATAATATGAATTTGACCCTCACTACCCCAACAGAAATAATGTCCATCATAAAATCTTTAAAATCAAAAACATCTAGTGGGTATGATGAAATATCAACAAAGTTAATTAAAGAATGTGATTCTTAGCTAAGTAACATATTAAGCTATCTTGTAACCAGTCGTTTATCAGTGGAATATTTCCTGAATGGCTGAAATATGCTGAAGTTAAGCCACTGTTTAAGAAGGGAGATAAAGAAATAGCATCAAATTTCCGTCCAATCTCACTGTTGCCAACATTCTCAAAAATTTTCGAAAAAGTAATGTACAGTCGTCTTTATAACCATCTTATCTCAAATAACATACTGTCAAAGTCACAGTTTGGATTTCTAAAAGGTTCTGATATTGAGAAGGCTATCTACACTTACAGTGAAAATGTGCTTAATTCATTAGACAAAAAATCGCAGGCAACTGGTATATTTTGTGATCTGTCAAAGTATTTGACTGTGTATATCACAATATCCTTTTAAGTAAACTAGAATATTATAGTGTAACAGAAAATGCTGCAAAATGGTTCAAATCTTATATCTCTGGCAGGAAACAAAGGGTATTATTAGGAAAGAGACATGTATCAAGCTATCAGGCATCATCCAACTGGGATGAATTCATGAGACTGATTCCCATATGTGATCCCCACGGCAGTTCTGGAAGACAAGCACAATCTCACCACGCTATTTCGCCACATAATAAGAGAAAATATTCAGAAGTTTATGTCAACCAGATATGTCAGACCAAGCACACATTGATGACGATCTTGTATGCCAGAATGTTGAAGAAGAAGTGTATCGATCTTCAGCACCAATCTCCCACCACCATCGGACACACCATGAAGAATGGACTCAGTCGGTTCAGACTCATGCTGCAGCTGTCAAACGACAACCCAGCATCTGACCAATGCAGGTACAACCAACTCCTCTACGAAGTATAATGCTCCACAGAAAAGCATATGGTTTGGAGGATAGAGAACAACATGTTAGTCTGTTTTCACTGTCGACACCCTGGACTCATTGTACATTACTGGAGACTGTTTGACAACTGTCATGCCACAAGACGTCAACCATGAAAACAGTCCTGCTCATGCTGGCTCCCTGTGCCCTAGCAAAAGGTACGAGGTGCTACCCAGTGTGGATGATAACTGAGCCACCACAGGACACCTCTCCTGTTGGGCCAGCGGTCGGTTTTCCTGCCCAGTGTGGACAAGTGCAGAGGATGAGTGTGCTTGTCGTTAGGAGCTCCAATGTTAGGCAGGTGATGTAGGCCCTCAGGGAAATGGAAGGCAAGGTGGGAAAGAATGCCAGAGAGCACTTGGTATGTTTGCTGGGGGTGTCTCGTCTGTGATGCAGAAGAGGCCCTGCTGGCAGCTAGTGCATTGCGTGTAACTGGCTGCATATAACGGCACATGTCAGCATGAATGAAGCCTGCTTGGGTTCTGAGGGCATCCTCGGCTCCTTTCGCTGGATGGCTGATTTGGTAAAGGCAACTAGCATCGCACACGGGGTGCAGGTTAAGCTGTCTATTTGTAGCATCGTTCTCAGGGTTGACGACGGTCCTCTGGATTGTAGAAGAGTGGAAGGTCTAAACCAGAGGCTCAGAGGACTCTGCGACGGAATCGGATGCGAATTTCTCGACCTCCGCTATCGGGTACAGAATTTCAGAGTTCCCCTTAACAGGTTAGGCGCGCACTACATGCAGGAAGCGGCTACTAGCGTAGCGTGCACATGGGGGTGTTTTAGTTTAGAGAAACCCTCCCTTGGGATCAAAGACGATTTGTCCTCAGAGAACGTCGGTCGTCGCAGATCAGAGATAGCAAAGGTTAATATGATTTTAGTAAACAGCAGGAGCATCCAAGGAAAGATCCCAGAATTAGTATCGCTCACTGAAGGCTATAAAGCACAGATGGTATTAGGAACAGAAAGTTGATTGCAACTGAACTTTAATGAGAACGAAATCATAAGTTCAGATTGGAATATTTATCATAAGGATAGGTCAGTCGCCATTGGTGGCGGCGTGTTTATTGCATTAAAGAATTCGATAAGTTTAGCGCGGTTATCGAGAATTCCGATTGTGAATTAATCTGGGTGAAGTTAAGTATCAAAGATCGGTCAAAAATGGTAATCAGATGCTTTCTAGTCCGCATGGATCAGGAGCTTTAGTGGAAGAGCGCTTCAGAACTTGCAGTATGTCATTAGTAATCTTCCTGATCATACCACTGTAAAAGGGCGTTACTTCAACTTACCAGGTGTAGATTGGGAGCGTTATGGTATCAAAACTGCTGTCAGAATCAGGAATTCGTGTGACATTATTTTCGATGTGTCGTCCGAAAATTACTTTGAGTAGATAATTAGAAAACCAACTCATAACGATAACGTCTTAGATCTCCTCGCAACAAACAGCCCTGAACTTATCGAATCAGTTAATGCAGAGGAAGGTATCATTAAACATAAGGCTGTGATAGCATCTTTGAGAATGGGTCTGACAAAGAATGTTAAGAAAGTTAGGAAGATATCTTTGCTTAGCAACAGTGGTAGGGTTTCAGAGTATCTGAGAAGTCAGCATCAAATATTCAGTGATGAGGGCGAAGATGTGCAAAACAAGTGGAAAAGTTCGAAGGAATCGTGCAATATGCCCGAGACAAATACGTTCTGAATAAGGTCTTCAGGGACGGGAAAGACCCACCATGGCATACTAGCTGTGTTAGAAAACTGCTACGTAAACAAAGAGAGCTTCACCTAAGATTCAAGAGAAGTAAAACCCCAGCTGACAAACAAAAGCTGAACGAAGCGAAAATGAGCGTCAGGAGAGCAATGAGAGAAGCGTTCAATGATTTTGAAAGCAAAACTTCGTCAGTTGATCTGAATAAAAACCCGTAAGGGGATCAATATCATCTATTCATTCATCCAGTGACCATACTGGCAACGGAACAGAAGATGACAGAGAGAAGGCCGAAATCCTGAATTCGGTCTTCCGAAATTGTTTCACTGCAGAAGATCGTATCACAGTCCTTCCTTTCAATCGTCGTGCGAACATCAAAATCTCAGATATTGAGATAACAGATCGCAGAATACAAAAACAACTACAATCACTTAGTAATGAAAAGGCGTCAGGACCAGATGAGATACCTATAAGATTCCGAAAAGGTTATGGGAAAGAACTTACTCCCCTTCTAGCAGCAATTTATCGTAGATCGCTGGAGCAACGAAGGGTACCTAGTGACTGGAAGAAAGCGCAGTTCATTCCCGTTTTTAAGAAGGGCTGTAGGACCGATGCACACAATTATAAACCTACAACGTTGACATCAGTCTGCTGTAGAATTGTGGAACATATTTTTTGTTCAAGAACTATGACGTTTTTGGAGAAGGAAAATCTCCTCTATAAAAATCAACATGGATCCTGCGAAACTCTGCTCGCTCTGTTCCTCCATGAGATCCACAGTGCCGTAGACATGATGATGCCATGTTCCTTTACTTCAGGAAGCATTTGACACCGTCCTGCACTGCCGTTTAGCTTATCGAGTATCTGAGCAGATTTGCGGCTGGATTAAAGACTTCCTTGCAGACAGAACTCAACACAACGTTCTTAAAGGAACAAAATCGACAGACGTGAAGCTAATTTCCGGTGTACCCCAAGGAAGTGTGATAGGACCCTTACTGTCTACAATATAGTCGAAAGCGTCGGATGCTCTCTAAGGCTGTTTGCAGATGATGCGGCGCTCTATAACAAAGTAGCAACTCCAGAAGATAGTAACGATTTGCAAAATGACCCCCAGAGAATTGATGAATGATGCAGGTTCTGGTAGTTGACCCTGAACGTCAATAAATGTAACATATTGCGCACACATAGGAAAAGAAATCCACTACTGCACAGCTACACTACCGATGACAAACTGACGGAAACAGTATCTGCTGTAAAATATCTAGGAGTAACTATCTTGAGCGAATGACCATATAAAAAAAAAAAATGGTTCAAATGACTCTGAGCACTATGGGACTTAACCTTCTGAGGTCATCAGTCCCCTAGAACTTAGAACTACTTAAACCTAACTAACCTAAGGACATCACACACATCCATACCTGAGGCAGGATTCGAATCTGCGACCGTAGCGGTCGCGCGGTTCCAGACTGCAGCGCCTAGAACCGCTCGGCCACCCCGGCCGACACCATATAAAACAAATAGTGGGGAAAGCAGATGCCAGACTCAGATTCATAGGAAGAATTTTAAGAAAATGTAACTCATGCACGGAGGAAGTGTCTTATACGGCACTTCTTCGACCCATTCTTGATTATTGTTCATCAATCTGGGATTCCTACCAGATAGGACTGATAGAAGAGATAGAGAAGATCCAACGAAAAGCGGCACGTTTGACACGGGATCGTTTAGTCGGCACGAGAGAGTTACAGAGACGCTCAACAAACTCCATTGTCAGACGTTACAAGACAAGCGTTATGCATCACAGAGAGATTTACTATGGAAATTTCGAGAGACCACTTAATGGGAAGAGTAGAGCCTCATATTATTTCTCTCTACATACGTCTCGTCTCAAGTAATGACCATGAGGAGAAAAATCGAGAAATTGGAGCCAATACGGAGGCTTACCGACAATCATTCTTCCCATGCGATATTCGCGAGTGGGACAGGGTTGGAGGGCTCAGTTAGTGGTACAAAAAGTACCCTCCGCCACACATGCACAGACACAGACATACAGAAAACAGAGCAAACGCAGTTCAGTTGTAGAATATATGGCTGGGAGTGACTGGATGCATTCGAGTACAGTGCTATACGCTGCCGCCCGACCAGAAAAATAGTTCATTTGCACTAGGTGTTGGCAGCTTTACTACATTTACAAGCAATTTTAGAACACGGAACGAAAAGTGATGTCATGAGTGCATGGATAGATGTAACATAAAATCGATAAAGTTACGAAAAATTACGTAAAATACGAATAAATTGAAAATACACCGAAATGCGGGGAAATTGAGGAAGTACTTGCGTGTCTTCTGGTTGGCGCAAAACAATTCTTGTACATGGGAACGAGTATGCGACAGCGGGAGGAATACGAGAAAACGTTGACATGGAAGCACCACGAACCACGGAAACTCATTTTTTTCATCGAGCCAACATTCTACTGTATGTCTGTTGTGGTAATAGTGATACAGGCGACGCGAGTTGATTACTGTAGTTGACGCTTTCTAGGAAGAAAGTGAACCATCTGCTATTTTTTTTTTTTTTTTGTTGGCTGTGCCTTACTCTGGCATGTTATAGTAATTTTATGCTTCTGAATAAGGCTACATTAATTTAGCTGAAACCTGGTAAAGACTAGAAAAGTTGCGCAACTGAGGCTGATTCTTCAAAATATTAGTCTATCACAGTTGCTGACGGGGCTGCAATATGCTAAAAATTCTTTTTGGAACCATCTGCCTCTAAACTTCCTTGCATCTGCGTTAAAGGATGACAGAGAGTGGATGGAGTGATCGGTTGAGCTGGAGATGTGGGGAGGTATAATTTAATGGTAGACTGATGATGATTTCTAGAGAGAGGGAGGGAGATGTTGCTGCAGGTTATTTGACCATTTTACCCGTTGTTCTGTCAGGATGCATCAGTTGTGTCGACTCGTATACAACTGCGTGTTCTGTGTGTGACTTAGAGCACTGTCTACTTGCGATCATTAACGATAAACCTCTCGCTCACCAGAGGACTTCCATATCATGTGTGATGAAACGTGACCATCCTGTTTCGACACATTCCGCTAATCGAACGAAGATTAATGGGACGTACTCCATTCTCCTGTCGCATCTTGGGTATAAAATCGAGTACTCAGTTTCATAACTACGGTGATTCTAAATTAGTGACAAGTGTTTGTGAGGTACTGCAATCACCATGTATGTTTCTGCTTGACAGATGTCCTGTTTACAGAATCAGTGACGGCATGATGTGTTATTTCACATGTCAAACGCCGCTACTATGCATTTGTCAATTTCCTTGTAGGAGGTATTCTCCGTTACTAACGATCGTTTTATATAGGACTGATGCGAGCATAGTATAATTTCTGAACCGTGATCAGATGTGAACAGTGGACGCTATACACCTCTGGAAAGCTATATTGTGCATGTATCACAGAGAATTGATGTTTTAAGGAAGTAGTTTTTTTTTCTTTTTACAGTTTGTCACCATAGTTTATCGTAGAAAAACCTGGATGAATATCATGCGCTGGAATTATATTTCTTGCATTTGGATATTAACAGCGTTGCAGTCCAGATGACTAATAGGTCGGAAAATGCAACGATCTAATATTATAGTCTGTTTTAAGTGCAGAACCGTGTAGCCTTAGGAGTGCATGTGTTTATGTCCTCTCTTACCAAAACCTTCTTGATACTGATGCCAGACACTAGAAAAATACTTTAGAATTTATTGCGTAGTTGATTTACGTAAAATGCTTCGAACTCCATCTGTATGGAGCTCCATAATGCATAAAACCACCCATTTATTGTTCTTATAAATCGACTGCTATTACATCATAACACTTTCATATCTACTACTATACACCGTTAGGGGATGCTAACCTCCTCGACATGCGCCCATCTGGAGAAATCTTGTGCACTTGTATGGGTGCAGAACAGCAGTATCAGCGTTCTCCATTCTCTCACGAGACGCGGAATGTAGCAGTCTACTTCTGGTCAGCTGCAGATTACATTGGTGACAGGGCAGGTTCGTCAAAGACAGTGCGAGGACATCTTTAGTCTCTAACTTTATCCTAAGAATGCGAGAATGCCTGCATAGAGAAAGATCGTAAATTACGCACTGTGCTTGAAGTGCTAGAAATATGTAGATCGCTGCCTGGTATACTTTGATGTACATGTTCGAGAATTAACAATGAATGCATGTACTACACAGTTATCTATCTACATTCGCATGGTACTCGCAAAGTAGAGGAGGGGCGGTTTAGCGATGATACTGAAATTGGGAGGCATGCGACTGCGTCATTGGTCAGTGTTGAAATTACGGTAAAATTGCTAAAATTATTCACACTATCAGCCATGATGCTTATTATTACAGTACATTGGTGGTGTCTTGTCCATCCCACCCAACCACTGGAATGCTGTTGATTACCACGCAATGATTGACTAGGATCGGTTGTTTGGGATGTAGAAAGAGTCTTGGTAGAGAGGCAACACTTTCCAGGATGGCTAGCACTGAAACAGTGATCGCGTGCATGCCTACAATACGAGGAATCAATCGACATGGAATACTGAGCCATCACCTATTCTGTCGCTGTGAAAGGTGAGTTTAAATATAGAGGCCATCAATCTGCTTCAGACAGCAGTTTGAAAACGCTTTACAACACCCCAAAACTCTTACAATTTCCATATGTTGCGACTGTCTTTTATTCAAAATCATCCAGTGTGTGTGTTGCAGTAGCAGCAGCAAAAACATGATTTACACCATGTGACTTCTAGTTTTCTGAGAGAAGCAATGGATCAGAACATGTTAATGTCAGTTTAGAATCTGACACAGATCTCGAAGTAGTGGCAGAAAAACAAAATGTATGGCAGTGTACAAAGCCTGTTACAGCAGAAAATAAACAATGTATCAAACAACAAAATAGGGCCCCTCTCTTGCGACTGATAGTCTGTGGGATATGGTTCCCATACAGTAAGTGCGATGCAGCTTACACTGGTTTGTGCAAGCGACTTCGATCACTGGCCATCTGCTCCAATGGATCGATCCTTTATATTTAACAGGATCGCCACATATACCTGATGGCAGCACATAGAAGGTATTTGTTTTCGATAAATATACCGAGTTCTCTGTAGGACGAAGTTAGGCAGTTTTTTTAATAGTTTTTAGTTTTTTATTTTCTGTTGGGTGGTACATGGTAGAGAGAAAGTTGAGATGATAGACGTGAATGGACCCTAAGAGACGCAATCTGCTTTTGACTGCAATACCTGTATGAACACACATCAAAAAAAGTTTTGCATCACATCAGTTCCATGAGTTCGAAACCTGTACAGAAAATTGGAATAGAGATCAACATAAATATCACTTCCACCCTTTTCATTACTCATGAAAACCACACATTGCCTGTTGCACTACCATACAGCGAGATCTTCAGAGGTGGTGGTCCAGATTGCTGTACACACTGGTACCTCTAATACCCAGTAGCATGTCCTCTTGCATTGATGCATGCCTGTGTTCGCCGTGGCAAACTACCCACAAGTTCATCAAGGCACTGTTGGTCCAGATTGTCCCACTCCTCAATGGCGATTCGACAGAGATCCCTCGGAGTGGTTGGTGGGTCACGTCGTCCATAAACACCCCTTATCAATCTATCCCAGGCATGTTCGATACGGTTCATGTCTGGAGAACATTCTGGCCACTCTAGTCGAGCGATGTAGTTATGCTGAAGGAAGTCATTCACAAGATGTGCATGATGGGGGCCAGAATTGTCGCCTCGTCAATATGCTGCCAATATGGTTGCACTATCAGTCGGAGAATGGCACTCACGTATGGTACAGCCGTTACGGCGCCTTCCATGACCACCAGCAGCATAAGTCGGCCCCACATGATGCCATCCCTAAACAGCAGGGAACCTCCATCTTGCTGCACTCACTGGACAGTGTGCCTAAGGCGTTCAGCCTGACCGGGTAGCCTCCAAACACGTCTCTGACGATTGTCTGATTGAAGGCATATGCAACAATAATCGGTGAAGAGAATGTGATGCCAATCCTGAGTGGTCTATTCGGCATGTTGTTAGGCTCGTCTGTACCGCGCTGCATGGTGTCGTGCTTGCAGAGATGGACCTCGCTATGGACATTGGGAGTGAAGTTGCGCATCACGCAACCTACTGCGCACAGTTTGAGTCGTAACACGACGTCCTCTGGCTGCACGAAAAGCGTTATTCAACATGGTGGCATTGCTGTCAAGGTTCCTCTGAACCATAATCCATAGGTAGCTGTTATCCACTGCAGTAGTGGCCCTTGGGTGGCCTGAGCGAGGCATGTCATCGACAGTTACTGTCTCTCTGTATCTCCCCCATGTCCAAACAACACCACTTTGGTTCACTCCGAGACGCCTGGACACTTCCCTTGTTGAGAGTCCTTCCTGGGACAAAGTAACAATGCGGACGCGATCGAATTTCGGTATTGACCGTCTAGGCACGGTTGAATTACAGACAACATGAGACGTGTACGACCTTCCTGTCGAACCCCCTCTGTCTAATAGGCGCTATTCATGCATGGTTGTTTACATCTTTGGGTGGGTTTAGTGACATCTCTGAACAGTCGAAGGGACTGTGTCTGTGATACAATACCCACAGTCAACGTCTGTCTTCAGGAGTTCTGGGAACCAGGATGATGCAAAACTTTTTTTGCTGTGTGTAGTTTGGAGATGCACTGTGATGCAGTAGCAAAATCCTCACCCTTCTGCCAGTTCCCATACTGTCTTTTATACTACCTCATGTTGCAGGAGAGGGCTTCATGTGGCACTGACCTTGCACATCGTATACAGTTGACAGAGGTACGACAACATATTCCCGTTTCCACTAAATGGTCAAAACACGGTCCTATCGCACTGACTGAGCTTAGCCTGTTTGTACACAGGTTGCAGAATGTCGTAGATATAGCTCTCTCTCATTTCTGCTCAGTTCCGACTAAAATTAGAACGATCACATGTGCAAAGCTGAAGGGATGGCAGGACAGAGTCTGATGAGCAGTTACAAGATGCATAGGGACTGCCTAAAAATCCACGTTGGAGTTTTACTGTGGCAGATAGGTTCGAAAAAGGTGACAGTCAGTGCGTGTAATCATTAAAAGACTTCTCCATAGGATCCAATGTAGGTATGTGGTTGAATGGAAAGACTTGATTCCAAATCGCAGATAGCATTTCTACCAGAAAGCATAGCACTAGAGATCTGAAAAGCCTGTGAACATTTCTTATGACCGCAATCAGCACACCATCTACTGTATGTAATAATTCTCAATCAACCATCGCCTACAACTCAGTGAAAATATCACAGAACCTCCGAACTATGAGTTATAAATACTGGAGAAATATCTAGTGGCGGCATGTTGCAAATACCGGGTTCACGCCACGTTCCTCAGCCAAATCACTTCCTAAATTTGGTAATTTTATTACGAGCTTACACCGTTGGCGAAGTGGAACCACACTTTTGGTCCGTTAATACACACTCCGGCGACCTCCATCTGTATTCAGTGTCGCAATATTTGTGTGGAAAAACCATTTCATTCGGAGGTAATGCCATACCTCGATTTATAAGGCTTGTGTAGTTTTTATGACGGATATCGTTAGCGATACTTGTGAGCATCAGTAGAACCAAGGCCAATTGTGACAGTAACAGAGTCGTTGGGATCGTGTTTTTAACATCTGACAGCTTCTAGGACGACTAAGTTTTTCTTTCTAAGACACGGTGGTACTACTTGGAAGAAAAACTTATGACACGTCCACCCATCATTGATTTGATTCGCCTTGAGCATCTGGCTTACAAAGTATGTATGCGTGTTCTGACGTGTGCAAAGAAAATGTGTATGTCCTGTCGTAAGGGAAAGTATGGATTTGACATGGAAAACAACGATAGCCGCAAAGGGAATGAAAGATTTATTATTTTTTTTAATTGGAAAAATTTGTCCATTCATAAGAACGGAACAGATATTTCTATTTCCAGAGCCGCAGTCGCCAGGAGGGGTATTTCCGATACTTTGTTCATTGTCGAACGTCGTCCAATTGAGGCTACAATCGTAATATTTAATTGTAGGTACAGTGATCAAATATACACTCCTGGAAATGGAAAAAAGAACACATTGACACCGGTGTGTCAGACCCACCATACTTGCTCCGGACACTGCGAGAGGGCTGTACAAGCAATGATCACACGCACGGCACAGCGGACACACCAGGAACCGCGGTGTTGGCCGTCGAATGGCGCTAGCTGCGCAGCATTTGTGCACCGCCGCCGTCAGTGTCAGCCAGTTTGCCGTAGCATACGGAGCTCCATCGCAGTCTTTAACACTGGTAGCATGCCGCGACAGCGTGGACGTGAACCGTATGTGCAGTTGACGGACTTTGAGCGAGGGCGTATAGTGGGCATGCGGGAGGCTGGGTGGACGTACCACCGAATTGCTCAACACGTGGGGCGTGACGTCTCCACAGTACATCGATGTTGTCGCCAGTGGTCGGCGGAAGGTGCACGTGCCCGTCGACCTGGGACCGGACCGCAGCGACGCACGGATGCACGCCAAGACCGTAGGATCCTACGCAGTGCCGTAGGGGACCGCACCGCCACTTCCCAGCAAATTAGGGACACTGTTGCTCCTGGGGTATCGGCGAGGACCATTCGCAACCGTCTCCATGAAGCTGGGCTACGGTCCCGCACACCGTTAGGCCGTCTTCCGCTCACGCCCCAACATCGTGCAGCCCGCCTCCAGTGGTGTCGCGACAGGCGTGAATGGAGGGACGAATGGAGACGTGTCGTCTTCAGCGATGAGAGTCGCTTCTGCCTTGGTGCCAATGATGGTCGTATGCGTGTTTGGCGCCGTGCAGGTGAGCGCCACAATCAGGACTGCATACGACCGAGGTACACAGGGTCAACACCCGGCATCATGGTGTGGGGAGCGATCTCCTACACTGGCTGTACACCACTGGTGATCGTCGAGGGGACACTGAATAGTGCACGGTACATCCAAACCGTCATCGAACCCATCGTTCTACCATTCCTAGACCGGCAAGGGAACTTGCTGTTCCAACAGGACAATGCACGTCCGCATGTATCCCGTGCCACCCAACGTGCTCTAGAAGGTGTAAGTCAACTACCCTGGCCAGCAAGATCTCCGGATCTGTCCCCCATTGAGCATGTTTGGGACTGGATGAAGCGTCGTCTCACGCGGTCTGCACGTCCAGCACGAACGCTGGTCCAACTGAGGCGCCAGGTGGAAATGGCATGGCAAGCCGTTCCACAGGACTACATCCAGCATCTCTACGATCGTCTCCATGGGAGAATAGCAGCCTGCATTGCTGCAAAAGGTGGATATACACTGTACTAGTGCCGACATTGTGCATGCTCTGTTGCCTGTGTCTATGTGCCTGTGGTTCTGTCAGTGTGATCATGTGATGTATCTGACCCCAGGAATGTGTCAATAAAGTTTCCCCTTCCTGGGACAATGAATTCACGGTGTTCTTATTTCAATTTCCAGGAGTGTATATGTGACCGATTTCCTAGGACGATTCTGAATGGGGATGCGTGGCGCGCGGCGGCGATGGCCTGTGGTAGGAACGATTCACGTTTCTGGCTTACAGCAGGAGCCGTCCAAATGGAAAGGCCTATTGGGGTACAGGAATATAGCTCACCTAACCGTATCACCCTCTAGACGGCTGGATAGCGAACTAATACTCAGTAAGCGTTGGGCAGCCTTCGTGATCGCGTGTGTTCTCCCTGGAAATTTGAGAAGATTCAATATGGACATGTGTTTGAGCTGGACCGTTATTCCCTCCCATGTAAATTGTCCAATTGACTGCTTCTGTACATTTCCCGTGTTTATTTGGTTGAGAGAACATCGATTGTGGTATGTTTTACGTGCATCTAGCAGGTGAAAGACGGGTGGAAGACACGTTTGGTGGTTCTCTAGACCTGAGAAACACCTTATTTGACTTTGTAAATTGTAAGGACGATTTGGAATCTGTTATATCACGAACATCGGTATTCGTGAGTGGAGTTATAAGTTTCGTCTACTTTTTGCGAGCTTTCACGTAAAGGTCTTTGCAGACGAGATAGGTTTCTGGTTACTCAGTGGTTTGCAGCACGTTCCACCTCGCTAAAGTTTCGGGTTTCTAGAGAAATAATTTCCGGTCTTTATCTCCGGAATTATGCTGTGCAAGCGATACTGCTACGCAAGCGATATTGCTATGTCTTGATATCGAGAAGTGTCGCTTAAATTGTATGATATTCTGGTAAACCTTGTAAAAATACATATGTTCTTGTAATCCCAGAGTCTGGAGATGGGTGTAGAAAGCAGGTAAGCAAGTAGGCCGGGATTGGAAACAGTAACGCCTTTGTGCCGAGGGGAACCAACCCAGCCTTTCTACAACAGTTCGGAGAGTTACCTCGGTCCACTGAGGGTGTTCTGGTCACACGTTGAGCCAATGTGTGTGCGAGGGCACATGACTTGTGACCGTCGGCAGCAGTGGATGACCACCTGATCTTGCGGGAAATATCTAGTGCTGCGATGAGTATATATGGTGCATGTTCTTATGTTATCTGTCTTTGTGGTATACACACAAGTGTGTGGTAGTCGACAGCTATATGCAGGATACAGAAGTGGTGATTTTGTGTGCCACAGTATATGAATTGTGTGTTTACTATATAGATATGGTATGTGGTGATACAGCCAGGTTGGAGATCTACTTCATGCTGAAATATTCAATCTTTCCTCGACAGTAGCAGAGCAGTGTAATTGAGAAAGTGTCTTTTCATATTTGAAAATCTGTAAAATAATTATATAGCGCTTCCAGAAAGAGACTTGGCTGTTATTTACATAGACATGAGTTGCTGGTATAACACTGACGACCTTTTAGCTGCATCTGCATGGGTGACTAGCTAGGCAAACGCGTCGCTGGATCCTCAGGTACAAAGGCAATTCGTCAGCCAAGGTGGTTAGGTAAACACATATATAGCCAGAGATGTCTCGCATGTGGGACAGGCTGGACAGGTGTGTGTGCGCCGCCCCGGTGCGTAGGGGACACTTTGCTGATAAGTTGCAGGCGAATTTCTTAACGATGGTTCGTAAGCGTTTTTACACGCAATGAGTATTTGTGCACTGCATTATTTCAGATGTTTAAGCATTGTGAGCATGTTTGCAGAATGTAATATGTGCACTATTTTGACAATTTTACACGTAGTGAACATGTCTGTACATTACTGTAGTGCATTATTTGTGGACATGTTTGTAGGCTGTGCAGTGCATTATTTCGACAGTTTACAATTAGTGAGCGTGTTTGCAGAGCGTTTTACATGCATTATTTTGGCAAATTACTAGTTGTTTGTGTGTCTGTACGTCAGTGTATTGCATTATTTCAGTAGTTTATGAGTAGTTTGCAGGTCTGCAGGCTACTTACTGTGACCCCAAGCATGTGAGGCAAGTGTTTTCTATCAGCATAATAAAGAAACTACGTGAAATCCGTCTCTAAATAAATTGTTCCAACTTCCCATGAAAAATAAATAAAGTACACTCCCTCCTCTCCAGCAGCTGGACACAGACTGAGTCCTTTTCCCACCATTTTTCCCGAGACCGCCATCTTGGATTATGTCAAGGGAGGGACGAGAGTGCCCTCTGGTGGCGGTACTGTGTACTAGGTCAGTTGGACTCCGGACCTCATGCTGAACACACTGGATGGAGCTACTGCTTATGACGACTCAAATTGTTTAAATGAACAATGGATTATGTCACAGGAGGGACAAGAGTGCCCTCTGGTGCCAGTACTGTGTACTAGGTAAGTTGGACTCTGGACCTCATGCTAAACACACTTGATGAGCCACTGCCTATGACAACTCAAATTGTTTAAATAAACAATGCATGCAAAATAAAGACTTACATCCATACTATACAGCAGCTCAGCATGACTGAGTCCTTTTCCCACCAATTACAATGAATAGGTGGAGGTTGGATGACTTAGGTTGGTGGAGGTAGCCCGAGTGACCTTTTTTCCCGCCATTTTTCTCTGCCAAAATTTTCCCACCATTTTATTGGGGGAGTGGGGAGGGGAGGGGTTAGGTTAGTGGAGGTAATGGAGGTAACCCAACTGGCCTATTTTGCAGCGAAAGTTTGAACTTCCCACCATGACATAATTGCAACATTGCCACATCTATCGCCGCCATCTTGGATCCGCCATCTTCAATAAATCCGGCAACAATGCAAAGTGGGGTGGTGCTCCCCTTGCCCTAGTACTGTAGAGTACTCCCTGTATGAGCGAATTGGGATTCCATCTGGACTTGATGACTTGTTTGTTTTAAAGTCTTTCAGCTGCTTCTCTATGCCAGGAATGCCTGTCACTGTGTCATTCACATGGGAGTCTGTGGAATGGTATGTCTGTATGATTTCCTTCCTTGAATGATTTCTAAAAGACGAAATTCAAAACTTCAGCTTGTCTTTTGCTGTCTTCTAGTGTCACACCAGACTGGCCTATGAATGACTATACAGAGCCTTCAACCAATTTAGCGATTTTACCTAGTACCAGAGTTTTGTCATGTTCACAGCAAGACCTTTTGCTGTGGTATGAGGGTGGTAGTTGTTATATGTTTTGCACATTGATCGCTTCACAGACACACAAATTCCTACTAACTTTTGCCTGCCATCATTTGCACATCCTGTTTTGAACCGAGAGTACAACAGTCTGTGCTTCCTCAGCTTTTCCCGAATTTTGCTATTAAACCACACTAAGCATTTTCTGTTCTTAGTCCACTTACTCATCAGGCACTTCTCTAGAGCGCGATCAACAAGCTGTTCAAACTTTGCTGATAATTCCTCTAAGTCCATCATACTGGGAATAAATCACGTCCGTTTATAGTCTAAGTGGGGTGCTAGCAACTACTTATCTGTTTTTTTCTAGCAAAAATACTATCCAAGCCTTCTTGGTGGATTTATTAACTTTAGTCGCCAAGTTAGACACAAACCCCACACGCATCTCAGTAGTTCAAGTTTATATGCCAACTAGCTCCGCATATGATGAATAGATGGAAGATATGTATGTTGAGATAAAAGTAATTATTCAGATACTTAAGTGATACAAAAATTGATAATCGTGGGGGACCATAATTCAATAGTATGAAAAGGAAGAGAAGGAAAAATAGTAAGTGAATATGGATGGGGGGGGGGGGGATGGGGGGGGATGAAGGAAGAAGCTGCCTGGTAGAATTCTGCACATATCATAATTTAAACATTGCTAATATTTAGGAATCATGAAAGAAGGTTGTATATGTGGAAGAGACCTGGAGATGCCAGAAGGTTTCAGATTGATTATGTCATGGTAAGACAGATATTTTGGCACCAGGTTTTATATTGTAAGACATTTCCAGTAGCAGATGTCACCTCAGATCACAATTTTTTGGTTATTAACTGTAGATTAAAAAAAGTTGCAAAAAGATGGGAAATTAATGAGATAGGACGTGGATAAGCTGAAATAACCAGAGGGTGCTGAGAGTTTCAAAGGGAGCATTAGGAAATGATTCACTAGAACTGGGAAAGGAATACAGTGGAAGTCAGATGGGTATCTTTGAGAGGTGAAATAGTGAAAGCAACTGAGAATTAAACAGGTAAAACGACAAGGTGTAGTAGGAACCCTTGGGTGACATAGGAGATACTGTAGCTAATTGATGAAAAGAGAAAATATAAAAATGCAGAAAATCAAGCAGGCGAAAGTCAGTACAAACATCTAAAAAACGAGATTGGCAGGAAGTGCAAAATGACCAAACAGAAGTTGCTAAAGGACAAATGTAAGGATTGAGAAGCATGTATCATTCAGGGAAAGATAGACACTGCCTACAGGAAAATTAAAGAGGCCTTTGGAGAAAAGAGAAGCAGTGGTATGAATATCAAGAGCTCAGATGGAAAATCAATCAAAAGCAAAGAAGGGAAAGCTGAAAGGAGTATATAGAACGTCTGTACAAGGAAGATTAACTTCCAGTCAATATCATAGATATGGAAGTTGTAGGCAATATTATACACATGGAAGAGTACATAGATGAAGATGAGATGGGATACATAGTACTGTGAGAAGAATTTGACAGAGTACTGAAAAATTTAAGTCGAAACAACACTGGGGGAGTAGACAACCTACTGATAGCCTTGGGAGAGCCAGCCATTACAAAACTCTACCATCTGGTTTGCAAGATGTATGAGACAGGTGAAATACCCTCAGACTGCTAGAAGAACGTAATAATTCCAATTCCAAAGGAAACTGGTGCTGACAGGTGCGAATATTACCGAACTGTCAATTTAATAAGGCATAGTTGCAACATACTAATACAAATTTTTAGAGAAGAATGGAAAAACTGGTAGAAGTCGACCTTGGGGATGATCAGTTTGGATTTAGGAGAAATGTAGGAACACGTGAGGCAATAGTGACCCTATGACTTACCTTAGAAGATGGGTTCAGGAGAGGCAAAACTACCTTTACAGCATTTGTAGACTTAGAGATAGCTTTTGACAATGTGGACTGGAATACTTCTTTTTGAAATTCCGAAGGAAGGAGAGATAAAATACAGGGAGCAAAAGGCTACTTACAACTTGTACAGAAATCAGACAGAAGTTGTAAGAGTCGAGGGGCATGGAAAGGGAGCAATGATTGAGAAGGGAGTGAGACAGGGTTGTAGCCTATCCCCTATGTCATTCAGTCTGTACATAGAGCAAGCAGTAAAGGAAACTAAAGAAACATTTGGATAAATAATTACTCTATGAGTCGAAAGTTATTCCGTTTAGACTATTTAATACTTCAGCCCCTTCACTCAAATGACGGACAACCTACTTAGACATCTTATGTCTGACATGTCTTTGCTATCCAGATGACATTGTCGATTTTATGAAGATATTTGAAGAACGTCTAAGCTGCCTGACAACTGTGTTCGGATTGAAGGCCTCTGATTAAAACAAAAAAACTGTCTTTCTGTCGCCTAAGGCATAGAAATCTTAGGGAACCTAATGAATGCCGATCTAGTCCGTCCTGATCCAGAGAAAATAAGAGCAGTCACCGATTTTCCGATCCCCTTGGTACATTCGTCACGTGAAAAGTTTTCTTCGAATGTGCTTGTACCACCTGCAATTCATAAAGGGCTTCCATACCATGGCACATCCCTTGTTCTTTAGGAGGCACTAACATTTTCTCTAGTCCTAGTATTATGCGACGACAATGCCAAGATAGAATTTCGTACTTAGGCTAGTGGATATGGGATAGGCGCAGTTCTAGTACAAATTCAGGAGGATGCTGGAAGAGTGATAGCTCATGCTTCCAGAGTGCTATACAAGTGTGATATGAAATATTCTACAACTGAGAAAGAGTGCTTTGGAGACGTTTGGGCCATCTACAAGTTCTGGTCGTATTTATTTGACGAATCATTCACTATTGTGACAGCTGTCATTCTCTATGCTGGCTGACTAGCCTTAAGGTTTCGTCAGGACGACTGGTGAATGGACACTAAAGCTTCAGGAGTACGATGTCACAGAGATATCAAGAACACAGCAGCATGAAATGGTATTGCTGCTGAAGAGAGCAAAGATGCTGCATTGTTATACAAATTAAAGGTCTTGAAGAAGGTGCAACCGACTGAAGGGCAATTCCATTTAATAAACAGAGCATTTTATAAGAGAAACTATGACCCAATGAGAAAGAAATGGTTGTTCATCACCCCAACACATCTACGGCCAGATGTTTTGAAGAATTTACATGATGCTCTAATATCTGATCATTTGCGATTCATGAAGACTAGACAGAACCAGATGCTAGTCTGACCTGCCATGTCTCCACTGGTCCATTAGACACCATGTGAGCGGCTGCAGTTATAGCCAGGGCATGCGATATCAATCCTGCCTGCAGCAATGTTGTTGCATTAGACTGGATTCGATCTCTCAGGGAGGTTCCTGAAGTCGACAAATGGGAATCGATGAATAATAATCTACACCTGCTACACTGCCACCAAACCCATGTTTACTGCTGATGCTACATAATTTGCAAGATTCCTCATAGGAGATGTCATTTTGAGGCCATGGATCAAAAAATGTGATGATCTCTGACTATGGAGCCGTTTTTCAGTCGAGACTGGTATCAAAGTTAATTGCAGTATCACCAACAGAATGGCAGCTGCCTACAACTCACAAATGATGGCCTCACAATACAATTTAATAAGATGTTGGCAGATATACTCTCAGTGTACAGTGATTGATGTTGGCCAGAGACATTGGAATACAATATTGCCCATTGTGACATTCTTAAATACTATAGCGAAGCAAGATACTACAGGCTTCACATTTTCTTCCTGCTTCATATTCACAAGGCCAAAAAGACAATGGGTACACTGTTCCTGTTTCAACCACATGATGCTAAGGACGACTATGTGAAATATCTCTTTACCAGGATCTGAGAAGCAAGACAGGTGGCTTGTGTACAGACTCAGGATACCCATGAGAAGGACCAAGAATGTTTTAATGTCAAATACTGGCCAATGAGATTCAGCCAAGGAGACTTGGTGTGGGTTTTTAGACCTGTGCAGATAGTGAGACTATTGGAAAAATTACTACAATGCTACTTTGGGCTATATCCTCCATCACTTGTCAGATAACATGTATGAAGTGAAGGATTATGACCCTT